>NW_006160227.1:2596512-2597246 GCF_000334495.1 Tupaia belangeri chinensis | reverse complement strand
TCACATTTTAAAGCAGAAACCAAGACTAGGGCCGTGTGCGAGTGGCCCGGCTGTGGCAGCCGTGGGGTCAGCAGGGGAGCTGCACCTCCACCACCGAGAGCTTCCAGGTCTCGAGCATCAGGGCAGTCAGGGAGGCTTCCTGGAGGCAGGGAGACCCAAGCTGTCCCAGGAGAGCAGGGCCCAGTGAAGTAGAAGTGGTGGGGGGGTTACGGGGGCAAACGCGGCTGTTGGCCGGCACTTAGCGATCACAGTGGGACGGATCTCAGATCCAGGGCAGCCGAGGAGGACAGGGACACTGTGTCCACACGCCATGCGCTGCCCTTCTCCACGGCCCAGCCCTGGGAGCTGCCCGTCCATCCCCACTGCTCTCTGGGATCCCTGAAGGGGAGAGCCCAGGGGGGCGTTTTGGGGACTAGAAGCCCGGGCCTGGAGCTGGACAGTTCTGAACTCGTGGGTCCCGGGCAGGCATCCAGACAGGGGCCGTGAGGGTGGGGCTGGGGCCACAGCATGGGGTGTCTGGGGACAAGTGTGAACTGCAGGGGCGCCGAGCAGACACGAAGGCCTTGGGGACCGGGGTTTGGCAGAGAGCTAGCAGAGACGAGAGTGAGGGGACAGTGAGGGGACGAGGCAGCTGTTTAACAGCAGAGCAGGTGTGAACCCCGGAGGCCCCCTGGCCGGAGAGGGAGGACAGGAGCTCTGAGGTTGGCCTTCCTCTTCCCGGGATAGGGCCCTAG
>NW_006160227.1:2591590-2596481 GCF_000334495.1 Tupaia belangeri chinensis | reverse complement strand
GCCCCTGGACGACCTGGGGCCGTCCTGTGGGACAGGCCGTGAAGCCCCCTGGGGTCCCTGGCCTGCATATAGCACAACAAACATGGGGCCAGGCAGCGGTGCCGTTGCACGGAGCACAACCCAGCCCACAGACAGAAGGTCCCAGGTTCTCATCCCGAGGGTCCCCCGTGAGATGAAGGGTGTACACGTGTGCCCGTGACCTGGGCCTGCTAAGACGGGGTTCATGGAGACCTGAGGACCCCGGTAGGGGTGCCCGTATCCTCTGTCCCTGCCCCTCTCCTTCCCATTCTCTGTCTCTGTGTCTCTCATGGAAAACAAAATCAATCACTGGCATTATTTTTTAAGACATTGCCAGAGGGCGTGGCCAGCAGGTGGCGTAGAGTTATGTCTGTGGACTCCCCTATTCGAGTGCCGGACCAGCAGCTCGACACTCACACCGGGCGCGGGTGCATACGCGCCCAGGGTCACAGGAGGAGAATGGAGGAGAAGGGATTGTGGCATGGCCATCCCCCTGGGAGGTGATTTGTCACTTCCCTTCTCTCTTTCTGGTGAACACACGTTCCCTATAGCAAAAATCTTTCTAAAAAAAGAAAAAGTCACTGGAGGGTCAGTACTCACTAGGGAGAAAGCCGGCATCCCCCAGCGGGGCTGTTCCCCCCACCCCGTCTCCTTTCCGGCAGGGTGTTGGTGTGCAAGCACTCAGGCCCATGGTGTGTTTTTGTTTTGTTTTGTTTTGTTTTTTAGAGAGGTTTTTGCTATAGGGCGCGTGCACTCACCAGACAGACAGAGAGAGACAGAGAGACAGAAAGCAAGAAATCACCCCCCAGGGGAGATGGTCACGCCGCAATCCCTTCTCCTCCATTCTCCTCTCGGGATCTTGGGCACGCACGCACACGCGCCCAGCGTGAGTTTTAAGCCACCAGGTCCGGGACGTGAACCGTGGTTGACTACATGGGAGTCCAGCGACATAGCCATTACGCTAACTGCTGGTCCCAGGCCCATGGTATTTTTCAAGCCTTCGGGGCCGGGATTCGAACTGCGGTTGGCCGTGTGGGCCCTGGCTCCATGTGCACAAGCTTTTCCGGTGCGGGGACAGGGCCCAGAGCGGTGGCTGATCGCGAAGCGCTTTTCCGTCCACAATCTGGCGCCGTCTGTGTGACCAGCAGCTCTGAAATGTCCCCATCCCAGCCCTGCACCTCCTGAGGAATGATCAACGGGGTGAGGAGGGCAGAGAGGTTGGACTCCCGTGAGTCGTCTCTCGTCAGTATTTACCACGTTAGAAAGTAAATCTGGAAGATTCTAAAATGTCTCACTTTTTTTTTTCTTTTTTTGGAGAGGTTTTTGCTATAGGGCGCGTGCGCTCACCAGACAGAGAGCGACAGAGAGACAGAAAGTGAGAAATCACCCCCAGCGGGGATGGCCACGCCACAGTCCCTTCTCCTCCATTCTCCTCTCGGGATCTTGGGCACACATGCACACGCGCCCGGCGTGAGTTTAAGCCCCCGGGTCCGGGACTCAAACCACAGTTGGCTACATGGGAGTTCAGCAACATAGCCATTACACTAACTGCTGGTCTAAATGTCTAACTTCTAATTCATTTTAACATAATGATAAGCCTATCATGTTCACATAAATAGCAGGGGTTTTTTTTTTTATGAAAAATACCTCTATTTTCTAAAATAAGCAAGAAAGAGAAGTGATGGTCTTTTTAAGATTTTTGCTATAGTGCATGTGCACTTGCCAGAGGGACAGAGAAAGACAGAAAGCAAGAATTACCCCCTACGTGTGACTTTTAAGCCACCGGGTCTGGGACTTGAACTGTGGTCGACAACGTGAGAGTCCACAGACATATCCATTACGCCATCTGCTGGTCCCTCCCGGGGTGAGTTTTAGCTGCCGGGTCTGGGACTTGAACCACAGACTGCATGGGAGTCCAGCGACGTAATCATCGCACCGTCTGCTGGTCCCCATGCTTTTACATTTGCACGGTGTGGTTGATCGCAGACTGAGTGGCAGATGGCCGGGCTCCCCCACCCGCCCCTGTGCTCAGCGTTGTTGGAAGTTTTGGTCAACTTCGGGGAGGAGCATCTGGGGTCACGGATATTTGAGGTTGGACAAGGCGTATGTTACAGAGCCCCGAAGGCTCTGACCACATTTTGAGAGCTGTTTTCAGGCCAAGTACCTGCATTTTACAGCTGGGGAAACTGAGGCATGGAGACAGAGGGCCGGGGCACCTGACTCTGGGACCCCTGTCTCACCCCGAGGTTCCCTGGAGGAAGGACTAGCCCTTCCCATCCTCCCTGGACCCGGAATGGCCAACGTCAAACCAGCCTGCTTGCCTAGGGTCTGGGAAGAAAGCCACGGCCTCGCCTGAGAAACGTCATAGCTGCAGGCCCTGGTGCCCCCAGCCCCCACGCTCCTGGGAGGAACCCCGTTCCCAGAAGTGTGTCCCTGGACACTGCCGTCAACCTTGGAGTTCATTTCCTGGTTAAACAAACATCGACATTAAATGGCCCTGCCGGGTCACGCCCAGAGCGGCCCGAGGAGAGCCCGGGCCACGCCTGCCAGGCGGCTCAGCGCCCGGCCGCAGACTCACTGAGCAGGCCAGGCCACCCGCGTGTCCCTCCCAGAGCCTGCCCGCCTGGGGGAGGGGTGGCAGGGACATGCAGAGCAGGACGTGCGGAGTGGCTCGTGCCCAGGCCCCACAGCCGTCCGGCTGACAGCTTAGAGGTGGTGACAGTGGTGACGAGGACAGCTGCGGGAGTTTGGGGTGGCGGGACCCCTGCCACCCATCAGCCCATCTGGCCCCTGTAGTGGGGCTGGGGGGATGGAGATGCCCACCCCATTTGCTAGGCCAGGAAGCCGAGGCATCCCCGGGTCGTGCAACCCCTCACTGTCTTGTTGGGGTGAGGAGCCAATGTCCTAACTCCCAGCTGTTCCCTCGACGCCTCGTGGCCTCTGCTCTGAGGATCAAGAATTGGAAAGCGGTGGGATCAGCAGTTGGCATAATAGGTACATTGTTGGACTCCCATGTAGTCGACCGCAGCTCAAGTCCTGGACCTGGAGGCTTAAAACTCACACCAGGGGGAACCAGCAGTTAGCGTAATGGCTATGTCGCTGGACTCCCATGTAGTCGACTGCAGTTCGAGTCCTGGACCCGGTGGCTTAAACTCACGCTGGGAGTATGTTGTATGTGTGCCCAAGAAGAGAATGGAGGAGAAGGGATTGCAGCATGGCCATCCCCCCTAGGGAGTGATTTCTCACTTTCTGTCTCTCTGTCTCTCTCTGTCTTTCTGGAGAGCACACGCGCCCTATAGCAAAAACCTCTCAAAAAAAAAACAAAACAAAAACAAAACAAAAAAAACTTAGGCCAGGTGCATGTGCGTGCCCAAGATCCCGAGAGGAGAATGGAGGAGAAGGGATTGAGGTGTGGCCATCCCCCTTGGGGGGTGATTTCTCGCTTTCTGTCTCTCTGTCTCTGTTTCTGGTAAGTACATATAGCAAAAACCTCTCCCAAAAATAAAAAGGGAAAGAAAAAGAACATCGCGCAGCACATGTGCGTGTGGAGGAGAAGGGAGGAGAAGAGATTGCAGTGTGGCCTTCCCCTCTCAAGGGGCGATTTCTCACTTTCTCTCTCTCTGTCTCTGTCTCTCTCTCCAGGGGAGCACATACACCCTATGGCAAAAGGGGCGGGGGTGGAAAGCACAGCGAGATCAGGGGGAGGGCAGCGCGTCTCTCCTGGGGTAGGTTCCGTCCCACCCCACCTCGAGGACACGTGGCAACGTCTGGAGACGTTTGGGTGGTCGCACAGGGGCTGGCCACGTCTGTGCTGTGCAGACGAGTGCCACATGACTGTGTGACAGTCCACGACACACAACAGCCCTGACGACAGAGCCGTCTATGCCAGCGGGCCAGGGTGCCAGGGCCGAGAGGGCCGGGGGGGGCAGTGACGGGGCTGTGCCTTACGCCAGGTCGTCCCCGATGGCTGCGCTGAGGACGTGGCAAAGTCAGAGGGTGAGAGGCGCTAGGAAGAGCGGGACCAGCATGTGCGAGGCCGAGTCGGGAGGCGGCATGGAGGCTGGTGCACGTGGGCTGGGGTGGGGTGTCCTCCACCACGTTCCAGCCTGGAGGACTGAGGCTCAGAGGTGCTGGTTACTAAGGTCATGCCGTGAAACGGCGCCCGGGCAGGCTCGAACTTGACCGCGCTGGGCCAGGGGCCCCTGCTCTCCTCTACCTCTGCCCCAGCCTCGGGGAGGATGTGGCTCAGCCTCACGATCGTCCAGCCTTTCTCCTGCCGGCTCCGAGCTGTTTCTCTTACCCCCTCCCTCGGTACGTGGTTCGGTTCCAGGGACCCCTCACATGCAAACAGTGGGGTAATACGGGGCCATGTTTCTGCAGTGCTCACTGCCCGGCCAGGCGCAGGTGTAGACCTGCAGGTACACCCATAGACGTTCATTTCAGCCTCGTCACGTGCGTGGGTGCTGGGTGCCATTATACTGTTGTGCTCATGTCACAGGGAAGGACATTGAGTCACGGACAGGTTGAACGTCTTGTTCAGCTAGTTAGAGTCAGAGGTAGTGAGGCCGGCAGGTGGCCTGGTGGTTAGGGCACTGGACTGCCACATGGCCGACCTCAGCTCGAGTCCCAGGCCTGGCAGCTTGCTTCCTCACTTTCCCACTCTCTCTGGTGAGCACACGTGCCCTTTAACAAATTCAAAAATAATAATAATAAATAAAATTAAATAAATAATTGTATTTATTTATTTTTAATGAATTTATTTTTTAAGATGTATGTATTTTTTTTAAAAAAAGACTCAGGTAGGAAACGGCCCAGTTTGTGTTTGTTTTTCTTTTTCTTTTAATTTACAGTGGGGTGTGTGTGCTTGCCAACG
>NW_006160227.1:2588810-2591541 GCF_000334495.1 Tupaia belangeri chinensis | reverse complement strand
CCCCGGTTACCCAGCCATGTGGGATCCAGTGCCTTAACCTCCACGTGGCTGGCTTCTGAGGCCGTGCTGTTAGCTGCAGTGCTGTTCAGCTGCTCTCTCGGCAGGTGGGGTGTGTCACCAGATAAGTCTTCCCCACGGTTTCACACAGGTCAGTAGTTAGAGGCCACGTAATCCACACGTGGGCAAGCTAAGACTGACTCCGGAAGTGGCTTGTGCAGCTCGCCGTGGGAGAGCTGGTCCGGAAGCCGGGGTCCCGGCCGAGCACCCTCTGCTCCATCATGGCCAGGCCCAGCCAGGCCTCCACATGCCCTGCATCCAATCTCTTAGCCCCGTGGTGTCTTTGCACCCCTGGGTCCCAGCCACCAGCCACATCTGCTGTCTGGCAGACCTGAGGCCAGAAAGGAGAAGCCTGCCGTGGCAGGAGGCCCAGACATCCACCTCGGCCCGCCCCTCCTTCCTGGGCTAGGCAGTCTGGCTCATCCCAGATCTGACAGGTGTGGGAGCTGGGGTCGGATGGGGTAAACAGCTCCCCCCAAGGTCAGCCTGCAGAGCCGAGCGAGCGTTCACTCCCTCACTCCGCCACTCACTGTCTCAGTGAACGACGGAGAACCGCTCCACGCCACGCACCGGTCATGCAGACGTGAAATTCATGGTCCCCGTCCACCGGGGTGACATCACTGCCTTGCAGCAATGCTTGGTGTCATGTGAGGGGGCTGCTCAGAAAGGCTTCCTCTCCCAGCCAGTTCAGCAATCAGGGGGGGCATCTTGGAGGAGGTGATACCGTGACTTGGTCATCAAGGATGGCTGGGAGTTACTCAGACAGAGACAGTAAAGGGACACTGGGGGGGACAGAATGACAAAGGAAGCCAGAGATTATTCCTGGTACAGAGACCCACAGGTGGCCCGAGATAGACAGGGCCGTGGGGCGGGAGGCAAAGGTCACGCCACCGTCATGGCTGTTTATCGAGCACTCACTATGGGTTGGCCCCGTGTCCAGCCCTATCTCAACAACCTCCCGGGTTAGGGAACCAGCAGTTAGCTTAATGGCTGTCGCTGGACTCCCACGTAGTTGACTGCGGTTCGCGTCCCGGACCCGGTGGCTTAAAACTCACGCCAGGCGCGTGTGCGTGCGTGCCCAAGATCCCGGGAGGAGAATGGAGGAGAAGGGATCGCAGCATGGCCATTCCCCCTGGGGGGTGATTTCTTGCTTTCTGTCTCTCTGTCTCTGTCTGTCTGGTGAGCGCACGTGCCCTATAGCAAAAACCTATCAATTAAAAAAACAAAAAACAACCTTCTGGGTTAGATGTGGTCAGCAGCCGCATTTACAGATGAGGAAACTGAGGCACGGGAAGCGAGATGACTCGCTAAAGTCAGGTCATGCATACCAGGGAACGGCGCCAGAGGGGCTTGGAACTTGCCTTGGGTGTCAGGGTCGCCCTTCTGGAAAGCGATGCTGCAGAGCTGGGGCCTCCGTCCTGCCCCCCATCCCTGCTCTCTGACGGCTCTGTGTCTCTGCAGGTGGAAGGACAGTCCAGAGCCCTGGTCATCGCTCAGGAGCTGCTGTCCTCGGAGAAAACGTGAGTCCCCAAGCCGCCGCCTGTGGCCTTGAGCTCATGAAAAGAGCGTGGCCCTCCCAGCCTGTGCGGGACGGGGATTAATCCAGACCCCACCTCTTTCCCCGCAGATACGTGGAGACACTCCAGCGCTTACACGTGGTGAGTTCATCGTTCCAATTGCCCACGGCTAATGCCCTTGTACGGGGCGGGGATGTAAGAGCAGAAAGCCGGGGGGAGGCGGGGAGGCTTCCGGGATCAGAGGCTTGGCCGTGGGTGAGCCTTCACCCGCGTTTTTCTGGGAGGCGTGTCTCCCCTCGGTGTGCTCGGGACCGAGCAGCTTGCTTTCTGCAGGTGACTCCCTGCTCTGGGGGGTGGTGGGTGCAGGGGGCACGGGCAGAGCTGCTGAACTCGTGGGACGTGTCCTCAACTCTCGGCCTTTTTTTTTGGGGGGGGGGAGATTTTTGCTATAGGGCTTGTGTGCTCACCAGAGACACAGAGAGACAGAAAGCGAAAAAACACCGCATGGCCACACCGCACTCCTTTCTCCTCCGTTCTCTCAGGATTTGGGGCATGCACGCACATGTGACCAGCGTTAGTTTTAAACTACCAGGTCTGGGACTCGAACTGCAGTCAACTACATAGGAGTCCAGCGATGTAACCATTATGCCAACTGCTGGACCCCTCAGCCATCTTGTTGAAGAAGGCTGGAGGAGGGCAGCCGGGGTGACTCCTGGCATTGCTGTGTGTGTGTGTGTGTGTGTGTGTGTGTGAGAGCACGCACACGTATGTACACACGTATGTCTTATATTTAGCTGCGCATACAGAAGGTATTTGCACGTGACAGTGGCTGAGGGTGCCTAGAGGCTTTCTGGGCTGCCCCGCAGAGGTGCGAGGTGCCTGAGCTGCTGGGTCAGAACTGCTGGAAGGTCAGAGGAAAGGAGGCCGGGCTTGGGGACAGCTGAAGCCGCGCCTGCCACCCTCCCAGCCAGACTCCCTAGGAAGGCCTCTTCGGTCTAGTTCATCTCCCCTTTTTTTTTTAAAAAAGAATTATTTTTGGGACCAGCAGTTAGCGTAATGGCTATGTCGCTGGACTCCCATGTAGCCAACCGCGGTTCACGTCCCGGACCCGGTGGCTTAAACTCACACCAGGAGCGTGTGCGTGCGTGCCCAAGATC
>NW_006160227.1:2587658-2588744 GCF_000334495.1 Tupaia belangeri chinensis | reverse complement strand
CTTTCTATCTCTCTGTCTCTCTATCTTTCTGGCGAGCACACGCGCCCTGTAGCAAAAATCTCTCCAAAAAAAATCTTATTTTTAAAATTTTATTTATTCATTCATTTATTTTAATTTGACGAAAGAGAGAAAGTGAGAAAACAAGCCATCAGATCTGGGACTCGAACCGTGGTTGGCCATGTGGGAGTGTCCAGCACCTTAACCACCACGCCACCTGCTGGTCCTATCTCCCTTTTTTTTTTTAACTCCTGCTGCATAACAAGAGCAGGGGAAGGGGCTTGCCAGCCTGGGGAGGGGACAGATTAGGGAACGAATTATTACTTGGGCACAAGGGGAATGGCCAACAACCATGAGGAATCTGAGCAGACTTCCTGGAGGAAGTGACGTTTATTCTGGCTAAATCAAAGGGCCAGATGAGGGCAGAGGGGACACGGTGGACACCCGCCCGGGCCCTCGTGGCGCCCCCTGCTCCTCTGAGCACCCTAATGCATTTGCTGTGGTTTAGCGCTGCACTCGGCACGGCTGTCATCCCGTGCCATCTGGGAGACCGTCAGAGCTGCCACCCCCCATTGTAGGTGGTGACGTGGAGCCCAGAGGGAACGACCTGGCCAGGGCCAGCGTGTGGCCGGGACACACACCGGGTCCCCGACTCTCGTTCCCTGTTTCGTGGGTTAATCCTACGTCCCAGTTGCCCGTTCAGTTCCTCAGGGCAGGGGCCACCTCTGGCACCATCCGTCCAGGAACCGAGTCACAGAACACCCTCCCACTGGCCCGTCTGCCCGCCACCCATCTGGCCAGCTGTCATGGTGCTGTCTTTCCACCCCTCTGTGCACTGGCTCTTGCAGAGTCCAGCCGAGCTCCCTGCCAGCGCGTCACCCTAATGTCACACCCCGGCTGAGCCCAGGGCAGCCAGGCCCCCAGGAGGAGGAAGGAGCTCCGAGCTGGAGGGCTGCTCCCGGCCCCTGGTCTCTGCCCGCAGCGGGGCGGCTCCGGGCCCTGACTCAGCCCTGCTCTGGCCCTGGCTCTCGGGGAGGAAATGGAAAAGTCCTCCCGCCGCTGCCAGGCCTGCTGAGCCAGGGCAGGGAG
>NW_006160227.1:2581748-2587572 GCF_000334495.1 Tupaia belangeri chinensis | reverse complement strand
GGAGTGTGCGGGCCGGGACACGGCCGTCTGCGTCCGCCCTGCATCCTCCCAGGTGGAGGGACGTGCGCGCTCGCGGTGCGTCATGATGTCCGGAGGCGGGGACGAGCCGGAGCGTAAAATCACAGCTCATCAGGACGTTGCGGGAAACCGCGGTCTGGGCCGTGTTTGTCATGTCGGGGCTCAGGGCTGCACGTGGCTGGAAGCCCACACGTGACCCAGAACCCAGCCGGGGCGCTCGTCATATGGGAGACCCACAGACTTTGGGGTATTCTCCTCTGCCCCCCGATCTCGGACCCAGCCCTGGTGGCCACTTGGCAGGGTCTCACTCAAATTTCTCTAAGGATTTGGTGTTCTTAAAATCCCAAGGCTGGGGGAACCAGCAGTTAGCGTAATGGCTATGTCTCTGGACTCCCACGTAGTCGACCCCGGTTCGCGTCCCGGACCCGGTGGCTTAAAACTCACGCCGGGCACGTGTGCGTGCATGCCCAAGATCCCCAGAGGAGAATAGAGGAGAAGGGATTGTGATGTGGCCATCCCCCCTGGGGGGGTGATTTCTCGCTTTCTGTCTCTCTGTCTCTCTCTGTCTGGCTGGCAAGCGCACAGTGCCCTATAGCAAAAATCTCTCCAAAAAAAAAAAATCCCAAGGCTGTGATCACCAGATAGCTTACGCCACTGGACTCCCACTGGACTCCTACATAATTGACCGTGGTTCAAGTCCCAGACCAGGTGGCTTAAACTCACCTTGGGCATGTGTGTATGCATCCCCAAGATCCCGCGAGTAGAATGGAGGAGAGATTGCGGCGTGGCCATCCCCCTGGGGGGTGATTTCTCGCTTTCTGTCTCTCTGTCTCTCTCTGTCTTTCTGGTGAGCACACGCTCCCTATGGCAAAAATCTCTCATTAAAACAAAAAATTCCCTAGGCTGGAAGCCAGTAGATGGCATGGTGGTTATGTCGTTGGACGCCCACATGGCTGACCATGGTTCAAGTCCTGGACCCGGTGGCTTGAAAATCATGCCAGGTGTGTGGGTGTGGGTGCCCAAGATCCCAGGAGGAGAATGGAGGAGAAGGGATTGTAATGTGGCTATCCTCCCTGGGGGCGATTTCTCACCTTCCTTCTCACTGTCTCTCTCTCTCTCTCTCTGGTGAGCATACATGCCCTGTGGCAAAAAGCTCAAAAAAAATTTTTTTTAAATAAAAAGAATCCCAAGGCTACCCAGGGCTGGGGTGGGGCTGACTGTGCCCTAAATCTCCCCAGCCGGGAAGGTCCCTGCTGTCGTTAGGGGCAGGGGGATATACAGGATTCCTTTCTGAGCTTTTCAGAATGATAGATCGAGCTTACATGAGGATTGCTAAGAATTATTTTCCTAAATGTTTTTTTTTTTTTTAGTTTATATGTTTATTTCTTCCATGAACAAGAGAGACACAGAGAGAGAGACAGACAGACAGACAGAGTCAGCGCCCAGCAGGGTCCCAATGCCCTGACCACCCCCCAGCCCCAGCCAGCCCCACATCACGTGGGCACGCGCATGCCCAGTGTACTCAGGAAGGTTTCCGGACGTGGACTCGGAACCTTTCCACGTCGAGTCGGCGTGTCAGAGTCACATTTACTGCCGCACCACCATCCGCTCCTGCTCGTCCGAATGGACTCCTGTTAGCATAGCCTGTACGCCAAGGAAGGGTTTTACACTTTTCAGTGTTTTTGAGGGCCAGCCTGCGGCATGGTTAAGGCAGCTGGATCGCACATAGCTGACCATGTGTTCGAACCCCGGACCCAGCAGCTTGAGAAAAATGCCAGGCCTCTGTGCCTGTGTGTTCATAATCCTGGCACGATGCAGAAGTGGGGAAGGGGCCAAGCCATGACCATCCCTTATGGGGTCGCTTTCTCCTCTCTCCTCTCTGTCCCCAGTGAGTGTACACACCCTCTGGAAAATTATTGTTAAAAAATGTTGTTTTTTTTAAGAAAAAGAAGACTATACCTTGGGGACCAGCAGGTAGGCATGATGGTTGAGGTGCTGGACACTCCCACATGGCCGACCAGGGTTCGAGTCCTGAAACTGGTGGCTTGCTTTCTCACGTCCTCTCTCGCTCACTCTCACCTTCTGTCTCTCTCTGGTCAAATTAAACAAATAAATGAATGAATAAATAAAATAAAATTAAAAATTATTTAAAAAAAAAAAAGAAGAAGACTATGCCAGTGAGGCCACGTATATTCTGTAAAGCCTAATTTAAAAAAAAAAAGAAAATTATCAAAGGGCACGAGTGCTCACGAGAGAGAGAGAGAAAGCACCCCATGGGGTGTGGTCATGCTGTAACCCTCTTTCCTCCATTGCTCCATCCTGGCAGGAGTTTGGACACACACACACACACACACACACACACACACGGTTCAAGCCACTGTGGCTGGGATTTGAACCGTGGCCAACCATTGGATCTGGCTTCCAATGCACAGCACTTCACCACTGTGCTACGGGGCCAGCGCCGGGTGTGTGCGCTAGCTGGAGACACAGAGAAAATGAGAAATCACCCCCTGGGGGGGACCAGCAGTTGGCATAATGGCTATGTCACTGGACTCCCATGTTAGTCAACCGCAGTTCAAGTCCCAGGCCCGGTGGCTTAAACTCACGCCGGGCGCGTGTGCATGCGTGCCCAAGATCCCGAGAGGAGAATGGAGAAGGGATTGCGGCGTGACCATCCCCCCTGGGGGGTGATTTCTCTCTCTCTCTCTCTCTGTCTGGCGAGCGCATGCGCCCTATAGCAAAAACCTCTCAAGGAAAAAAAGAAAAAGAAATCACCCCCTGGGCGGTGGCCACGCCGCAGTTCCTTCTCCTTCATTCTCCTCTCGGGGTTTTGAGTACGCGCACGCACACACACACACACACGCCCAGTGTAAGTTTCAAGCTGCCGGGTCCGAGACCCAAACTGCAGAAGGCCATATGGGAGTCCAGCGCCTTAGCCACTATGCCACCTGCTGGCCCCTGCCTGCCCGTCTCTCCGTTGTCACCCCGTCTAGCCAGCCTTCACCCCACGTCTGCCCGTTCATTTCTCCGAGTGCCTGACGGCGCACCCATGCCCCAGTCGTCCCAGCCCACCCACTGCTCAGAGGTCCGCCCGCCCACCCATCGGCTTCTCCATGCGTTCTGGAAACTGTACGGGGTCTTCCCGGTGCCCTAGCTACGGAGCCAGGCCTGAGCCCCAAAGACAGGAAAGCCCCAAACTTCCCTTGACTAGATCGCCCCATTTTGCAAGGAGAGGGCCGAGGTGGAAAGGAGAAACGGCTATGGGAACAGTCATTGGATTCTAGACGTCTTCCTCGCACCAAAATACACCTGTGCGGCACCGTGGTGGCTTGGAAGAGGCACACACTTAAAATTCAGTCCTCGGAGGGCCAGCAGGTGGCGCAGTGGTTAAGGTGCTGGACTGCCACGTGGCTGACAGTGGTTCATGTCCTGGACCCGGCAGCCTGAGACTCACGCCAGGCACGTGTGCAGACATGCCCAAAATCCTAAGGAGAGAATGGAGGAGAAGGGGTGGCAGCATGGCCATTTCCCCCTGGCGAGGGAGGGAGGGAGAGGAGGGACGTGATTTCTTGCTTTCTGTCTGTCTCTGTTTCTCAGGAGAGTGTGTATATCCTGTAGCAAAAATCCGTCAAAAACAAAAAAAGAAATTCGGTCCTTGGGAGGACCCAGGAAGGTCTGCAGTGGAGGGGCCCAGACATGGACGGTGAGGGGGGTCATGGGGGCAGGTGTGTGGGTAGGGCAGCCCTGAGGGTTCACGGCGGGCCTTGCGTGTGGTTGAAACACAGGTCATTTTGGAAAGGCAGGTAGGAGGCAGAGTCAGGGTTCAAGTGAAGTGCATGAGCTCAGGACCAGCCTGAGAAGTAGCTGGAAAGCCAGGCTAAGGGACCAGCAGTTGGCATAATGGCTATGTCATTGGACTCCCACGTAGTCGACCGTGGTTCGACTCTCAGACCCGGTGACTTAAACTCACGCCGGGCACGTGTGTGTGCGTGCCCAAGATCCCGAGAGGAGAATGGAGGAGAAGGGATTGTGGCGTGGTCATCCCCCCTGGGGGGTGATTTCTCACTTTCTGTCTCTCTGTCTCTCTATGTCTTTCCGGCAAGTGCACATGCCCTATAGCAAAAACCTCAAAAAAGAAAAAGAAAAGGAAAAAAGAAAAAAGAAAAAAGCCAGGCTAAGACGCTTGGCCTGGTATGAAGCGAGTTGGAGGGTTTTGGAGAGCTGAGGTCCCTGGACACCCCCGGCCCTGGTTTCCCATCGACAGCACATCCCTCTCAGAGCAGACGTGGAGCACTCTGCCCCCGGGCCCTCTGCGGGGCGCAGTCTGCCGGCTCTGGACCCCATCACCGCGGAAGGCCTCTGGGTATCTCCCTAGCCTCCTGCCTCTCCTCTTGAGTGTTCGAGCACCCCGGCCCTCCTGTAAGGACCACGCGTGCCTTCTCATGGCGTGCTGTGCACTCGGCCTGCTCTCTGCTGGGATGCCCTACCCCTGATTGTCCCATGGCCATGCCGTCCCGTTCATGTCTCAGCACGAGTGTCACCTGCTCCCACGTGAAGCAGCAAAACCACGCCCTACCCCTGATTGTCCCATGGCCGTGCCGTCCCATTCATGTCTCAGCACGAGCGTCACCTGCTCCCACGTGAAGCAGCAAAACCAGGTGGCATGAAACAGCCGTGCTCGCCCATTGTCTCAGCCAGGACAGAGGGCAGGGCGTGGTGAGAGGAGCTCGCTCTGCCCCCGGTGTCAGGGCCTCACCTGAGAGACGCAGGACTAAGGCTGGATTGGGGCCGGCAGGTGGCGTGGCGGTTCAGGCGCTAGACTCCCACCTGGCTGACTGTGGTTCGAGTCCCAGACCTGGCAGCTTGCCTTCTCACTCTCCCTTTCTCTCTTTGGTTGAATTGAATAATAATAATAAATGAATGAATTGATTCTAGGGAAAATAAAGACTAGAGCTGGCTTGATGGCAGGGCTCGCCCACAGGTCCTCCACGGCTCCCCCGTGGTGGTGGGTGCTGGCCGTGGGCAGTGCAGCGGCTGGGGCTGGCTGTGGGGTGACTGGCCTCCCTGCACGGTGGCCGGGTTCCAAGGGAGAGCCAGGAGGAAGTGCGTGGCCCTTTTACGACCTAGCCTTGGAAATCACGTAGCTCTGCTTCCTCCGTGCCCCGTCGAGACAGTCACAGAGGTCCACCAGAGTTCAAGGGGAGGGGACGTCATCACCACCATTCTCTCAGAGTGGCATCAGGCTCAGCTAGCGTGATCGTTCGGGGAAAATACAATCTGTCTAGGGGCCGTTCCTAGAAGTCGGCGTCTGCTAATAACAAAAGGCCCATTAGGGGGCCATGCGTGATTTAGGGGCTGTGCTTCCTGAGGAAATCAATTTAGGACTAGGTGATCCACGTCACACTGGGAGACTCTGCACACGCTCAGGGGCCACGGTTCCATCCGTGTTCCTGCTGCATCCATTTCCAGGATTCCTCACGAGCACAGAATAGCTGCTGCCGTTCTCACCATCGCGTCAATGTCCCAGGCAGGAAGAAGTTTTGAGACATGGAGAGAAGTGACAGGTCATGCCTCCCAGCTGTTTGTCCCCTTAAAAAAGCTTCATGTGGCAGCTTCTCCTTGCATCTCACTGGCCCTCTTACTTCAGGGGAAGCCGGTGCGGTGAGAGCCAACTGGTCAAAGCAGATTTGGCTCAGTGGCTCTGCCTCTATTTTTTTTTTTTAAAGACTTATTTTAACTTTATTTATTTATTTAAATTGACCAGAGAGGGACAGTGTGTGTGTGTGTGTGTGTGTGTGTAAGAGAG
>NW_006160227.1:2577989-2580888 GCF_000334495.1 Tupaia belangeri chinensis | reverse complement strand
CCCCATACCCTAAAGAAAAAAAAAAAAAAAAAAAAAAAACTCTCCAAAAAAAAGAAAGAGAAAAAAAAGAGAAAGTCAGCCAGTAGGTCCAGGACTTGAACCTTGGTCAGCTACGTGGGAGTGTCCAGGACCTTAACAACCATGCCACCTGCTGGCTCCAATAATTAAAAAAGAAAGAAAGGAAAACACCCTGGGCGTGTGTGTGTGCACGCCCCAAATCTGGACAGGATGGAGAAGCGGAGAAGGGGTCACAGTGTGACCACAGAGGGACTTCCTCCTTCCCTCCCTCCCTCTCTCTCTCTCTCTCTGTCTCTGTCTCTCTTTGGGGAATGCACATGCCCTCTGGCAATTAAAACAGCAGCACGACAGGCCAGGCTTCACCGGCCCCCGTGGAGCAGGTGTGTGTTCACTCTGCAGAAAAGCAACCCGAGGTTCTCAGGGAAGGTCCCTCACCCAGGGTCCCATACCAGGGTGGTTGAGGGCTCACTTTTTTTTTGAGAGATTTTTTGCTATAGGGTGTGTGTGCTCACCAAAGAGGCAGAGAGAGACAGAAAGCGAGAAATCACCCCCAGGGGGCATGGCCACGCCGCAGTCCCTTCTCCCCCATTCCTTTCAGGATTTGGGGCACACACACACACACACACACACACACGCACAGTCCAGTGTGTTTTAAGTCGCCAAGTCCAGGACTCGAACTCGGTTGGCCATGTGGGAGTCCAGCCCCTTAACCAGGACTCACGTGTGTTTTCTGGACCTTGACTTGGGGGGTCGGGTTGAGCAGGGACTCCACAGAGAGCTGAGGAAGTGCAGGACCCTCCAGTGTCACCCTGTCCCATCCTGTGAAGTTCTGAAGGTGCAGAGTCACGTGCTCGCGGGCACACACACACACACACAGGCACACACGTGCTCCACCCGGTCCACAGCCAGCTTCTCCGCTCCCGTCCCCCCTCCGGGCCTTTGCACATGCTACCCCTTCTTTTTTTTATTTTGTAGAAGTTTCTGCCTTGGGGTGTATGCTCGCCGGAGAGAGAGACAGAGACAGTGAGAGAGAAAGTGAGAAATCACTCCCCAGGGGGATGGCCATGCCACAGTCCCCTTCTCCTTCATTCTCCTCCTGGGATCTTGGGCACGCACGCTCATGCACACGCACCGGGCGTGAGTTTCAAGCCACTGGGTCCAGGACTGGAACTGCGGTCGAGCACGTGCGAGTCCAGCGATGGAACTGCTCCGTCTGCTGGCCCCACACGCGATCAAGCATGCGAGCCACACCCCCGTCTCGTCCACCAAGTGTACGCCGTGCCTCCTTGGCAGGCTTCCCGGGGCTGAGCCGGCGTGCCAGCGGCCTGCGCGTTTCCCCGTCGAAGCACTCGGGCCCCGACGTTGAGATCATCTTCTTACCCATCCGTCTTCCTGCAGGGGCAGCTCCTGGGGGCAGACCTGCTGCTCCCTCCTTCCCACTGTCTCCTCGGGGCGTGGGACAGAGCCGGTGCACCCCGATCTGTGCAAGGTGCCTAAGGGGCTGAGGGCTGCCGCCTGCCGCTCCCTCCTCTCTCCGCGGTGGGTGTCAGGACGTGGGGACAGGAAGAGCTGCAGGAGTGGCAGGTGGTAGGGCTGGCACTCAGCGTCCCCGGCTGGCGCAGGGACTTGGGGACGCTTGTCTGTGGCTGTTCCCGTTATGTCCCGGCGTTGGTGGGCATTAGCCATCCTGCCCCGGGACTGAGGCGGTTCAGGGAGAATGGATCACACACGGGAGGCCAGCCTGCCGAGCAGAGCAGCGGGTCTGTGAGCTCCCCGGAGTGTGATGCGAATACCAGCGTGTGTCTGATCTTCGCTGTCCTTCCCCTCCCTTCCCTTCCCCCGCCCTTCCGTTTCTCCTCTCCCTCCCAGCTGTGCATCAGGGTGACCCCATTCGGGCTGCCCCCCTGCCTCCGCCATGACTCACGCTCCCGTTCTGAGCAGTAAGGGTCGAGCAGTCCGTCAGCCATCAGTCAGCAGACGTCAGGAAGCTTTCTCTGTGCCCCGCACGTGGCTGGATTTCAGAAACAGCAAGAAAGAGAACACGTGTGGCCCCGATCTGAAGGTGCCCCGTGTGACATACAACCACCAGGGCCAGGTGGTGGGCTAGAGCGGTGTGGCTGGGCCCACACAGGAAGGTCCTGGGGTCACCAGTGTGCACGCATGTGCCCGTGAGCTGGGCTGGGAGGATCGTGGTGTGAAGACCCTGTGAGGGGGTGCCTGTCGGTGTGTGCGTGTGTGTGTGATCACAACTATGGGGAGGGACCAGCAGTTGACGTAATGGCTATGTCGCTGGACTCCCATGTAGTCGACTGTGGTTCGAGTCCCAGACCTGGTGGCTTAAACTCACACCGGGCGCGTGTGTGCGTGCCCAAGATCCCGAGAGGAGAATGGAGGAGAAGGGATTGCGGCGTGGACATCCCCCTTGGGGGGTGATTTCTCGCTTTCTGTCTCTCTGTCTCTCTCTGCCTTTTATAGCAAAAACCTCTCCAAAACAAACAAACAAACAAAAAAACCACTATGGGGGAACAGCACCGCACAGTGGCGTTTTAGCCCTCGGGGTGCACCTCAGCGCAGCTTCGTGGTAGGCTTGGAGGTAGGTGTTCCCATTTTACAGGTTAGGACATTGAGGCTCAGAGAGGGGACAGCTCGCCCAAGCCTCATGAACACTCTGTGGCACGGCTGGCCTTGAACTCGGCCCCAGCACACGGCAGTGCTGCAAGCCCTCTGCCCTCAGGCAGCCCAGGGAGAGCGGCCATGGCCCTCTTCGGGACTCGGGGCCTTGACTTTCTTCACCTGGGATGCCAGGGCTGGGAGGAGCCTGCAGGCAGGAGGCTTGAACATGAGTTTCCCGGGGAAAAGCTGGAGGGTCTTTCTTCCCTGG
>NW_006160227.1:2573704-2577975 GCF_000334495.1 Tupaia belangeri chinensis | reverse complement strand
CCCCCCCCAGGTTCGGGAGACCCCAGTGTCCCAGAGCTGGATGCAGAGTAAGGGTTAAATGTCACCTCCCCCAGCTGCCCTCCACACCTGGCTCCCCAGCTCCCAGCTCCCCGTGGCTCCTCCTCCACCTCTGATGAGCGGAACTTTCTGGGACGGCGGCTCTCGGACAGCGCCTACCACGGGGCTCCCTGTAGCTCAAGCTCAAGGATCTGCTTAGGGCTGCCGGTGCCTCCAGCCAGAGAACCGTCCATCTGGTCAGGACCCAGGACCTAGGAGTTTTTTGTTTGTTTGTTTAAAGATTTATTTAATTTTACCCCTAGGAGTTTCATGTTTGTTTGTTTAAAGATTTATTTAATTTTATTTACTCATTCATTTATTTTAACTTGACCAGAGAGTGATAGAGAGAGAGAAAGTGAGAAAGCAAGCCATCAGATCTGGGACTCACACCATGGTCGGTCGGTCATATGGGAGAGTCCAGCGTCTTAGCCACCGCCCCACCTGCTGGTCCCCTAGAGGCTGAGCTTCACCATGGGGCTGGGGAACCCCGAGACCCTCTCTGCCAGCCTCAGGCAGGAACAGCAGCTCCTTGGGTCTGCAAGCCAGGGAGGGCGCCCCTTCTCACCCCCCATGCTCCCACAGTCCCCGAAGCTCCTGGCAGAACTGGTCAAAGCACAGGAGGACGGGACGAGGGGGTCCCAAGGCAGACACCTTTGCAAACTCGTCTGCTCCGCGCCTGATGGCAGGGCGCCCCCTTGCAGAGGGCGGAGGGAAGTGCAAGGTCACCATCAAGCCCTCCTTCCTCCTCCCTTCTCAGCCCCCTCCCTCCCTCTTTCCTGCTCTCTGCTGTCCTGCTTGCTCCCTCCCCCCTTTCACTCTCTCTCTCTCTCCTCTCTGTTAAGTTCACTGTCTGACTCTGCTTTCTTGTTTTCTTTTACTCTCCCCTTCCCCTGCTCTCTGCCCCAGCCCTTCGAGAAGACCAGAAGGGCTTCCTGGAGGAAGGGCTCCCCATCCTCTCAGTACTTTCTGCCCTCAGGTCTTTATGTAAAGAAGACCTTCTCTCTCTTTCTCTGTCTGTCTGTCTGTCTGTCTGTCTCTCTCTCTCTCGGGCATGTGTGCTAGCCAGAGACAGTGAGAGGAAAGTGAGAAATCAGCCCCCAGGGGATGGCCATGCAGTCCCTTCTCCTCCATTCTCCTCTCGGGATTTGGGTCATTCACGCACACACACTCCCAGAGAGATTCTCAAGCCACCGGGTCTGGCGCTCGAACCCCAAAGCTGGCCTGTGGGATCCAGCGTCCTCACCTCCCCACCTGCTGGCCCCATAAAGACCTTTCTAGCAGTGAGAACTGCTCAGCAATGGAAGGACTGTCTTGTCTGTGGCTCGCTGGTCACCGAGCGAGGCAGAGAGTCCTTCCTGAGTGTGGGCGGGGGGCTGCACCAGCAGCCCTTCAACCTCCAGGCTTCCCCACGTGCTTGCTCTGTCATTTCAGGTGGGGTTGAGCTCCCCCCACAGCATGCATTTAAAACCACACAGCCAGGGACCAGCAGTTGGCGTAATGGCTATGTCGCTGGACTCCCACGTAGTCAACCGCAGTTCGTGTCCCAGACCCGGTGGCTTAAACTCACGCCGGGCACATGTGCATGCGTGCCCAATATCCCGAGAGGAGAATGGAGGAGAAGGGATTGCGGTGTGGCCATCCCCCCGGGGGGTGATTTCTCGCTTTCTGTCTCTCTGTCTCTCTCTGTCTTTCTGACGAGCACATGCCCTCTAACAAAAACCTCTCCAATCAATCAATAATACACAGCTAGACCTCGTGCAGGAGTAGGTGTATTTGAAGACATTTTTTTTTCTAGTGAGAAAGAAGTTGTGTTTTCTCTACAGTTTTCATGTTTATTCACTTTAGTTCCATCTTCAAAGTACATTAATCATGACAGAGGCATTTTAGAAAAAGAGACTCGGGAACCAGCAGTTAGCGTAATGGCTATGTTGCTGGACTCCCACGTAGTCGACTGTGGTTCGAGTCCCGAACCCGGGGGCTTAAACTCTCGCTGGGTGCATGTGTGTGCATGCCCAAGATCCCAAGAGGAGAATGGAGGAGAAGGGATTGTGGCGTGGCCATCCCCCCTGGGAGGTGATTTCTCGCTTTCTGTCTCTATGTCTCTGTCTGTCTGGCAAGCGCACGCGCCCTATAGCGAAAAAAAAACCTCTCCAAAAAAAAAAAAAGAAAAAGAGACTAGAAGAAAACAATCATCCCTAATCCCATACCCTGACATAGTCACTGTTTACATCTTGTTTTCTTTTCATTAAAAAAAAACCCATATTATTATTATTTTTTAAATTTGCTAGCAGGCACAAGTGCTCTCCAGAGAGAGCGAGAGGGAAAGTGAGAAAGCAGACCACCAGGTCCAGGACTCGAACTGCGATTGACTGTATGGGAGTCCAGCGCCTTAACCACCGTGCCACCTGCTGGCCCCTCCAGTTTTTTCTTTGTTCTCTTTTTATATAGTTGGGTTTGGGTGTGGAAACAGCTCTGTGTCCCTTCTTGATTTCTTTCTCTCTCTTTTTTTTAATGTTTGTTTATTTATTGTTTCCATGAGAGAGAGGAAGAAACAGCACGCCAGCAGGGTCTTCGCGACCCACCGCCGTCTGAGGCAGCGCGGGTCCGGCACGTGCGTGCACTGGCGTGAACAGGCAGGGTCCCGGGTGCGAACCCAGGACCGTACCCCTGTGGGTCCAGAGTGTCGCTGCCCGCTGCCCTTGTTGGTTTCTGAGCACGGGGATGTGGCTGTCGTCACGTCATCGTCATGTTTGTCAATCTTAGTGACTGCTTAATACGCCGTGAGGCGGGCGCCTGTGATTCTGGGGGGCATTGTTTGGAATCCACAAAATCTGTGACCCCCTTCAAAGGTGGCCAAGTGGAAAGCAAGAAGGTTGCCAGAGAGAAGGGAGACAGAAAGTGAGTAACCCCACCCCTCCACCGGAGAGCACGGCCGCACCGCAGTCCCTTCTCCTCCGTTCTCTCTGGATGTTGAGCGGGCACACACACGCGCCCAGTGTGAGTTATTTTTTTAAGCCACCGGGTCTGGGGCTTGAACTACGGTCGACTGCATGGGAATCCAGCAACGCAACCACTATGCTGTCTGGTGGTCCCTAAGGCTGCCTTTCTTTCTTTTTTTTTGAGAGGTTTTTGCTATAGGGCACGTGTGACAGAGAGAGACATAGAGACAGAAAGCAAGAAATCACCCCCCAGGGGGGATGGTCACGCCGCAATCCCTTCTCCTCCGTTCTCTCTGGATGTTGAGCGGGCACACACACGCGCCCAGTGTGAGTTATTTTTTTAAGCCACCGGGTCTGGGGCTTGAACCGCGGTCGACTACATGGGAGTCCAGTGACACAGCCATTACGCCAGCGGCTGGTCCTGTGCTTCCGTGATTTCTCAGGTATCTCGTCAAAGGAGAGGTCGCCACATTCCTGTAGGACAGGAACGAGCGTGGTTCAGGCTGCTCTGTGCCCTGCTCATGTCGGGGGCTCCGTGGGGTCCAGTACAGGTGGCCCGTGGTCGCCGGGTGCGTGCTGTCACCTCCACTCTCCAGACAAGATCTGCAGGGCTGCAGATAGCCTCCTTCGTGGGGCTGGGGCTCCAGGGCCATGGGGTGCCGCCGGGGCTGGTGCTGACCGGCGGTTGCGGCTAACGGGCCGTCGGTTGCAGGATTTCTACGGAGCCGTTCTGCGGGCCTTGGATGACGTGGACCAAGAGGGCAGGGACGCGTTGGCCCGGGAGGAGCTGCGGCAGGGGCCGGGGCCATCCTGGAGCTGCACCAGGGCATCGCGGCCGAGCTGGAGGAGAGGCTGTCCAACTGGTGAGCCGCCCCGCACCCCCACACCCACTTCCCTTGCTTAGGGGGGATGGAGAGGGCCAGAACCACTACCCTGTGCTGTGGGGTCCCCGTCCCTGTCCCCACCGATGCTTGGAGAAGCCGAGACGCAGAGGCACGGTCATTGCCCAGGAAGACCGTCGGGCGAGGGTTGAGCTGGGACCTGCGCCCAGGCACGGGACGCCAGCACCCCCGCAGCCCTGCCTGGCTCCAGGCTGAGCCCTCGCTGCCTCATCCCTCCTGGCTGCAGGGAGGGCCAGCAGAAAGTGGCCGATGTCTTCCTGGCCCGGGAGCAGGACTTCGACCACCACGCCGCACACATCTTGCAGTTCGACCGCTGCCTGGGGCTGCTGGCCGAGAACTGCCTCCAGTCGACGCGGCTGGGCGCCGTCCGCCG
>NW_006160227.1:2572964-2573673 GCF_000334495.1 Tupaia belangeri chinensis | reverse complement strand
GTGGGTCCTTGGGCCGCCGAGACCTGCCCCTCGATGGCCATCCTGGCAAGCCTGAGCCTAGAACATCGTGGGGGAGAGGGATGGGAGGGAGATCCCAGAAGCCCAAACCCAGAGCCTGCCCCGAGGGGGACAGTGTCAGCTCAGTTAGCCCAGCCGGCCACAGTCCAGGTCTCAGGGAGCTGTTCTCCTGTCCCAGTTGAAAACCACAAACCAAGTGGGGGGCCCCAGTCACTGGGGAGACCAAGAAAATGACCAACAGTAGACCCAAACTGGGGTTTCAGTTCCGAAAGCAGAAAAAGAGGGGCTTTTCTGTGCATTAGGAGCCCACGGGGACTAGGAGGGGCATGTTACTGAGCGTAGCACTGGCTGTGAGTTTGAGGAAGGAACAGTCCCAGCAAGGCCGGGCTGATCCTGGAGGGCTTCCTGAAGGAGGGGTCATGAAAGTTGGGGGAAAAAACTCTGCTTGGCCAGAAAGAGGTGCAGGATGGGGGAGTGTGCGTGGACTGCTTCCAGCCTGGAGGCCCGAGGCAGAGGCCCGTGACAAAGTCTCTCCTCCTTCTCTCGAGAGCAGCAGAGCACGCCAGGCGGCGGCCAGAACGTGAAACACCGGCTCCTGAGGGTGGTGCAGCGGCTCTTCCAGTACCAAGTGCTCCTCACAGGTGGGCCCCGCAGGTGGGGAGGACAGAGGGGACAGGGGCAGGGTCAGGAA
>NW_006160227.1:2561509-2571582 GCF_000334495.1 Tupaia belangeri chinensis | reverse complement strand
AGTCGCCCTTAGCCCCCTCCCGCTGCCTTGGACCCCGCCGGTCAGCGGCCACTGCGCGTCCAACAGAGAACAGCAGGGGCAGTCCCCCCACCCTGCTTTGGCGTCCCCGCCTGTCTCCTCATTTCGCGGAAGCAGCCCCTGTCCCCAGAGCCCCCCACGTGGCAGAGCCGTGGACAGGTTCAGCCCCAGACCTGCTGGGCCGCCTGTGGATTTGCCACGGAGCGCCCCCTGCTTCTCGAAGCCCTCTCCTCCCGGGGCTTCCGTGTTCCCTCTCCCACTTCCCCGCACCTCTCTGTCCCAGCTGCTGTGGTTCTTGGGGCTGTCCTGGTCCCCTTTCCTCCCCTCCCTGGAGAATGTCACTCCTCATTTCTGCCTGGAGAGACAGCAGCGAGCTGAACCAGCACACTCCGTGGGCTTTGCACTCAGCCAGACCAGGAAAATCCAAGCTGGCCCCAGGGCATGGCGGTTAAACCGTGAGGATGGGAGGCCTGACCCCACATGGTCAGCCATAGTTCAAATCCTGGCCCTGGCAACTTAAAAAAGAAATCACACCAGGCACATGGCGTGCACGCCCCACATCCCGACAGGACGGACAAACGGAGGAAAAGAGGTTCTAGTGACGCCTCTCTCTCTGTCCACGGAAAAAGTGTAATTAAAATAAGGAAAGTAAGGGAACCAGCAGTTAGCGTAATGGCTATGTCGCTGGACTCCCACGTAGGCGACCGCGGTTCGCGTCCCAGACCCAGTGGCTTAAAACTCACGCCGGGCGCGTGTGCGTGCGTGCCGAAGATCCCGAGAGGAGAATAGAGGAGAAGGGATTGCGGTGTGGCCATCCTCCCTGGGGGTGATTTCTCGCTTTCTATCTCTCTCTGTCTTTCTGGCAAGCACACGTGCCCTATAGCAAAAAAAAGCTCTAAAAAAAAAAGAAAGAAAGAAAGAAAGAAAGAAAGAAAGAAAGAAAGAAAGAAAGAAAGAAAGAAGGAAAGGCCATGACACCCAGCATGGCCGGAAAGGACTGAGTGAGCCGGAGAATGGAAACCGGGGCAGGCCCAGAGCACGCGGAGCCTTGTGGGTATAAACGTGGCCAAGGTTCAACACGCTGATCGTCACGTCTGTCCTCCCCTGAGCAGATCCTGTGCTTTGAAAAAAAAAAAAAAAAAGTTGCTGGCAGGCACGTGTACTCAGCACAGAGCGACAGGGAGAGGGAGAGGGAGAAACACGCCCCGGTGAGGCATGGCCGCGCTGCCGTCCCTCCTCCCCATCGCTCCCTCCTGTAGGGATTTCAGACACGCATGTACTCAGCGTGTTTTTCAGACCACCAGGGCTGAGGCTCAAACCACACGGTCATCCGTGTCCCTTTACCACAGGTTATGAGCTGGCCCGAGTGTGTGCCTCTTTTTCTGAGGAGTCTCTGTGTAGTCACTGGAGAGAAGAGAGACAGAAAGTGAGAAATCACCCCCCAGGGGGGATGGCCACACCACAATCCTTTCTCCTCCATTCTCCTCTCGGGATCCTGGGCATGTACGCACACGCGCCCGGCGTGAGTTTAAGCCACTGCTGGGTCCGGGACTTGAACCACGGCCGACGACGTGGGAGTCCCGCAGCGTAACCAGTACGCCATCTGCTGGTCCCAAGAGTGTGCTTCTTGAAGGCAGGGCTCCCCCGTGTCTGTGTCCCCAGAGCGTGGCCCAGCGCCGGCACATAGGTGCACCATGGGTGTTTGCTGGGTGAGCGACTGGCCACGGGCAGCCACAGTGAGTGTAGGGCCGGTGCGTGCCATGCGGGGTGGCCCTGGGGGTGGGCGTCCCACACTTCCAGAACTTGGCTCCCATTGCTGGAGAGGGAGTGGTCACAGTTAGGGACCGGAGGGGCTGGTTTCCCAGGGCCTCGCTGACCCCGGCTCCTGTTCTTCCCACAGACTACTTAAATAACCTTTGCCCGGACTCGGCCGAGTACGACCACACACAGGGTGAGTCTGGCGTGCACCTGGACGGCCCCCAGGACTCTGCGTCGGTTCCCAGGCCACGGCCCCCTCCCCACCACCCGGGTACCCGTGCCCGATGCCTCTGGGGCTTCTGGGAGACTCTGGATCTTGCGGGAGGACTCCTTCAACCACAGGACTCCCTGAGATGGGCGATGTCCACTCAGAAGAGAAGGGGTCACCGGAATTTGGTGACAGGAAGGGCAGTATGAGCTCTGAGAGGCCCACCCCGGCCTCCCTGTGTCCCCAGTCCTGTGTGGCTGTCCTGGGTCTGAGCTGCCAGGCTGTCCCCTGTCAGACATGGCCTGCTTGCAGCCCGGGCCTGGGGCCCAGCGTGTCCAGTCACTGTGGAGGCCCTCTGGGTAGCAGTGGCACAGCGGAAGGGGGGTCCTGCCTGTGACCTGCTGCTACGGTGGGAAAACTCAGAGCCCCCCTCAGCACACGCGCCCCAGCCCTGCCGGTGTTGCGGGGTCCGGGGTGGGAGCTGAGAGGCAGCGGATGGGGAGAGGCCAGGATGGCAGCAGGGAGGCTGGCCCTCCTCAGGCAGCCCCGCTGTCCCTCTGCGTCCCTCTCCAGGTGTCCTGACCCTCATCTCTAAAGTCACCGACCGTGCCAACGACAGCATGGAGCAAGGGGTAAGTCTCGTCCCTGTGCCTTCCCTTGGGCGCCATCCCAGGACCCTCTGGGCCCTGCCCCGGTCCAGCCTGTGCTATCCCACTTCTGGGGTCTGCAGGCGAAGGTCGGTGTACTCCACAGAGAGTCCTGGGTTCTGGCCCTACCCTTGCTGTGTGACCTTAGCCACTGTACCCCCCTCTCTGGGCCTTTGGCTCACCGTTGGAGCATCGTCAGGGCTAGGAATATATAGACTTGATAGCAAGGCTCCCACGGCCAGAGACCATCCACGGCAGCACCTGGGGGTGCTTCGTAAACTACAGACCCCTAGGCACACCTAGGTCTTCCCAGTCAGTTTCTGGGTGCAGGGTTCCAGAGATAGACATTCTTTTTTTTTTTTTAATATTTTATTTTTTTGGAGAGGTTTTTGCTATAGGACGCGTGCACTCGCCAGAGACAGAGAGAGAGAGAGACACAGAAAGACGGAAATCACCCCCCAGGGGGGGATGGCCATGCCGCAATCCCTTCTCCTCCATTCTCCTCTCAGGATCTTGGGCACGCACGCACACGCGCCCGGCATGAGTTTAAGCCACCGGGTCCAGGATTTGAACTGCGGTCGACTACATGGGAGTCCAGCGACGTAGCCATTGCATCAACTGCTGGTCCCCATCATGACTTTTCTGACAACCCAGTTTTGTTTGTTTGTTTGTTTGTTTGGGGAGAGGTTTTTGCTATAGAGCACATGCGCTCACCAGAAAGACAGAGGGACAGAGAGACAAAAAACGAGAAATCACCCCCCGGGGGGATGGCTACGCCGTAATCCCTTCTCCTCCGTTCTCCTCTCGGGATCTTGGGCATGCACGCACACGTGCCCAGCGTGGGTTTAAGCCACCGAGTCCGGGACACGAACCGCGGTCAACTGCATGGGAGTCCAGCGACATAGCCATTATGCTAACTGCTGGTATTTCTAATATTTCTGTTCCCCATCTGCTGAAATGCCCATCTGGTCATGCACTTCTGTCCCCTTTTACTAAGTCCTTAATGTATTAGTCATAGTTTCTTTTTCTTTGTTTTTAAAGAGTTTTTGCTATGGGGTGCATGTGCCCGCCAGAGGGACGGGGAGAGAGAGAGAGGCAGACAGAAAGTGAGAACGGCCACGCCGCAATCCCTTCTCCTCCATTCTCTTCTTGGGATTTGGGGCATGCACACGTGCCCGATGTGAGTTTCGGGTCACTGGACCAGGACTTGAACTGCGGTCCGCCATGTGGGAGTCCAACGCCTGACCACTGCGCCACCTGCTGGCCCCAGCTATGGGGCCTTTGAAATCCTCATCTCTAGCCCCGAGGTGTTACCTCATTCTTGTTTGGAAAGAATTATTTATTTCATTTTACCCATCATTAGTAGTAGTAGTATTTGATTTGCTGTAGATCATAAGCATTTACCAGAAGGAGAGAAGAGACAGGGAAAGTGAAAAAGCAGGCTGCCGGGTCTGGGACCCAAACCGTGGTCGGCCACGTGGGAGTCCAGCGCCTCAGACGTCCTACCACCTGCTGGCCCAACATGTCGCCTCTTGTTTGATTCTGCTGAACGCTGTATTTCTTGAAAACGAGACTTCTTTTCTTGCCCTCTTCCCCCTCATTTGTGGCTGAGTGCTAGACATCGTGTGTCGAAGCACTGCGGAGGCTGGGGCGAGAGGCGTTTACCCCAGAAATGGGCGTGCCTCTCTGGGCCCTGCTGTTTTGGTGAGAGGTGGGCAGTGGCGTCAGTCCAGTCAGTGGCTGAGCTGGGTTTGGATTGCGGGGTTGCCATTGTCCTCTTCGGTCCCTCCAGACTTCATGCTCCTGCACCAAGGCCTGCTGTTAACCTGGTGGCCCTGGTGGCCCCGAGAGTTTTCCTCACATCCTTGCTCCGTCCTCAGCGTTCGGCCATCTCTGCCCCACAGGAGGCTCTCCGCCACGCCATCGCCCTTCTCGTAGCGTGCTCCCTGTGGCTCGGGACCCTGGGCCATGCCCCCGGTGGACGCAGAGGCCTCGGGCCTCCTGCAAAGCCTCAGTTTGGAGCAGCGCTGGGAGTCAGGCGCCCCACGGCAGTCCAGAGGCCTTGCATCTGTGGCTGGAACAGTCCCTCTGCGCATCTCCCAGCTGTAGTGACCTCTGGATGGCATTGGGACATGGGACAAGGCCCGCGAGGTCACACCCTTCTCCTAGGGGTGGGCGGCTTTGCTGCGGCCCTTTCTCCAGAGCTGTGGATGTCTGCCCGGGTTCTGGGTGGGCAGGTTTCCTGGCCTCCTCAGTGGCCAGGGCCTAGGAGGGGGACGGCCTGGGAGGTAGGCAGGGTCTCGGGCAGCCCCTTGGGGCTCGTGCACTGGCACTGCTGAAAGGGGCTCTCTCGGCCCCTGCCCTGCCCCGTCTTCCCTGCAAGCACCCAGCAGAGGCTCATGGGAAAGAATTTGTGAAGAAGCGTGGATCCCTGTGGCACCAGCCCGCAGCTGAGCGTCAGGTGTTTGCTGTCATTTTCACCTCTTTCCTTTCTTCCTTTATGCGTGGCTCTTCCTTCTTTTTACTGATTTATCTATTTTTACGTTCAGTCGTGGTGTAGCATTACACCATGGATTACCACGTGGATTTCCTTTGTTTTTGGAGAGGTTTTTGCTATAGGGCGCGTGCGCTCACCAGAAAGACAGAGACAGAGAGACAGAAAGCGAGAAATCACCCCCCAGGGGGGATGGCCACACCGCAATCCCTTCTCCTCCATTCTCCTCTTGGGATCTTGGGCACGCACGCACACGCGCCCGGCGTGAGTTTAAGCCACCGGGTCCGGGACACAAACCACAGTCGACTACATGGGAGTCCAGCGACATAGCCATTATGCCAACTGCTGGTCCCGATAGCTTGACTTCGAAGCAGAGTGGCAGTGTTACAGGCTCTGGCCTTCCCTGACCGTCAGGGCGGGAGCAGTGTCCTCGGGCATCCTTCCACGTTGTACTAGACCGATGACGGTGGCAGATTTGTGCCGTGTGGGATTTTATGCCTCCGACCGTGGATATTGTAAAGGACTCTTCCAGGTGGTTTCTCTCCACACAGCTCTCCCCGGACACTTCAGAGCCTGCCCTCGAGGGAGGTGCTCATTGTTTCCAGGATCGTGGGGGCCGAGGTGCAGAAGAGATGGAGTTGTGTCATTTACGTACTTTGGGTCCCTCGGAGAGTGATGACAGGGAGTGTCCAGACATGTTCTCCTGCTAACCGTGCACTTCCGGGAGCGTGGACCCAGCTTCTTCCAAGGGAGCATTTTGCTAGTTTAACTGTCCCTCTGGGGCCTGGCTCTGGGCTGCAGGCCTGGAAGCTCGAGCCCAGGCTTGGGTTCAAAGTCCCTTAAGTCTGCACACTTTAGGAGGGACACAGGCGTAGAGCAGGCTTGGTGGCCAGGAAGCAGACAGGGGTGTCAGACGGCACCGCAGGCCGTGGTCCCCCCCACCCCCCGATGCACACAGGCCCCAGGCCGGGGCTGGAGGGATGAGTCCGGTCGTGGAAGCACACAGCCGCTCAAACCCTGGTCCTGCCCCTTCGAGGAGGTCGGGCTCAGGGCAGGGCCTTTCTGAAGCAGCTCCCTCCCGGTTACGGAGGAGCAGGGACCCCCTGAGTGGACCCTGACCGTCTCCCCCTCACCCCACTCCCACCCACAGGAGAACCTGCAGAAACTGGTCCACATCGAGCACAGCGTTCGGGGTCAAGGGGACCTCCTCCAGCCGGGAAGGGTGAGTGCCACCTCCGTGGACGGGGCAGGGGGTGTGTGGACTGCAGGTGGGCCACCCAGGGCCTGGAGCCGGGGCCATTCACCCACCGCAGCAGGGCCGGCTGGGTGCAGGCTGGCCTCCGTCACTGTAGCTGGGGGGGCCTCGTGGGGCGGCCCCTCCCCCACCTCGGCTCTGGGGGCGTGGATAAAAGGCACCCTGCCTGCTGGACTGGTGTTCCCCATGGTTCCCTTCGCCTCCCAGAAGGGGCCCCAAGTATTTATTTAGTCCAGAATTGCTGGAAAGCAGGAAAACGCTGTCAAGTGTGAGTCCCGAGAAAATGTCTTAAACATCACTTTTATTTTTAAGAGCTAAGTTTACCCACTTTTAAGCTTCCAAATAGAAAACATAAAACTCAGTTCGAAAATAGTCAAAAATATGTTCGTTACCACTCATGATCCAAGAAGGGTAAGACCCAAAGGAATGAAGAGCGTGCTCAGGGGGTCTAAAATTAGCCAGGATCTCATGGGACTGAGGGTCTGTGAAGTCAACTTAGTGTCGGGCCAGGATCGTGAGCTGGGGAGATAGGCGGTAAGTGGTGCGGGGGTGGGGCTTCACGCTTAGGAAGCCGGATTCCCGCAGGGCCCGCGGACGACTGCACCCAGCCCTGTCAGCATCACCCACAATCACGTGTGTCCACGGCCCTGATTGGGTGGGGACTTGGAGGGAAAAGGATTGCAGCATGGCCAGAACCTTGCAGGGGGGGGGTCCTCTTTCTCTCGCTCTTTTTGTCATGCACCTGTCTGCACCCTGTGGCATAAAACAATTTTTACTTTTGGAGAGATTTTTTGCTATAGGGCACGTGCACTTGCCAGAGAGAGAGAGACAGAGAGACAGAAAGCGAGAAATCACCCCCCAGGGGGGATGGCCACGCCGCAATCCCATCTCCTCCATTCTCCTCTTGGGATCTTGGGCACGCATGAACACGTGCCCGACGTGAGTTTAAGCCACCGGGGCCGGGACTCGAACCACTATCAAGTACATGGGAATCCAGCGACGTACCCATTATGCCAACTGCTGTTCCCAATGATAATAATAGTAGTAAACTAAAAATTAAATAAATAACTTTAAAAAAGAACAAACTCATTCCATGTGTTTGTGTCGTCCGGAATTAGGAGACCGTGGGGACTGGTGACGAAGCAGCCGAAGAGGCTGTGTTCCGATGGTCGCCCTGGGTGGGAGCAGTCGCTTTTGCATTCGACTGTGCCGAGCAGTGCGGAGCTGGGTGCAGTGCAAGGCAGACACTCCTGGGGGCCTGTCTCCAGTGCCACCCCCATACATGCAGCTTCTCTCCTGAGCTGGACTTCACCCATGAACTGTTCTCTGACTCTCTGGACAATTCATGGTTTAAGTTTCCCACTCAGGGGCCTCCCCCCACTTCCTCTGGATGGCGTGGGGTGTCTACCTGATCACCAAGGCCTGCTTCTCTCCCCGCAGGAGTTCCTGAAGGAAGGGACGCTGATGAAGGTAACGGGGAAGAACCGACGCCCCCGCCACCTGTTCCTGGTAAGCCCCTGGCCTACCGCCCGAGACCCAGGGCTGTTGAGCTGTATGACATTTTTTAGGGCCAGTATTCAAGGGCAAGTGGAAGGGACAGTGAGAAGAGGAGAGCACAGCAGGGTCTTTAGGAGGAGGGTCATTCTGTATTATGGAACGTTCTAGAAGGCTGAGAGCTTTGCCCTTGGAAACCACAACCCTTGGTAGTTGAGTGATCTTGAACGGAGTGCTGCCAGATCTAACCACCATGTCCTCACCCCGAACATCTCAAAGGAGGGCCCATGGCCATGGCATGGGCGGTTGTGTCCTGAACTGCTACGCTGGAGGCCACATGGCTGACCATAGGTTCGGATCTCAGTCCATCTGAAACTCACCAGGTGCCCACGTGCCCCGGACGCTGACAAGCTGGACGGCCAAAGGAGGGGGTCACAGTTATGAGACTCTGTTGTGGGTCTCTCTCTCATAAAATAAAATTTTGAGAAATCTTCAACCCAGGAAATTTTTTTTTGTTGAGAGGTTTTTGCTTGCTGTAGGGCACATGTGCTTGCCAGAGAGAGACAGAGAGACAGAAAGTGAGAAATCACCCCCCAGGGGTGATGGCCACGCTGCAATCCCTTCTCCTCCATTCTCCTCTCGGGATCTTGGGCACACACACACACACGCCCGGAGTGAGTTTAAGCCACCGGGTCCGGGACGTGAACCGCGATCGACTACATGGGAGTCCAGCGACATAGCCATTACGCTAACTGCTGGTCCCAACTGCCACACGACCTGCTGGTCCTAATTTAGCCTAATTTAACATTGTGCCTCTAATTCTGAGCCACAGGAAATGCCCAGGCCTCCGGTGTAGCAATACAGGCTAGCTCGTGTCACTGTGTCCTCTCTCTCTGCGTTTTTGCTCTTCACAGACACCAGCACCGCGGCACTGTGTCCTAGCACTCTGCGTTTTTGCTCTTCACAGACACCAGCATGTTTTACAAATCAGTCTGTGGCAACTCTTTCAGAAAAGCCTATCAGCTCCCTTTTTCCAATATCACATGCTCCCTTCATGTCTCTATGTCCCAGACTGGTCATTCTCACAATATTTTAAACTTTTGTGTCATTATTAGATAAGACTTCTGTGTTATTAGGGTGACCTGTGATCAGTGATCGACATGTTAATATTATAATTGTCTTCTGGCAGCACGGACCACGCCCATATAAGACTGAGAACTGGGACCAGCAGTTAGCATAATGGCTATGTCGCTGGACTCCCATGTAGTCGACCGCGGTTTGAGTCCCAGACCCGGCGGCTTAAACTCACGCTGGGCGCATGTGCGTGCGTGCCTAAGATCCCGAGAGGAGAATGGAGGAGGAGGGATTGCGGCGTGACCATCCCCCCTGGGGGGTGATTTCTCGCTTTCTGTCTCTCTCTGTCTTTCTGGTGAGTGCATGTGCCCTATAGCAAATTCTCTCAAAAAGAAAAGACTGAGAACTTCATCCACAAACCCGTGTGTTCTGACTCTTCCGCTGACTCGCTGTTTCCTTTTCTCTCTCCCTCTCCTTGAGCCTCCCTGCTCCTGAGGGAAGGAAAGCCTATCACCCCTACAGTGACCTTAAATGTCCAAGTAAGAGGCAGAGCCGCACAGCTCTCACTTTAAGTCACAAGCTAGAGGGGCCAGCGGGTGGCATTGTGGTTAAAGTACTGGACTCCCACGTGGTGGACCACGGTTCAAGGGCCGGATCTGGTGGCCTGAAAATCACATCAGGTGCATTTGTGTGTGCACGCCTAAAATCCCAGGAGGAGAGTGAAGGAGAAGGGGTTGTGGTGTGGCCACCCTCCCAGGGGATGATTTCTCACTCCAGTGGGTGCACATGCCCCTATGGCAAAAACCTAAAAAAAAAAAAAAAAAAAAAAAAAAAAAAAAAATCACGAGAAGTTAGGAATGAATAAGCTGAGTGAGAGAGGCATGTCGAAAGTCAGCATCGGCGAAAGGTAGGCTGTGCGTCTAACTCCAAAATGAATGCAAAGGAAACACTCTTGAAGGAAATTAAAAGCACTACTTCAGGGAACACGCAGGTGATAAAAGAGCCAGGCAGGCTTACTGTGGATATGGAGAGAGCTTTCGTGGTCTAGTGAGATCAGGCCGACCAACACATTCCCTTCAACCAAAGCCTAATCCAGAGCAAGGCCCTCACTCTCTTCAACTTTGT
>NW_006160227.1:2560418-2561457 GCF_000334495.1 Tupaia belangeri chinensis | reverse complement strand
CGAGCAGAGGCTGGCTCGTGAGGTTTAAAGACAGAAGACAAAGAAAAGTGCAAATTAAAGCAGCCAGCACCGGTGTAGAGGCTGCAGCAAATTATCCAGAACTAGCTGAGATCATCAATGAAGGAGGTTAACTAAACGACAGTTTCGAGTTCACTTTTTATGAGAGGAAGAGGCCACCCAGGACTTCCGTAGCTAGAGAGAAGTCAAGGCTTGTCTTCGAAGCTTCTAAAGACAGACTGACTCTTGTTAGGGGCTAGTACAGCTGGTAATTTTAGTTGAAGCCAGTATTCATTTACCATTCTGAAAATCCTCTAACAATTGTGCTAAACCTCTCTTCCTGTGTTGTATAAATGGAACAGCAAAGCCTAGATGATAGCACATCTGTTTATAGCATTGTTTCCTGGATTTTTTAAAACCCCACAGTTGAGACCTACTGCTCAGGAAAAAATAATTACTTTTAAACTATTAGTGCTCAGTAACGGTGCATCTGGTTAGCCACAAGCTCTGATGGAGATATATAAGGAGATTTGTGTTCTGTTCATGCCTGCAACCCCCATTCTGCCGTCCATGGATCAGGGAGTCATTTAGACTTTCAAGTCTTATTACTTCAAAAATGCTTTGTCTTTTGGCCGTAGCTGCCATAGATAGTGATTTCTCTGATGGGTCTGGGCAAAGTACATTGAAAAACCTTCTGGAAAGGGCTCACTATTCTAGATGCCATCAGAACATTGGTGATTCGCAGGAGGGGGTGAAAATAGCAACATTAGCAGGGGTTGGAAGAACTCAATCCCAACCCTCCTGGGCTGGCTTTGAGGGTTGACAACTTAAGTGGAGCTGGTGACCGCAGATGTGGTGGAAATGGAGCCTGAAGGTGGGGCTGAATTGCTGCCACCTATGATCAAAGTGGAATGGATGAGGGATTGCTTTTTTTTTTTTTTGAGAGGTTTTTGCTATAGGGAGCGTGCGCTCACCAGACAGACAGAGAGAGACAGAGAGACAGAAAGCGAGAAATCACCCCCCAGGGGGGATGGCCACGCCG
>NW_006160227.1:2557276-2559775 GCF_000334495.1 Tupaia belangeri chinensis | reverse complement strand
AAGGTGCTGGACTCCCACATGGCCAACCATGGCTTGAGTCCCAGACCTGGCGACTTGCTTTCTCTCTTTCCATCTCTCTTTCTCTTTCCCCATGTCCCTCTCTGGTCAAGTTAAAATAAATAAATAAATAAATAAATAAATAAATAAAATACTTCTTTAAAAAAAATAAATAAATGAAAATGGGACCAGCAGTTAGTTTAATGGCTACGTTGCTGGACTCCCATGTAGACAACCGCAGTTCGAGTCCCACGTGTGTGTACGTGCCCAAGATCCCGAGAGTACAGTGGAGGAGAAAGGATTGCGGCGTGTCCATCCCCCATGCAGGGTGATTTCTTGCCTTCTTTCTCTCTGTCTGTCTGGCGAGCGCACGCACCCTATAGCAAAAACCTCTCCAAAAAACAAATCAAGGAAAGACCTCCCACAGCAAAAAGATAAAACTCCCTGTAGGCTGGGACCAGCAGATGGCATAATGGCTCTGTCACTGGACTCTCATGTAGTGGACTGCAGTTGAAGCCCTGGACCTGGCTGCTTAAACTCACAGCGGGAGCGTGTGCGTGCATGCCCAAGATCTCCGAGGAGAATGGAGGAGAAGGGGTTGCAGCATGGCCATCCCCCCGGGGGGATGATTTCTCGCTTCTGTGTCTCGGTGCTTTCTCCTCTCTGTCTCTCTCTGGTGAATGCACACACTCTCTGGAAAAATTAAAAAAAAAACCTCACTGAAGGCTCAGGTGCTTGCTAGCATGTTTTAGCATAAAGTATTTTTAAGCTCATTTAGTTCATGTATATGTGAGGGTGTACCCCTGACAGGGGCTTGCCATGCCATGACCCTCTCCCCAGCCTCCCAGCCAGCCAGCGTCCCAGGTGCAGGTGGGCACATTCCACAGGGTGCAGGCCAGCCTGGGATCTGAACCGTGGGACTCCAGCACTGCCCAGCCGCGTCCTACCACCCACACCACCATGCCTGAGCTTTGTTTCATTGTATTAGGTTTTTGCTATAAGATCTGTATTCTCCCTGGAGAGAAAAAGAGACAGAGAAAGGGAAAGTGAGAAATCACTGCGGGGGGATGGCCATGCCACATCCCTTCTCCATTCTTTTGGGATCTTGGGTACGCACGCACACACACCCGCCCAGCACGGTTTTCAAGCCGCCGGGTCTGGGACTTGAACCGCAGTCGGCCCTGTGGGAGTCCAGCGTCTTAACCACCATGCCACCTGCTGGCCCCGCCCTTCTGCCCTGGAGCTGGGTTCTGTCATGTAGAATGTGCACACAGCAGGAAGGTGGAGGTGCTAGGCAGCCGTGAGAACTGAAGGAGGGGACTTGTCCCGGCACAGAGAAGCCCCTTGTCTGACAGCCCTTACGAGTCTCCCCACCCCCTCTGACAGCTGCCCCAGGGGACCCGGTCCTCCCTCTGCCGAGGGCCCTAGACCTATCCGCACTCAGAGCCCCGGCGCAGCCCCAGAGGGCTGGGACCACAGCTGGGTCCTCCCCAGCCCCTCTCCAAGGTGAAAGGGGGGTCACGTGGGACAGTGACGAGCAGCTGTCATCCAGGGTCAGACCCAGCTCTGACATGGGCCAGCATGAGGCCCGAGGGCCCCGTCAGCGCCCACGCCTCGGTGCACTGACCCTTGACATGGGGCTGATACTCCCTCCCACATACGAGGGAAGTGTGCAGAGTGGCAGCGAGGGTGGAGTGAGCTGGGCCTTGGCCATGGCCCCTCCCCGACCCTGCCCTGCTGCCTCGGGACCTCAGATGCCAGCACAGACGGTCCCACCCTGTCCTGGCCCAGCCTCCTGGCCCTCACCTGCTCTCAGCCTCTGCCCACCGGCCTCCTCGACCCCTCTCTCCCTGCTGGCTCCTCGTCCTTCAGGCTCTCCCAGAAGGGGACCCCCCCCTCCCCAGCACCGCATCCAGGGGGACCTTCACCGAGCACATCTCTGTCACACCAAGAGACCTGCGTCTGGTCCCCGGATGGTGGGCTGAAAGCTCCCCAGGTCTGAACCTGGGTCCCCTGTCTCTGTCTCAGCCCAAGACCGGCCACAGAGCAGGGGGTGACAGCTGCCCTTTGCAAGGGTAGATGGGGGAGCACAGGCTGGGGCTTGAGCCAGGGGGCGCTGTGCTTGGTAAAATGACCTGAACTGTGGCCAGCGGCGTGGGGGGGCGCCCGCGCCAGTGAGGCTGCGGAGAGGTCCCCATGTCTGCAGCCAAGCAGCAGGTGGGGCTGCCCACTGGTGGCTCCTTGTCGCAGGAGATGCCCCCACCGTTCATGAAGGACCCCTCCACGTCCCAACAAAACGAGGCTGTGCACCCCCTCTGAAGAGGACAGGACCAGGGGAACCAGCAGTTAGCTTAATGGCTATGTCGCTGGACTCCCACGTAGTCGACCGTGGTTTGCTTCCCGGACCCGGTGGCTTAAACTCACGCCGGGCATATGTGCATGCGTGCCCAAGATCCCGAGAGGAGAATGGAGGAGAAGGGATTGCGGCGTGACCATCCCCCC
>NW_006160227.1:2548741-2557118 GCF_000334495.1 Tupaia belangeri chinensis | reverse complement strand
CCGCGTGGTTGCCAGGGGGTGCTGCCATGGCAGCAGGTACTCGAGGGGCAGTCACAGAAGAGCTGGGTCCACTGGCAGTGCCGGGTGTGGGTCCTTGTCCCCAGGTAGAGCCAGGCGTCCCGTGCGATCCCCCAGCACGCCGTGCCAGACACCTGAGGCTCACCCACGCGTCTTCACGACCCCGGCCCCTGACCCCGGCCCAGCCTGGCTGGGCCTTGCTTTGTCCCTCTGGGAGAGGGGGATGACATGGGAGCAGCAGCGTGAGGGTCGTGCAGGAGGGCAGTGAGGTATTCGTGCGTGGTGCCAGCCTATGCCGGGCGCTCGGTGCTGAGCGCAGTCGGTCCCTCGTGATGAGGAGGCAGCAGGAAGGGGCTTGCCAGGCCTCCCCCAGGGTCGGCGAGCAAGTGCCCCAAGCCCAGTGGGCACCCGCCTGTGGCCAGTACATCCCATGGGAACACAGCTGCGGTCCGTGTTCAGCGCCAGTGGTTGCCTTGTGCCACCATGGCAGAGGGGTAAGCTCAGCAAAGCCGCCTGGCCTACCCCAACCCCGACCAGAGACAGCGAGGCCTGGAAGGGGGTCCTGACTGTCTAGCAGGTCCCTGTCCAGGCAGAGTCCTGCATCTGGAAGGCTGGGACCCTGAGGGCCAGCTGGCAGGAGCTGTCCACTCTGTCCCTGTCCCTGAGGCACAGGAAGTGTCATCCTGAGGGTCTTGGACACTTGGATGCCTCTTCCTGTCTCCGTCCACAGCACCCTGAGTTCGAGGTGGCCCCCAGCGTGGAGGGCTCAGTCCTGTGCGCAAGGCCCCTGCAGTGGAGGGCTTGTCCGGGTTCACGGCGGCCTGTGTAGACGCTGTTCTCTATCAGCAGTGCTAGTACGGCAAGGGGGCTCAGGCTGGGGTGACAGGGCGCAACCGCTGTCACACCACTCGTACGCAGCGCCAGGCACTCCCCCGTGACTGTGACGGTGCCTCTGAAGACAAAGTGTATTTTACCTACTGCACTTTTCTACAGGGCACCTGTGCTCGCCAGAGAGAGATACACGCACGCAGAGAGTAAGGCCCCTCTGGGGGACGGCCACACTGCGATCCCTTCTTCTCCATTCTCTTCTTGGGAACTTGAGGGCACATGCCCAGTGTGTTCCCCAAGCTGCTGGATCTGGGACTCGAACTGCGTAGTCAGCCATGTGGGAGCCAGCTGCCTTAACCTCCACGCCATCTGCTAGCCCCATCATTGAACTCTTTTAGCGAGACAGAGACCATCTTTCCTAAGGAGGCGAAGTGATTTTTCTTATTTATTTTATTGTTTTGTAGGAGAGGTTTTTGTTATAGGGCACGTGTGCTCACCAGAAAGAGAGAGAGAGACAGGGAGACAGAGAGAGAGAAATCACCCCCCCAGGGGGGATGGCCACGCCGCAATCCCTTCTCCTCCATTCTCCTCTCGGGATCTTGGGCACACACGCACACGCGCCTGGCGTGAGTTTAAGCCACCGGCTCCGGGATTCGAACCATGGTCAACCACATGGGAGTCCAGCAACATAGCCATTACGCCAACTGCTGGTCCCGAGTGACTTTTCTTACGTTCTTCCTGTCTGCCATTTATGTAGGAGTACTTCAGTCATTCAGACAGCAGCTGTTTAGTGAGCAGCTACTACCGCTGGGTGCCGGCGTGAACTGGACCCGCCAGGTTCCTGTCCCTGAGGAATCTGTTTCCTTCCTTTCTCCCTCCCTTCCTCTCCCCACCTTCTCTTTCCCCTTCTCTCTTTCCTTCCTTCCTTAACTGTATGCGATCGAGGTTTCATTTATTGCGTTGTGTCACCCCTGCTGGCACTGACAGGCCATTTCCAGCTCCCCAGGAAGCCCCCAGGCCCCTTTGCAGCCCCTTCCCCCCCAGGGCCCGGCAGCCGCTGCCTGACTCCCATCACGGAAATGTGCACGCGTGTGTGTCTGACGTCCCTCGCCCGGCGTAGTTCTCAGGGTGCCCTGTGTCGTGGCCGCGTGTCTGCGGCCTGGCCCCGATTGTCCGGCGGTGTTTTAGTGTGGACGCCCTGGTCTGTGTGACCTTTCGCTGATTGACAGACATGGGTGACGCTCCTCAACCCAGGCTGTTAGGAGCAGCCGCTGGGCGCATTCCCAGACGTGGCTTTTGGAGGACACGGAGCTTGCCCCTCCTGAATGTGGGAGTGGGTTCTGGGCAGGGGGTGGGGGGGGTCTGGGTTTTTTTTTTTTTTTATTCTTTTCCCCTTTTTTTGGAGAGGTTTTTGCTATGGGCGCGTGTGCTCACCAGACAGACAGAGAGAGACAGAAAGCCAGAAATCACCCCCCAGGGGGAATGGTCACGCCGCAATCCCTTCTCCTCCATTCTCCTCTCAGGCTCTCCAGCGCACACGTGCCCGGAGTGAGTTTTAAGCCACCGGGTCCAGGACATGAACCACGGTCGACTATGTGGGAGTCCAGCAACATAGCCATTACGCCAACTGCTGGTTCCTGTTTTATTATTATTGTAATTTGCTATAGGGCACATGTGCTCACCAGAGAGAGAGAGAGAGAGAAGCAGACAGGGAAAGTGAGAAAACAAACCGCCCAGTCTGCGACTCGAACCACCGTCGGCCATGTGGGAGTCCGGCACCTTAACCGCCATGCGACCTGCTGGCCCCATGCGGGGTGGCTCACGTTTTCACACAGAATGGTTTTGCTCACCTGTTGGGCTCTCAGGGGGAATGCCAGGTGCCTGGAGTCCTCTGTGGCTAGAGGCCCAGCACAGCCCCGGGGCCAGGCCACACCTGACAGCTCCCCTCTCCCCAGATGACCGACGTGCTCCTCTACACCTATCCCCAGAAGGATGGGAAGTACCGGCTGAAGAGCGCGTTGGCCGTGGCCGGCATGAAGGTAAGCCCCTGGTGCTGGGCACCCTGGGGTGGGGGCAGAGGGGAGACCCCAGGATAGAAGGAGACACATAGATCAGCTAGAAGAGGCTCTGGGGAAGCAGTATGAAACGTGAGGATGGCGGGTCTTCCAGGGAAAGGGGAGGCAGTCAGGGAGGGCCTCCTGGAGGAGGGGATCGAAGTCCCTGGAGTAGACGGTGTTTGAGCAGATGGGGAAAGGACGGGGGAAGAGCCATCCTCCCACGGGGAAATGCTTAAGCCAAGGCATGGAGGGAGGAATTAAGTTGCACGTGGTCAGTTTAACTGTGCTGAGACCCCTGCCCGTCGTGTCCTAACCCCGGGGCCTTTAGTGGGTCACACCACCGTGTGGCCATCCCAGCTCCCGGCTCCAGGACTTCCCTCGCTGGGACTCCGCCCCGTCCCTGTGCCCAGCCCCAGCCCCGGGCACCCACCACCCACTTCCTGTCTGGATGGCTCTGGTTCCTCTAGGGACCTCGGGGAGGGGAGCCACTCGTTTGCCCTGTCGCTGACTCGTTCCCGTGACCCCGAGGCCTCGAGGCGCGCCCCACGGTAGCACGTGTCGGATCCCCTATTTGGGGCTGGCCGAGACACCGTTGTGGCCAGAGTGCATTTATCAGTCCCTCGTTGACGGCACCGGGTCGCAGCCACCTCTCGGCTGTTGGAATCACGTGGCCGTGAAATGATGTGTCCCCTGTGGCCGAGCCCAGTGTCACATCTGGAGGACGGCGGCCGTGGGAGCTGCTGGGGGTCTTGGGCGGCAGCAGGTGTGCGGAGTCGGTTCTGGTACAGCACAGAGCTAGGACTGGGAGGGGACCGCTGGGGACAGTGTTGTCATGGCGGCTGTCAGACCAGGGCAGAGGGAGGATGGCTGGGGGCCCTCACACGGCCCGAGGGGTCCCTCGATCCTGGAGGCTCTTTGATATGGGGAAGGGGAGAAGGGGGGGAGGCCTGATGCCCTTTGGAGCCCAGGGACCTTCAGAGATGGCTGGCGGGGGCCTGCGGTCATGAGCAGGTGTTGGCCCAGCCCGAGGTGCTCCTGGGCACTGCTCCACGGCTGCCCCGGCTGGGCGGGCGGCCACGGCCTGCACAGCCCCAGCTGCTCCTCCAGCTCCCACCCAGCACCTGCCCTTTCCGGATGAGGAAACTGAGGTCCGGAGCGGCGGCAGCACTTCTGGGCCGCTGTGTTAGTCCACGGCCAGGAGAAGGGACCTGGCTGCCCTGCCCTGCCCACCTGAGGGGCTGTGTCGTTTTCCAGGTCAGCCGACCCGTGATGGAGAAAGTGCCCTACGCCCTCCGGATCGAGACCGCCGAGAGCAGCTTGACGCTGTCTGCGAGGTGCGGGCCGAGGGTTCCGGCAGGACTGGGTGGGGGGATTCTTCCTTTTTCAGCGTTTCTAACTCTTTTGGGGTCACGGAATGTGATAAAAGTTGGCTTCTTCCTCCAAAGACATGTCTATACTTGTAAAATACTAGATATAACGTGGGGGCTTCTAGAATGCCCTGTTTAAATATAAGAATAACAATAGCAGGGCCGGCAGGTGGCACCGTGGTTCAGATGCCGCACGTCTGCGTGACTGACCGCAGTTCAAGTCCCAGGCCTGGCAGCTTGCTTTCTCATTGTCCCTTTCTCTCTCTCGGTCTTTCCTCTGGTGAGTGCATGTGCTCTCTAGAAAATGTTTAAAAGTAATAATAAATACAATTAAATAATTCTTTTTAAAAAAGAGTAACGGGGGCCAGCAGGCAGTGTGGTGGATAAGGGCACTGGATTCCCACATGGCCAACCATGGTTCAAGTCCTGGACCCGGTGACTTTTTTTTTTTGGAGAGGTTTTTGCTATAGGGCACGTGCGCTCGCCAGACAGACAGAGAGAGACAGAGAGACAGAAAGTGAGAAATCACCCCCGCCTCCCACTCTGTAGGTTGAGTGACACATGGGAGTGGGGCATCTGTTTGGCGATTGAAAGGAAAACTTGAAGATAATATAGGAAATGAGTCTTTTGGGACCAGTAGGTGGCGTGGTGGTTAAGGACACTGGATTCCCACATGGCCGACAGTGATTCAAGTCCCGGACCCAGTGGCTCTTTTTCTCGCTTTTCCTTTCTCTCTCTCTCTCTCTCTCTGGTGGTCAAATAAAAAAAAAAAACTAACAATAACAAATGGAATTAAATAAATAAATTATTATTAAAAAAAATACTAACAGCAGCTAACATTTGAAAGTCCTGTAGATGATTGGGTCTTTACAGCAAAATGAACAGTGAAAGCAAGTAGAAAAATGTGCACCTTGGGACCAGCAGTTGGTGTAACGGCTCTATCACTGGACTCCCATACAGTCGACCATGGTTTGAGTCCCGGCAGCTTAAACTCACGCCGGGCGTGTGTGCGTGCGTGCCCAAGATCCCGAGAGGAGAATGGAGGAGAAGGGATTGCGGCGTGGCCATCCCCCCCTGGGGGGTGATTTCTCGCTTTCTGTCTCTGTCTCTCTCTGTCTGTCTGGCACACAAGTGTCCTATAGCAAAAACCTCTGGGTGGTGGTGGTAGGAGCTTCCCACATCCCAGGGCAGGCCGTGCACAAGCTCCCAGGCTTGGAAACCAGGGAGGCCCCGCTCCTGCCCTAGGCAGCTCTGGGCTGGGGTGGGCCTGGTGGGGTGTGGGGTCCTGGGTGGCAGCAGTGCCCTTCGTGGGGAGGTCTGTCCTGCTCGTGAGGTGGTCCCGGGTGGAAGTGGGGCGCACGCATGCACTCTCGTCTGCGTTTGCTCGTGAGCATTTCGGAGCGGCCGTGGAGGGCTGCTGCGTGCTGAGCCCTGGGTGCGGGAGAGTTGGGAACAGGCCACGACACGGAGCGGTGAGCGTGGACATAGCTGACAGAGTTAGTGTGGCTTCACGGGCATGGCGCCTGCCGCCCTGGACAGCTCTCGGGCTGGTCACCGCCTGCGGACCTTGCCGTCCCTTCTGTGCCTGGGGAGTGGGGCCTAGAGAAGGGTCACGGAACCGTGTGAGTCAGAGCCGGGGCTCAAACCCAGACCTGTGTGACCCTGAGCCTCTGTCCTCTGCAGTCTATTGTCTGGGGTAGAGGGAGCAGCTGCGGAGATGGTAGGCATGGTAGGCTTGACTCTGCAGCTGGGGGTGAAGGAAGGCTTCCTGGAGGAGGTAATGCCTGGGCGGGACTCCACGGCTGCCCTTCCCTCCTATCCTCTTGAAGTCAGGGCAGGAAGAGGCCCGGGGCTTGGTTCCATTCCCCCAGCTGTGGCTGAGGGTGGAGACGGGCCACACTCAGGCCTGCAGGGGGCCTGCCCATCTCTCAGGTGGGGACAGGTCCGTGTCCTCAGGGAGTCACCTTTCTGGTGGCCCAGACCCTTGTGCTGACAGCTCTGGCGGGACAGCAGAGACCTGTGCTCCCCTTCTGAAGGCCTAGCGGCCCCCCAGGCCGTCCAGCCCCCTTCGCTCCCTCCGCCTCCTGTCCCTCCCTGGGACGGGCTGCACGCAGATGTGCGGGGCGAGCGCGACACCTAGCGGCCTCTGGGAGAATGCCCACCCAGCAGCGGCGGCCGCGCACCGTTCCAGCGGGGCTGTCTCCCCCTGGGGACATGGGATGGGCAGAGGGACCTGGCGAGTGAGCGTCTGGGGAGCCTTTGGGAAAAGGAGGACAAGATGGGGACTGGGTGTAGGTCAGTTTCTCCCGCTGCTCGCCCTCCCCAAGGACCCAGCCACTGTCCGCTGCCAACCCGCCCTCCTAGATCTCGACCCAGGGCCAGACAGCACAGCGGTAGCACACCGCTCTGTGTGTGGCTGCCCACATGGGAAGGTCCCAGGTTCACATCCAGAGAACCTCCCGGAGCATGCGGGGCACACAGGCGCCCACGATCCAGGGCCTGCCAAGGTTGGTGAGGATGCTTTCTCCCCTCTCTTCCTCTCAAAAGAGAGAAATTTACTTACTAATTTTTAAGAGTCGGGACCAGCAGTTGGCGTAATGGCTGTGTCACTGGACTCCCATGTAGCGGACCGCGGTTCAAGTCCCAGACCCCGTGACTTAAACTCACACTGGGCGTATGTGCTTGCGTGCCCGAGATCCCAGGAGGAGAATGGAGGAGAAGGGATTGCAGCGTGGCCATCCCCCCTAGGGGGTGATTTCTCGCTTTCTGTCTCTCTGTCTCTATCTTTCTGGCAAGCACATGTGCTCTATAGCAAAAACCTCTCCAAAAATACATACATGTATAGGGACCAGCAAATGGTGTAACACTTAGTTGCTAGACTCCTACATGGTCGACCATGGTTCAAGTCCCAGACTCAGGGGCTTGAAACTCATGCCAGGCATATGTTTGTGCATGCCCAAAATCCCGGGAAGAGAATGGAGAAGGGATTGTGAGTGGCTAACCCCCTGAGGGGTGATTTCTCACTTTGTATCTCTTTGTCTCTGGCGAGCACACACACCCTATAGCAAAAATCTCTCCAAAAACGGGAGACTTATTTAATTTTATTTATTATTAATTCACTATAGAGCAAGTGTGCCCACCAGAAGGAAAGAGACAAAGTGAGATATCAAGCCACCAGGTCCAGGACTCGAACCACAGTTAGCCACGTGAGAATCCAGCACGTTAACCACCGTGCCACCTGCTGACCCAAGAGATATATTAAAAAAAAAAAGTCGCAAGACCCTTCTGGCCCTCCGGGGCTCGCGTCGCCCTGTGCCAGCCCTGGGGGTTCGAGGAACACTGTAGTACGTGGACGGATGAGGAAGCCGGTCCAGCGCCAGCGGGCATGCTTGTCCTGCTGGTCACCTGGGGCGGAGACTCGAACCTGGTCCAGCAGGTGCCTGGCGCCTTGGCAGAGAGGCTTGGGTTGGGGCAGAGGGCGGGTGGGGGCCAAGCGGCTCTGCTGTTCCTGCTCACCGGGCCGCACCCACAGCTCCTGCGCCGAGAGGGACGAGTGGTACAGCTGTCTGAGCAGAGCCCTGCCCGAGGACTACAAGGCCCAGGCGCTGGCCGCCTTCCACCACAGCGTGGAGGTGAGTAGGCGGGGTGGGCGGGGACACCCACCCGGGAGGAGGTGAGTGGGCGGGCCGGAGCCATCCACTGGGGAGGTGAGTGGGCGGGGCCATTCACCTGGGAGGAGGTGAGTGAGGGAGGGGTGGGGCCATCCACTGGGGAGGTGAGTGGGCGGGGCTGGGTGGGACCAACCACCTGGGAGAAGGTGAGCGAGCAGGGCGGGGCCATCCACCTGGGAGGAGGTGAGTGGGTGGGGCCATCCACCACAGGGTGGAGGTGAGTGGGTGGGGCGGGGCCATCCCCCCAGGAGGAGGTGAGTGGGCGGGGCGGGGCCATCCACCCTGGAGGAGGTGAGTGGGTGGGGCAGGGCCAACCACCTGGGAGGAGGTGAGTGGGTGGGGCGGAGCCGTACACACGGGAGAGGTGAGCGGGCGGGGCCCAGCGAACCACCTGGATTCTGTTCCGTGGTTGCGGCTCCCCTCTCCTTGCCTTGCC
>NW_006160227.1:2523631-2547519 GCF_000334495.1 Tupaia belangeri chinensis | reverse complement strand
CACCTGCGGGACAGCCTCTGTGCGGCCCTGGAACAGACGCCAACTGTCACCTCCCAGTCTGGCGGCCTCCCACCCCGGCTCCACCTCCCGCAGGACACGGAGAGTTGGCTCAGTCCGCTCCGCCCTCCCACGCGCCTCTCGCCCCTCGTGGAGAAGGGCGGGCTGACCCGGCTGCCCTCCCCACTCTCTGACCACCCTGCACGCCTGCTTTTGTTGCTCCAGATGCGGGAGAGGCTGGGTGTGAGCCTGGGCGAGCGGCCCCCCACGCTGGTGCCCGTCGCACACGTCATGATGTGCATGAACTGCGGCTGTGACTTCTCCCTCGCCCTGCGGCGCCATCACTGTCATGCCTGTGGCAAGGTGAGCCGGCTGTCTGCGGAGCCCCGCGGTGTGGGTTCAGGGGTGGCTGGCAGTCCTGCAGGGGTTTGGAGCCCGGCTGTTCACACCAGCCCGGGAGGGAGAGGTGGTTCTTTTCCATCTCACTGACACCCTCAAGCTAGGGTTGGAAAGCCCGGGGCGTTCCACTCACCACCGCAGTGTGGGACAAAACCGGGCTACACGGGACCACGCTTGGAGGACACGCATGGGGTGGTGATTGCGGGCATGGGTGCATCAGGAAAGTGGGGGGATAAGGAAAGGCAGGAGACAGCCAGAATGCCGGGCTCCCTGGAAGGGGCAGGGGGATGGTGGGCGAGCACAAGAGGATGCTGGTCCCCTCTAGCGCAGCAGCCCCCATCTGCAGGGGATCATTCCAAGCCCCCCACTGGGTGCCCGAAGCCATGGTTAGCTCTGAACCCTCACACTGTATTTCCCTGTGCCTGCCTTCCGGTGAGCGAGTGTCATCAATAAATTAGGCACCAGGACCAGCAGTTAGTGTAATGGCTATGTCACTGGACTCCCATGTAGTCGACCACGGTTCATGTCCTGGACCCGGTGGCTTAAACTCACACCGGGCGCGTGTGCGTGTGTGCCCAAGATCCCAAGAGGACAATGGAGGAGAGGGGATTGCGGAGTGACCATACCCCCTGGGGGGTGATTTCTCGCTTTCTGTCTCTCTGTCTGTCTGTCTGGCGAGCGCACGCGTCCTATAGCAAAAACCTCTCCAAAATAATAATAATAATAATAATAAAATAAATGAGGCACCCAGTAAGAACCAGACCTGGGCGGTCCTGACAGTAACCACACTGTGGATTAGTCAACACGTGGGCATTGTTTATTTCTGGAATTTTCCATGTAACATTTTCGGCTGAAGCAGCTGCAGGAAATTCATGGTGAACGGGGACTGCCTAACTGGAGGGGGAGGACCACTCACTCAGGTGTCCCCGACTTCCGCCGCAGATCGTGTGCCGGAACTGTTCACGAAACAAGTACCCCCTGAAGTACCTCAAGGACCGGATGGCCAAGGTGTGCGATGGCTGCTTTGCAGAGCTGAAGAAGAGGGGCGGGGCCGTCCCGGGAGTGCTGCGGGGTAAGCTCAGGACCCCTGGGTTCTTCGGGTGGTCTCCTGCCATTGCCCCCAGGCTCCATGGCTGCTCCGGGACCCATGACTCCTGCATGAAGGCCACTATCCCAGGAGGGAGTGACTCCGTGGAGGGCAGAGGCCCAGAACCAGGGCAGCCTGGGAGGAAGCAGAGGTTCGGGTTCACTCCGGGGCACTGTTTGCATGGGAAGTGGACAGGTGCTTCCAGAGGAGGGCTCGGCGGCCAGCTGAGTTGAGGGGTCCTGCCCCCTCCAGGGAGCCCCGCATTCTGGCCATCCCCTGCCTTAACTTGTCCCCCCATTTTCCCCGTTCACTGCAGAGTTGGCCGGGGTGCCGGTGTTGACCCCGGAGGCCACTCTGGGCCAGGGTGCCACAGGCCTGGTTCCTGGGGGCCTTTGGGGGACCCGGGATTCTGCTGCTGACAGAGGGAGTGTGGGTGAGGAAGGGCAGAGCCCTTTACAGGAACCTCGGGGTGCAGAGCTGGCCCTGGAGGGACCGGGGGCTGGAGGAGATTTGCCCAGGCAGGAGCAGGCCGGAAGACGGGCAAGTACCCCCCAGGCCTAAAACCAGCGTGTTTGTCTCTGCCCTCCCTGTGGTCATCAGAGGGCCCGGCCCAGCGCCCCACCAAGGAGGCCTGGAGAAGCGGGGCCGGGAACCCCGGGGAGCAGCCCCAGAGCCCCTGCCCTTGTAGCAGGAGGGTGTGTGCCGTCCTGGCGGCGCTTAGCCCCCCCCATGAGGCGGGCTCAGGCCCCGGGGATTCTGCGTGCCACACCAAGCTGTGCACCTGTCGGCTCTGTCCCCTCACCTCCCGCCCTGTGGTTTCTCTCGGTACAGAGCGGCCCGTGAGCATGAGCTTCCCCCTGTCCTCGGCCCGCTTCTCGGGCAGCGCCTTCTCCTCCGTCTTCCACAGCATCCACCCCTCCACCTTCAAGAAGCAGAAGAAAGTCCCTTCGGCCCTGACCGAGGTAAGGCGGGCGGGGCTGTCGGGAGAGGCGGAGGTCTTGCCTTGGAGGGTCACCGTCCTCTGCGGGGGGTGGGGCCAGATCCTCCCCTGTCCCAGTCGAACCAGTCTCTTCTGGACTAAAGAAGACATTCGGCTGTGAGGTCAGGCTCAGCAGGCACATGGCATAATGGTTGCATCGCTGGACTTCCACATGACCGACCGCGGTTCGAGTCCCAGACCCGGTGGCTTAAAAACTCACGCCGGGCGCATGTGCATGCATGCCCAAGATCCCGAGAGGAGAATGGAGGAGAAGGAATTGCGGTGTGGCCATCCCCCCTGGGGGGTGATTTCTCGCTTTCTGTCTCTATGTCTCCCTGGGGAGTACACACACCCTATATCAAACATCTCTCTAAAAAAAGGAGGGGGGAAATGCCTTTCCTCCTTGCCAGCCTTTAAAGACAAGCTTCTCTCCTGGGCATGACTGACAAGTCACTTCCATGGTGGCTGATGGGGGGACCTGAATGGCTTTAGATGGTGCGGGGAGAGCTCTCTCCTCATCCTCTATCTTCTATCTTCTCCCTACCTCTTTCCTTTTCCTCCTGCTCCACAGCCTAGACCTGGTGCCCCGGGGACCGTTAGAGATGGCTGGGGCTGTTCAGACAGAGGAGCCAGGGTCCTGGTTCCTTCTGCCATGTCTGGCTGTTCCTGCCCTCACCCTGCGGTCTCAAGCGGACTCAGATGCAAGCCCCAGGGCTGTGGGACTCTGCAGGAAGCCTCAGATCTGGCTAAACAGAATTCCGTCCTGCAAACAGGACTAGATTTTATGTCTATTTTCATTTTTTCCCCCCTAAGGTTTTTGCTGTAGGGTGTGTGCGCTTGCCAAAGAGGAGAGAGACAGAGACACTGAAAGGGAAAGTAAGAAATCACCCCTGGGGGGATGGACCTTCTGCTCCAGTCTCCTCTTGGGATTTTGCGCACATACTCACATGCACCTGGCATCAGTTTCCAGCCACCGGGTCCAGGACTCGAACTGCGGTCAGCCATGTGGGAGTCCAGCACCTTAACCACTATGTCCCCTGATGACAGAAAGAATATTTTTAGTAAAGTCTTATCTCGATTTTCTAATCGTAATCACAACCAGACAGACGTGTGCCTGAGAGCGTCCAAGCCATCCAGAGAAAGGCGAGCCTGTCTCCAGGTCTCCCCATTCATAGTCCTCACCAAGCAGCAGCGGCCGGGTTTGGGAGAGAGCTAGGGAGTGAACGTGTTAAAGGGGTACAGTGCTGTCCACGCACTTGCTCCTTCGGTAAAAAATCTTGGAAATAACACATACATGGTTTTAAAAAAAAGTTCAAAAAGAGGACCTAAGAGAAAAGGTGAGTTTTCTCTCTCCCCAGCCTCTCTCAATCCCACTTCCCAGAGGCAGCCATCATCGAGTGTCTTATGGACCCTCCTGTTGGATTGTCACGGACGTCATGATGCATCTTTATTTATTTATTCATTTATTTATTTGGAGAGGTTTTTGCTATAGAGCGCCTGTTCTCGCCAGATACACAGAGAGAGACAGAGAGACAGAAAGCAAGAAATCACCCCCCAGGGGGGATGGCCACGCCGCAATCCCTTCCCCTCCATTCTCCTCTCGGGATCTTGGGCACGCACACACATGCGCCCGGCGTGAGTTTAAGCCACCGGGTCCGGGACTTGAACTGCGGTCGACTACATGGGAGTCCAGCGACATAGCCATTACGCCAACTGCTGGTCCCGGTGCATCTTTATTTTAAGAGAGATGGCTTTTTTTTGGTATAGGGCACATGCACTTGGAGAAACAGCGAGAGAGAGAGACAGAAAATGAGTCATCGGCCTTCAGTGGGATGACCACGCCGTAGTCCCTTCTCCTCTATTCTCTCGGGATTTGAGGCATACACGCACATGTGCCCGGTGTGAGTTTTATAAGCCACCAGGTCCAGGACTCGAACTCTGGCCAACTACATGGGAATCCAGCGACATAACCATTACACCATCTGCTGGTCTTGTCATGACTCTTTTTTTTAAAAATTATTATTTTTATTTAACTTTATTTATTTGCTTATTTTAGAGTGACAGAGAGAAAGAGAAAGAGAGAAAGTGAGAAAGCCAGCTGCCAGGTCTGGAACTCAAACCACAGTCGGCCTTGTGGGAGTCCAGCGCCCCTAACCACCACGCCACCTGCCGGCCCCACGTGACTCTTTTTTACATAGAAAATACATCGTGACTTTCCCAACAACCTGATAGAAATTTTCATGCATAAATGTAAATAAATATATACATATACACACATACATGCACACACATACATGCACACACATACATGCACACACATACATATACACACATACATGCACACATGTACACATACATGCACACACATATATACGCACACATACACACATACATATACACACATACATGCACATACATACATGCACACATACATATACACATACATACACATATATACACACACATACACACATACATATACACACATACATGCACACACATACACACACATTCAAGGATCCTCATTTTATCGAAAAGATAATATATTATCTTCTATACATTTTCCACCTGATTTATCCGAGAGATCATTTCCTATTTGCGGAAACAGATCAAGCGCACATTTCTGATGTAGCTGTCCCACCCTTCATTAACTCCCCGTGAATCAGAGGAGACTGCCCACTAATGCGTTAGCGGTGTGAGCATGCCTCTCAGAGCCCGAGTGCTCTTTTTCTTTTTTGCTTTGGGATGTATGCACTTCTGAAGACACACAGGGAGGGAGAGGGGAGGTGAGAAAGCACCCCCCAGTAGGGATGGCATGGTGCAGTCTCTTCTCCTCCACTCTCCTCTTGGGATTTTGAACATGCACACACATACACCCAGCGTGTTTTTCAAACTGCTGGGCCCAGGACTTAAATTGCACTGTTAGCCATGCGGGATCCAGCACTTAAAAAAAAAAAAAATTCTTATTTATTTTTTATTTATTTATTTATTTTAATTTGACCAGAGAGAGAGGGAAAGTGAGAAAGCAAGCCACCAGGTCTGGGACTCAAACCGTGGTCGATCATGTGGGAGTCCAATGCCCTTAACCACCATGCCACCTGCCGGCCCAGGCCTGAGTGTTTTCAGGTGCAGAGTTTGAGAACCACTTCTAGAGGCAGGCCGCCCTGATCCTGGTGCCATGTGAGTCTGCCACAGCCTGCCAAGTGATTTTTGCCAAAATAATGAGCTTTTTATCGTCTAGCAAGGACTGCATGCGGTGGGATCCATAGAGGCCCGGGACAGTCGTGCCCTCGAGTCTCCCTCCGCCCTGGCAGTAAGACTTGCTTTCTGTGGGAGCGTCTACAGAGACACCGCTCTGACACCTCTCCAGAAAGAGAGGGTGCACAGTCAGTATTCCCTGCCATGCTGTGCCCACCATGTCTTCCTGGCTCATGGAGATGCACCAGCAGGGCAGGTGGGAGGAGGCGGCCCAGGCCCCAGGTGACGGGGCAGGTGACGACCAGCTTCCTTTCCTGGTACTGAGCTGGGTGCAGGCTCCTTTCCCTCCTCTGACCTTGAACTCCGAGTGCATGCAACAGATCCGAGCTTTCCCTCTCTTAGCTGAGTTGAGAGAGGACCTTCGGTAGGTCCCACTATTGCTCAGCCTCATTTTTCCCATCTGAGAACAGAGAAAGCCAAACAAAATTGTGTCTAAACCTGGCCACGCCATCTTGCTTTATTTATTTATTGTTATTATTATTAGTTTATTTTAACTTTATTATTATTTTCCAATTTGACCAGGGAGAGAAGGAAAGTGAGAAGGCAAACCACCAGGTCCAGGACTTGAACCATGGTTTGCCTTGTGGGAGTCCAGCACCTTGAATCACCACGCCACCTGCCAGCCTAAATTCTTGCTTTGAAAGTCAGGAGAAAGGATTGCGGTGTGGCCATCCTCCCTGGGTGGTGATTTCTTGCTCTTAGACTGTCTCTCTGGCGAGTGCACACACCCTATAGTAAAAATCTTTCTTAAAAAGAGAAAAGAAATTAGAAGTAAAGTATGTTGGAAGTATGTGTGCCCCAAATCCCAGCGGATGGAGAAATAGGAGAAGAGATTGTGATCAGCCACACTCATTGAGGGGTGCCTTCTCCCTGCCCCTTGCCATCTTGCTCTGCCACACCCTCTGACTATTTAAAAAAAAAAGTTAAGGGACCAGCAGTTGGTGTAATGGCTATGTTGCTGGACTCCCATGTAGTCAACTGCAGTTTGAGACCCGGACCCGGTGGCTTAAACTCACGCTGGACGCGTGTGCATGCATGCCCAAGATCCCGAGAAGAGAATGGAGGAGAAGGGATTGTGGCGTGACCATCCCCCCTGGGGGGTGACTTCTCGCTTTCTGTGTCTCTGTCTTTCTAGTGAGTGCACATGCCCTATAGCAAAAAAACAAAACAAAACAAAAAAACAAACAAAAAAAAAACTCTATAAAAAAAAGTTAATATTTATAGATTAGTTTCGGGGCTAGTTTCTGGGGGGTCAGGCCCTGTGCCTGTCAGCTACTTGTCATGTTGCTTCGTTCTGTTCCTAGTATGGAGACAGAAACTTAAGAAAGTCAGTCAGTTGGCCAAAATGGCCCATCTGGTCACAGGCAGAGCCTGGATTGGAACCCCGATTGGTGTTACTCCAGGCCCGTGTTTCTGGGGTTTACTTTATGTTTTGTTTTGAGGGTTTTTTGTTTTGTTTTTGTTTTTGCCATAGTGCATGTGCACTCACTGAAGAGAAAGTGAGACAGTGAGAGGAAAGTGAGAAATCACTCCCCAGGAGGGATGGCCATGCCACGGTCCCTTCTCCTCCATTCTCCTTCTGGGATTTTTGGCATGCCCACACACATGCCTGGCGTGATATTAAAACCGCCAGGTCTGGAGCTTCGAACAGCAGTCAGCCAAGTGGGGAGTCTTATCACCTTAGCCACTACGCCACCTGCTGGCCCCAGCCTGTGTTCTTGCCCTGCACATGAAGCCTGTGTGCTAGAATACCGCTTTCACTGTGACCAGCACCCTCGCCATTATCAACACAACAAAAGATAATGCCGCACCGACCTCACCGGCAGGTCAGGAGCCCTTTCAGATCAGTAGGGCAAGGCTTCTTCCTCAGATGTAAGAAGGAGATGGACTAAAACGTGCACAATTCGTTTTAGCAGGAAGATCTTTTTTTTTTTTTTTTTCTAAGAGGTTTTTGCCTTAGAGCACAAACACTCACCAGGGAGAGAGACAGAGACAGTGAGAGGGAAAGTGAGAAATGGCCCCCCGGGGAAGGCATGGCCACACCACAAGCCCTTCTCCACTCCCTTCCTGGGATCTTAGGCATGCACGCACACGCACGTGCACCAGGTGTGACTCTCGAGTTGCTGGTTCGGGACTCAAATTGTGGTCGGCCATATGGGAATCAACAACGTAACCACTACGCCATCTGCTGGTACCAGGAAGATCCTTCTGAGTTTGCAGTGAGGGCCAGAGGTTGGCGAGTGGGAACTAAGAATCCCAGGCAGCACTGCAGAAGGCATTTTGGTTTTTGGTTTTTGTTTGTTTAGAGAGATTTTTGCCATAGGGCACATGTGCTTGTCTGAGAGACAGAGAGAAAGCGAGAAATCATCCCCCAGAGGAGATGGCCATGCCACAATCCCTTCTCCTCAGTTCTCCTCTCAGGATTTGGGGCATACTCTCATACCTGCCCGCGTGAGTTTCAAGCCTCCGGGTCCAGGACTTGAACCATGATGGGCTATGTGGGAGTCCAACAGTGTAACCACTACTCCATGCACTGGCACCCCGGAACATGGTTTCTGACTACAAGTCCCCCAGTGTGTTCAGTACGTCTTGTTCTTCAAACCAGGAAGGGCCCTTTTGCTGACGTCAGTCCTAGAGGGATCGGGTGCCTGCCAGCCGGGTTACCGAGTCACCCTGGCTGTGTTCGGGCTGTGTCGAGCCCCCGGTGCCCTGACCGCTGTCTTTGCTCCTGCCAGGTGGCCGCCTCCGGAGAGGGCTGCACCATCAGTGGCCATCTCAGCCGGTGTAAGAAGGGGAAGCGGCCCTGGAAGAAGCTCTGGTTTGTCATCAAAGGCAAAGTGCTCTACACCTACGCGGCCAGCGAGGTAGTGGCGTTCGCGCCGTCACCCCCTCCCCCGTGAAGCCCTCGGGTTCAGTACGCTGTGCCTCCGAAGCCCGCCTGGGTCTGAACCTGTCCCTCCACCTGCGGGACGTGGGTCCTGGAAGCTGGACCGGTTCTCCTGGCAGTCACATCTTGACCGGGCACTGCCAGTTGGCCAGTGGCGCTGTGGATGCAAAATCACGCGGCACTTCCAGATCGAAGGGTCTGCGGTTTCTTGGTGGAGGATGAGACGGTACCGCATGTGGCAGGTGGGCCCATGCGGTGTGTACCCACCCCAGGCCCAGCGCCTAGGACGAGCCAGGCACGCCACGGCGCAAAGCCTTCTCCTGTCCCAAATTCGGCAGCCTGGTGGTGGTGGCTGGGGGAGGAGGGAAACCGTTAACTAGTCAAAGTGCAAACAGAACTGAAGTGTCTGTTTTTATAGAACGCCTTACTTACATCTCCTAAAATCTGGGTGAGAACCTCAGAAACCAGCCTTCCTGGGGAGTAGACTTCGTGGGGCTGGGTTTTCAGAGGGGCGGTGTGGCTCTGACCTGGGCTGACCCTGTGGGCAAAAGTGAAAGATTTCCGTTTCCAGGCTCCACCATCTGCTGACTTCTACAGGCTAATTCTCTTTGAAAACTTCAATGCATTCTTTTTTAAATAGATGCATGTGTTTTTTTTCTCTTTTTTTTCTTTCTCTCTCTCTCTCTCTCTCTTTTTTTTTTTTTTTTTTTTTTGCCATAGGGTACGTGCACTGGCTGGAGACAGAGAGAGAGAAAGTGGGAAAGTGAGAAATCACCCCCGGGGGGATGGCCATGCCACAATCCCTTCTCCTCCATTCTCTTCTTGGGATTTGGGCATGCACACACATGTACCCAGCGTGATTCTCAAGCTGCCGAGTCCAGGACTTGAACCGTGAGCAGCCATATGGGAGTCTGGCACCTTAACCACCACGCCACCTGCTGGCCCCCTTAAATGCATTCTCAGCAGCTGCAGCAGTGGGTGGAGATGTGTGGCTGGCATGCGCAAAGGCCCGTGTTGCCAGGACACACAGCTCCCCTCTCGGAGGACCTGCGGCTGTGCCTGTCCTCAGGGATCACAGAGGCTGCAGGGAGGCCGGCAGGTGGGATGCACAGGTGCCCTGAGTGACCTGGACACTGTGAGCCAAGGCCTTCTCGATGGCCTACCTGTCCCCCACAGCCTGCCCTACAGAAGGGCTCACAGGTGGGCGTTCCATCTTGGCGGAAGAGACTGCAATGACATACGCCCTTCTGCAGTCCTTGCACAGGGCACGCGCAGGGAGCCTGTGAGGGCAGGCTCGGGGGAGCCCTGTGTAGGCAGTCAGCAGTGAGAGGAACAGCTCATCAATAGCACGTACAGCCAAGTACCCATTATTGAGTACTGCGTATGAGGTTTTTTTTTTCTTTTTTCTTTTTTTTTTTTCTGCGTATGAGGGTTTTGCTACATGGCGCGTGCACTCACCAGAAAGACAGACAGAGACAGAGAGACGGAAAGCGAGAAATCACCCCACCCCTGAGGGGATGGTCACGCCGCAATCCCTTCTCCTCCATTCTCCTCTTGGGATCTTGGGCACGCACGCACACGCGCCCAGCATGAGTTGAAGCTGCCAGGTCCGAGACTCGAACAGGGGTCGACCACATGGGAGTCCAGCGACATAGCCATGACGCTAACTGCTGGTCCCTGTCCATGAGGGTTTGAAGGAATGAGTATGAACATGTTACCAGTAGCCCTGGAGCGCTGAGTCACTGACTGATCAAGTCCGTGGAAAGAACATGGAGTTGGAAGGTGGTTATGAGTCTGTACTCTGGCTCTGCACCTCACCGGCTGTGTCATCTTGGGGAGTGACCATCTCTCAGCCTCCTTTTCTTCTTAGAATGGGAGTGACACCTTCTCTGAGCGTGATGAAGATTAAACTACAACAGACAATGAAAGAGAAAATGCCTGGCCTCTAACAGGCTGTCACAGTGGTTTTCCCTCCTTCAGGGCTCGGGTGGAGGGGTGGCGGGTGGTTAGCACGTCCACACGGGGGCGCTCTTCCTGCGTCTTGGATGGGAGCGGACGGCGAGTGCTGAGCGCTTTGGCTGTGCGCGGCGCGCTGTGTGACATCGGTTCTTCTCTGCCCTCTGCAGGACAAGGTGGCCATGGAGAGTATGCCTCTGCTAGGTTTCACCATTGCCCCAGAGAAGGGAGAGGGCAGCAGCGAAGTAGGACCTACTTTTCACCTTTACCACAAGAAAACCCTGTTTTATAGCTTCAAAGCAGAGGATCCCAGTGCGGCTCAGAGGTACTGAAACAGCTGGTCCTGTATGTCCTCACCTCTCAGAAGGAAACGAGTTGTGACCCGGGGCTTTGGCTTCCGTTCTGTTTCGGCCATCCTATCCCATCTGGCCTTCTCGGCCGTAGCAGAACTGCAGAACTCCCTGTTCTGTAACGAAGAATTCTTAGAATCTGCTTCGTTTGCGCGGGCACGCACGAATTTGGTAAACCTTTTCACTGTGTGCCAGGCTTTTCGGCAAATGTGGAAAACTTTTAAAATTTATTCATTCCTTTTCTTTTTCTGGGAGAGGTTTTTTTCCTTTGATATAGGGCGCATGCGCTCACCAGAAAGACAGAGAGAGACAGAGAGACAGAAAGCGAGAAATCACCCCCCAGGAGGGATGGCCACGCCACAATCCCTTCTCCTCCATTCTCCTCTTGGGATCTTGGGCACGCACGCACACGCGCCCGGCGTGAGTTTAAGCCACCAGGTCCAGGACTCGAACTGCGGTCGACTACATGGGAGTCCAGCGACATAGCCATTACGCTAACTGCTGGTTCCCTCATTTATTTTAATTTGACCAGAAAGAGAGAGTGAGAAAACAAGCCACCAGGTCCGGGACTTGAACCGTGGTTTCCCATGTGGGAGTGTCCAGTGCCTTAACCACCACGCCAACTGCTGGTCCCTGGAAAACATGTTTAATAAACACATATAAATAGAAGCAGAGCCATGACCCCAGTCCTCTCTATTTTTACAGGTGGATTGAGGCCATGGAAGATGCAAGCGTGTTATAGCAGTTATCAAGCATGTGGACTCGGAATAAACTCTTAGGTCAATACGTGAATCCTTTCAAAGCTCATCCACGCCTCAGCTCGTCCGGACACACCTCTGGATTCAGCGTGGGGCTCGGCCTTCTGTGCTGAAACCCCCACTCCCCAGCGCCTTCACAAGTGGAACCCTGACAGAATATTTATGGTCCTCCCCTTTCTGTCTCTGTGTTTCCACCCGTCCTAAACTTTCCTTACCCAGCGAGCGAATTTCCTAACACGAAGATGGGGAAATCCATAGAAAAGGACACGTAGAAATGCAGGCTTTTTAGTAGAACAAGCTTCCCTGGTTTTGACTCACGGTAAGTGTGATCACGTTTCCTGACGACCTGGGCGCCTCGGGTGCAATGAGCAACAGCCAGGAAGTACCAGCTCCTCTCATCAAAAGCACTTTATCAGTTCCTGACTGCAACCTCCAGTAGAATGCTTCCCGAGTGATCGGCGGTAACCGCGGAGTCCTGCAGCCCCGTCTGCCCGGTCCCCTAACGAGGGTGTAGACATCTGCTGGGCAGACCTGGCCGTGGCTTTCCAGCGTGAGGACAATGGAGGGGCCGTGCTCCCTGCCTGGGAAGGGGAGGACGCTCTCCAGTGGATCAAGTGACCTGCCTGCTGACGTGACCTACTCCAGGAGGAGCTGCCTCGCCCCCTGGTCATCCTCAACACGACACCCATGCTGGAAAACGCAACTGCTGGCAGACCCGATCCCGGGAGGCCACCGCAGCCCCTCTGGAGCCGGGGCTCTGCTTTTATTTATTTTTGTGTGCCTTCCTGTGTTGACCCCACTCGAGCTGACACCGTATGCTTATGGGAACTTGTCCTCATGTTAGACACACGGTCACCCTGGGCTATGTTACCAACGCCTTTATATTTTTCTGAGAGAGAACAAGAGACAAGCAGGTGGACTTGTCTCGGCAGACGGCTCTGGATATAGGCAGGGAGCACAGTATCTCTGGGCACCTGGGTGAGGTCACCTCCTGCGGATGACCGCTGCTCGTGATGTTGGAAGTCTTTCCATAAAGCTGGGGGTAGGTGGGGTGGGACTCCTTGTCACTGTCATTGCAATAAAAAACAATCCTGTCATTTCCTGATTAGCCTGTCCCCATTCTCCTGCTACCCTGTCCCTAAAAACAGCATTTGCTGACAAACCTTTTATAAAAAGCACCATCTCAGGACCAGCAGTTAGTGTAATGGCTCTGTCGCTGGACTCCCAGGTAGTCGACCACAGTTTGAGTCCCGGCCCCGGTGGCTTCAACTCACACCAGGCGTGTATGTGTGTGTGCCCAAGATCCCGAGAGGAGAATGGAGGAGAAGAGATTGCGGCGTGGCTATCCCCTCTGGGGGGTGATTTCTCACTTTCTGTCTCTCTGTCTCTGTCTTTCTGGAGAGAACACGTGCCCTATAGCAAAAACCTCTCCCAAAAAAAAAAGGCAGCACCATCTGGAGTTACTCGCAGTTAGGATTTGGGGAGGAGATTTTTTTTTTTTCTAATTTACCTTCTTTTAACATATTTGGATTAAACATATAATTAGGGATTCAAACTAAGTGATCAAGAAGGTCTTTTTGTTCATTTTGGAGGGCTCAATTCCAATGGCATCATTTTCGTTATCAGACATTTCCAGTGGGCTCCCTAGACTCACTGAGCGTTTTCAAAAGCAGGGCAAGGCTCTAGGAGAAGGCAGTGGGAGCTCATCCCACCTACCTCGTGCCTGCTGTCAGCTTCTGAGTTCCACCAAGAATTGTGTACCTGGAGCTCATCGAAAGCCTCTTTTACTTTTTCCTATTCCTTTTTTTTTCAGAGTGTTTTGTTTTGTTTTGGCCGTAGGGTGTGTGCGCTCACTAGAGAGACAGACAGACACAATGAAAGGCAAAGTAAGAGAGCACCCCCCCGGTGGGAGGTGGCCACGCCACAAACCTTTCTCCTGCCTTCTCCTCCCGGGATCTTGGACACTCATGTGCACATGCCCGACGTGATTTTGAAGCCACCAGGTCCGGGACTCGAACTGTGGTTGGCCATGTGAAAGTCCAGCGACCGTAACTGCCACACCATCTGCTGGTCCTACTTTATCCTATTTCTGACATTCTGTAAAGAAGAAACAGGGCTTTTATTTCACAGCAAGAGCGGGTTATAGGTAAACATATGGAAGGGTTTTATAAAAGGAACCAGCAGGGGTCGCTCAGCTCCTCCGTACAAGGAAGCGCCTGTTGTGTCCAGACCTCCAGTTCCTTTCCCTCCCTTGGTTCTTTGTGTCCTCTGCTGAGGCCAATTTCACCTGCCTTTGTGAAGCCTCCTACCCTTTGCCCGGTTCATTCCACATGCTCGTCTGCCCCGAGGCCTGCCCAGAGCGATGCAAGGAAGCCATGCTGTCTGGTCCGAGGATGCTCCTTCCCACTGGGCCGGGTGCTGAGAAGGTGACCACCTGTCATGGCTTGGCCATGCTGCCTGGTGCCCCAGGCTTCGGTGTCTACTTTGCCCTCGGGCCAGAACAGTCGGGCCACTGTGCACCCCTGACAAAGGCTGCTTGTCAGGAAGAAGCAGTATCGTGCCACGCTGTGGCGCAGAAACTGGAAAGCTCGAACCCTGAGCAAGTCACTCACGTGAGTAGCTCTGAGCCTTGGTGTCATTTGGAGATCATTCCAGCCTCTCCCAGGGGCTGAGGAAGAAAGGCACAGATAGGACATTTGCGTCAGTGCTCTGAAACCTATGGCCCGATGTGAACGGCCAGACAGTTAGCATACGAAGTGGAAATGCAGTCACGGGCCACTCACCCCTGCGAAGCACAGACCCTCCTCTGCTGCGAAATTGCGAGGAAGAGCAACCGGGGACACGGAAGGCTGAGCTCCTTGGTCCCTGGATCGCCCCTCGCCTCCTCTTTGTTTCAGTGACCTCTCAGGAAAATGGATCTTTTGCCAGGTTAGCCTCTGCCTGCTGCTTAGAAACAGTGTGTTAAAAACCATGGTGGCGGGACCAGCAGTTGGCATAATGGCTACGTCGCTGGACTCCCACATAGTCAACCGCGGTTTGAGTCCCAGACCCAGTGGCTTAAACTCATGCCGGGCACGTGTGCGGGCGTGCCCAAGATCCCAAGAGGAGAATGGAGAAGGGATTGTGGCATGGCCATCCCCCCTGGGGGGTGATTTCTCGCTTTCTGTCTCTCCGTCTCTCTGGCAAGCGCATGTGCCCTTTAGCAAAAATCTCTCAAACAAACAAAAAACATAGTGGCTTCTTGTTTGTTTCTGCAGAGTGAATTTGCTTCTCCAGTTTGGGTTGGTCTGAGGAAGTAGGATGGATTCTTTTGTTCCATTCTTTTTTTTTTTAGCTTTTTGTCATAGGGTGTGTGTGCTCACCAGAGAGAGAAAGTGAGGGATCCTCCAGGAGGGATGGCGATGCCGCAATCCCTTCTCCTCCATTCTCCTCCTGGGATTTTGGGCACGCACGCACACACACCAGGTATAAGTTCCAAGCCGCCAGGTCTGGGACTTGAACTGGAGTCAGCCATGTGGCAGTCCAATGCCTTAACCACTACACCATCTACTGGCTCCAAATTCTACTAATACAAAATGTACCAGAAACCGTTGGCCCTCCATGTCCACAGGTTTCAAATTCATGGATTCAACCATGGGTCAAAAATATTTGAGAAAAAAGGAATTAGTTGTATCTATGTTAAATATGCATAGACGTCTTTTTCTTGTCATTATTCCCTAAATAATACAGTATAATAACTGTCTACATAGCAATTACATTGTATTAGGTACTATAAAGTATTATAAATAATCTAGAGATGGTATGAAGTATACCAGAGAGTATGTAGAGGTTATAAAAGTGGGCCTTAAAAAGTTCGTGGAAAATGAGTATTATGAAAAAATATGCAGAGATTTCATAATGTTGTACTTTATCTTTTTTTGTTTTGCTTTTTTTTTTGTTTTTTTTTGTTGTTTTTTTTTTTTTTTTTTTTTTGCTATAGGGCGTGTGCGCTCTACACTAAGAGACAGAGACAGAAAACGAGAAATCACCTCCAGGGGGGATGGCCATGCCACAATCTCTTTTCTTCCATTCTCCTCTTGGGATCTTGGGCACGCACGCACACGCGCCCAGCGTGAGTTTTAAGCCACCAGGTCGAACCGCAGTCAACATAGTCATTACGCCAACTGCTGGTCCCCAGACTTTATTTTTTTAAGAGAGTTTTTTGTTTGTTTGTTTTTTACTATAGGGCTCATGAACTCACCAGAGACAAAAAGCAAGAAATCATTCCCCAGGGCCTGGCCCTTCTCCACTTTCCTCTTAAGATTTTGGCACATGTGCACACATGCCCAGTATGACTTTCAAGCCACCAGGCCCGGGACTCAAACTGCAGTCAGCCATGTGGGAGAGTCCAGTGATGTAACCATTATGCTGGTCCCAAAAAGTTTTGTACTTTTTAATTCCATTTCTCCATAAGCTTTTTGAAGTCCCCATGCATGTAAATCAGGCGCCGGGCTTCCGTGGATTTGGGTATCCACAGGGATGTCCTGGAACCCATCCCTGCAAGTACTAAGGGACGGCTGTAGAGCTGGGCCGACTGACACAGAGTTTCCGGGTCTGAGGAGTTCTACACATCAGAAGTATGTGGAGTTTTCCTGGTCAGGCTGATATGCTATCTAACGGGCTCTTTCTGCCCTGACTACAGCCTGGCCCTGGGTAAGGTGAGGAGTGAGGGGCTGACGCTCGCTCTGGTCTCGGCATGCACCAGGTAAGGGCCAGTAAGGGCCTTGGAAGTCCTACTGCGACAGCCTAAAGGTGCCAACCAGTGGTTAAGAGTCTTTTTTTCAGGGACCAGCAGATGGCATAACATTAGGTTGCTGGACTCCCACACAATCAATGAGGTTAGGGCCCCAGACTCGGTGGCTTAAAACTCACGCTGGGCAGGTGTGCCTAAAATCCTGAGAGGAGAATGGAGGAGAAGGGATTGCAGCATGGCCATTCCCCCAGGGGCTGATTTCTCACTTTCTGTCTCTCTGGGGAGCTCAAGAGTCCTTTCTTGGACCAGCAGATGGCGTAATGGCTGGTGCTGGACTCCCACATAGTCAACCGTGGTTTGAGTCCTGGACCCAGTGTCTTAAACTCACGCTGGGCGCGTGTGCGTGCGTGCCCAAGATCCCAAGAGGAGAATGGAGGAGAAGGATTGTGGTGTGGCCATCCCCCCTGGGGGGTGATTTCTCACTTTCTGTCTCTCTGTCTGTCAGGGGAGCACATGCGCCCTATAGCAAAACCTCTCAAAAAAAAAAAAAAAAAAAGAGTCCTTTCTTCACTTAGTCCAGCCTTTCATTTGATTGACAGTGCAAATGTCATCACAGGACACAGGAGCCCTAAATGGGGTTGAGGCCACCTAAGTTGAGTGGGAGAGGACCAAGCTTGGAACCCAAATTTCTTTCTGCAGCAGGACAGCTGACCTCGTGCATGTATGCTATTCTGAATATTCTGAATATTCTGTTATTGATTCAGTCTGTGTTTTGTGGCTTCTAAGATCACGGAAGTTTCTCTACTTTCACGCATTCAATGTCAGAGAGGACAGATGTGTCCACACCAAGATGTCTGTTTGCAGCAACAAGTTAAAGGAAACCAACCTCAAACTGTCTTAAACAAACAGAATATTATTAGCTCAACAAGAGGAAGTCCAAAAGTAGGGTGGGCTCAGGGTGAGATTGTATATCCCCAAGAACCAGCTTCTCTGGGTTTTTCTGACCTGTGTCCCCAGGGTCAGCTTGATCCCAGGGTTGGCTCCCAAGCGGCTGATTGCTGACTGTACTGTTCACAGTCACTAAGGAAGAAGAGTTGGGCTTCCTATAGCTAGTTTTGTCTTAGACATGCCCAGCAGGCCCTTTGTATCAATCCAGGCCCACACTTCAACCTGTCCACTCCTGAGCCTACTCACTGGAAAGGGGGGCCACCAAGGCTGACACGATCCAACAGGAGGCAGGTGGCTATTTGGGAGTCACCCACGGTGTCCACCCTCTGGATGAAATATTCTGGAAAGAAGACCAGAGTTTGGATTAGCATACGTGCAAAAGCTATGCTTTGCAGTGGGTTTGGGGGATGAACTGCAATAGCATACATGCAAAAATATGGGGCCGGCAGGTGTTGTGGTTAAGGGCGCTGGACTCCCACATGGCCAGCCACAGTTCGAGTCCTGGACCTGGTGGCTTGCTTTCTCACTTTCTCTCTCTCTCTCTCTCTCTCACTCTGGCCAAATGTAAAAATAAATAAGTAGTTAAATAAAATCATTCTTTAAAAAAATATTATTCAGGCAACTATTACACGTATTTGCTAAATATTATGGTGAGGGGGATTGGGGAGGTTGATTTGATACTACTGATCTTTGAATCTAATCAAATCACAGTTGTAATCAGTAGTTAAACAGAATTAACCTCTGACAGGGCTGTTAGGAGACTTCGGTTTGATCTTTAGCAACAAATAGGAGCTAAGTGCTTTTAACCCTGTTATATTAATACTTCCAAGGACCTGCTGAGGTGGGTTCTGTTGCTAAGCCCATTTTGCAAATGAGAGAACTGGGGATGGAGTGTTAGATCTCTTTCCAGGGTCACACACTCAGTGGGCAACGTCAGGACCAGGGCAGAACAAAGACCACATGACAACGTCAGGACCAGGGCAGAACAAAGACCACATGCAGAACTGCTTCACTGTAGGGCTCTCTCTACTGTACGAGCTGATACTCCACCAAGGGAACTCCTGCCTAAAACTAACAAATGTCGGCTGGGGAAGACCAACCAGGAGGACTTTTTTCCTGAACATTAATTTTAAAAATTATGCTAAACCTAAATTTTATTATCCAAGCAAAAATCACTACATGGTACCACCTTGGAGCCAGCAGATAGAGTGGTGGTTAAGGCACTGGACTCCCACATGGCTGACCACGATTCAAGTCCCAGACCCGGTGGTTTGAAAATCACAGTGGGGATGTGTGTGTGTGTGTGTGTGTGTGTGCACCGAAACTCCCAGGAGGAGGATGAAGGAGAAGGGATTGCAACATGACCATTCCCCTGGGGAGGATTTCTCACTTAACCTCCCTATGTCTCCTCTCAGGTGAACACACAGGCCCTATGGCAAAAACCTTTAAAAAAATTATCACATAATATACAATCCATGTACATAGTTCAACATTAACACAATGTGTCCATTGAAAAATGAATCCAGTTCTACTTATTTATTTATTTACTTTTATGAGGTTTTTGCATTAGGGCATGTGCACTGGGGGAGAGGGGACAGAGAAAGCGAGAGTGAGAAATCACTCCCCGGGGAGATGGTCACGCCCACAATCCCTTCTCCATTCTCTTCCCAGGATCTTGGGCACACACCGCACATGCGCCCAGAGTGATTTTCTTTTTCTTTTTTTTTTTTCCTTTTTTATTCTTTTTTTTTTTTTGAGAGGTTTTTGCCATAGGGTGCATGTGCTCACCAGACAGAGAGAGAGACAGAAAGCAAGAAATCACCCCCCAAGAAGGATGGCCATGCCGCAATCCCTTCTCTCCTCCATTTACCTCTTGGGATCTTGGGCATGCACGGACATGTGCCCGGCATGAGTTTTAAGCCACTGGGTCCGGGACTCGAACCGTGGTCGACTACATGGGAGTCCAGCGACATAGCCATTACGCTAACTGCTGGTCCTGCGCCCAGAGTGATTTTCAAGCTACTGAGTCCAGGACTCCAATTGTAGTCCACCATGTGAAAGTCCACCAACATAACCATTATGCCATCTGCTGGCCCCTATTCATTTATTTTTAAATTTGCCAGAAAGTGAACACACTCTTTGGAGAGAGAGAAACAGAGAAAGACACAGAAAGTGAGAAAGCACCCCCGATGGGGGATGGTCATGCCCCAATTCCTCCTCTATTTCTCCCTCAAGAGCTTGGGCATGTATGGACACACGCCTAACATGTTTATCAAGCCACAGGGTCCAGGACTCACCGTGAAGGTGGCTATGTGGGATCCAACTGCTTTAACCACGTATCACCAGCTGGCCCACGGAGTTTTTAAACTAAGTGACTTCATGGGTTCAGCACATTTTTCTCACATAAATAAGCAGTAGAATGTCTAAGACAAATTTATAAACAACAATAACCTAATATGGTGACCAATTACTTGCTTTTCTTAAGACTTTAAGAATGTGTTTTGTGTGGGACCAGCAGTTGGCATAATGGCTATGTCGCTGGACTCCCATGTAGTCAACTGCAGTTCAAGTCCTGGACCTGGTGACTTAAACTCACACCGGGCACGTGTGCGTGCGTGCCCAAGATCCTGAGAGGAGAATGGAGGAGAATGGATTGCGGCGTGGCCTTCCACACCTGGCAGGGTGTTTTCTCGCTTTCTGTCTCTCTGTCTCTCTTTCTGGCGAGTGCACGTGCCCTATAGCAAAATCCTCTCCATTAAAAAAAAAAAAAGTGTTCAGTGTGCGAAAAGACACATCTACACGCTGTGGCTTACGTGTTCTATGGCAGTTAACAAGAAGTTTCACATTGGGAAAGATTCCAACATACCCTAGTTATACCTATTCCAAGAGGAAGAGGTATGATCACAAAATGCCTTTATGTCCTGGGGACTCACCCCCAGGAGTGATTTTGAGAAATGAAACCAGCTGATACAAGCAATGCATCGCTGGAATCTGGGTCACATGGAGCCACAGCAGTCATCTGGGGTGGCAACATGCTACAACCAGAACCAAGGCCACTCCAAGGCTGCCCTGGAGACTCTTGCAGAGGGGCGGACCCAAGGCCACGGCCCGAGTCTCTCATGCCCAGTGGAGCTGTCTCCCTGATGCACGTTTGCCTGGGACTCTTCCCACGGCCCACACCTCACCTCTTGAAGGTCCCTCTGGGTAGGTAGGTCTGGGATGGGGCCCAGGCACCCGCACTTTCTTTAGGAGGTTCTGCACACAGGCAGGATGTGGGTGGAGGGTGGCAGCCCAGCGGCTCAGTGTATGAGTAAAGACAGAGTTCATTAGTCACTGGCAGTGAAATCAGCTTGTCGTCACACTGGGCCTCTGTGGTAGACATGCCAATAGACAAAGTGTATCTACAGTGCATATTTGGATCCTTTTTTGGGGGGATCGGTTTTTGCTATAGGTGTTCGCCAGAAAGACAGAGACAGAAAGCAAGAAATCACCTCCCGGTGTGGGGGATGGCCACGCCGCAACCCCTTCTCCTCCATTCTCCTCTTGGGATCTTGGGCACACACACACACGTGCACCCAGTGTGAGTTTAACTCACACAGTCGACTACATGGGAAAACAGCGACATAGCCATTACACCAACTGCTGGTCCCTATATCTGGATCCTTTAACAGAAGACAAGTGAGACCCCAAAGTCTGAAAATGAGAAGGCTGAGAGTTGGCACAGTGTCATCAGATAGAACCGCAAGACACTTTTTAGGGTCCAAGGTGGTACCTAAGGGCAGAACAGTCTAACTGCAGTTGACACAGGACTGCCTCCAAAGAGGCACCCAGCCAGAACATCCAGTCCACAGAACTCTCTGGAGAAGTTCAGTGACACCACGGCCACCTCATAACATCCTAGTGATCATGTGACAGATGCACAAAACAAACCTCTCCAAAAAAAAAAGGATTCAGGGACCAGCAGTTAGCGTAATGGCTATGTCGCTGGACTCCCATGTAGTCGACCACGGTTTGCATCCCGGACCTGGTGGCTTAAAACTCACACCGGGTGCGTGTGTGTGCGTGCCCAAGATCCCGAGAGGAGAATGGAGAAGGGATTGTGGTGTGGCCATCCCCCCGGGGGGTGATTTCTCACTTTCAGTCTGTCTGTCTGTCTCTGTCTGGCGAACACGCGCACCCTATAGCAAAAACCTCTCAAAAAAAAAAAAAAAAGGCATTCGAATATGCACTATAGATAGGACATAGGATCTTCCTGCATGGGTCACTTGATGCTGGTGTTGCGTGTGGACAGAGCAGAATGACAGCAGGCCAGGTTTTCTACTTGGGTCTCAAGAGCCAGCAAAGAGCTTTTGTACACAGCCTGTAGAAAGCCGCACTGCCAACACTGCCAACAGCTTGGAACCACATCCACACACTCTTCTCTAAAGAGGACAGGACATGGGGGAGTGTATCCACTGCCTTTAATACTTCATGGGGGACCAGCGGGTGGCGTGGTGGTCAAGGCACTGGACACTCCCACATGGCCCATCACAGTTCGAGTCCAGGACTTGGTGGCTTACTTTTTTGCTTTCCCTCTCTCTTTCTGTGTCTCTTTGGTCAAATTAAAATAAATGAGTGACAAAAAAATGAGTGAATAAATAAAATTAAATAAAGAATACTTCATGAATTTTGTTTCAATTATGTGTGAGATGAATACATACATATATTAATTGTTAATGTAAATTTTATTTATGGGCCAACCCCACAGCCTAGTGGTTAAGGGAGCCAAATCTCATATGACCAATCATCGTTTTGAGTCCCAGTTTCATGCACATGGATGCATGTACGTGTGTGCCCAAGGTCCCAACAGGAAAGAGAAATGTATGGAAGACTGGAATAATAATACCCCACTGAGAGATGCTTTCTCTCCCTTTCTCTCTCTCGCTGGAGAGTGCACACACCCTCTAGTAATAAAAGTTTTTAAGTATTTACATTTATAGATTGTGATCCAAAAAATTTTGTTTTTATGCTATTGGGCACATGTGGTCACCAGAGAAAGAGTGATAAGTCACTCCCAGGAAGGATGGGCATGCTGCAATCCCTTCTCCAATCTTGGGATTTAGGGTATGTGCACACACACTCATGTGATTTTCAAAAGCCTCTGGTTCAGGACTCAAATCGTGTAGCTGGCCTCCGAAAAAAAACCATAAAAACAAAATCACCCTGAGCACATGTGTGCGTGTCCAACATCCCAACATCCAGGAGGAGAATGGACAAGATTGTGGTGTGGCCATTCCCCTCTGGGAAGTGATTTCTCACTTTCTCTGTCTCCTCTCAGGTGAGTGCATGCACACTATGGCAAAAAACCTTACAAAAATAAACCCTCAAAAAGATTTAACTCACATTCTCCCCAAAGACAGACTCAGATAGGAGGGGTATGAGGATGTAGCTGTAATTTTCTAGTACATTCATCAACAGCTGTATCCAAAAATCTGTCTTGTGGTAATGTGTAGGCAATACGCCATGTGTTCCTTAGAACTCCTTTTTTTAAAAAAATTATTTGGGACCAGCAGTTAGCGTAATGGCTATGTTGCTGGACTCCCACGTAGTCAACCACGGTTTGAGTCCCAGACGCAGTGGTTTAAACTCATGCCGGGCACGTGTGCATGTGTGCCCAGGATCCCGAGAGGAGAATGGAGGAGAAGGGATTGCGGCGTGGCCATCCCCCCGGGGGGGTGATTTCTCGCTTTCTGTCTCTGTCTGTCTGGCAAGAGCACGCACCCTATAGCAAAAACCTCTCCAAAAAATTTTTAAAAATATATTTTATTTATTTATTACTATTATCATTATTATTTTCCAGTTTGAACAAAGAGAAATAAAGAGAGGAAGTGAGAAATCACCCCCCCAGGTCCGAGACTTGAACCGTGTTTGGCCATGTGGGAGTCCAGCACTTTTAACCACCACGCCACTTGCAGGTCCCTAGAACTCCTCTTAAGTGACAGATATGAGCAGATCAGGATGTAAAAGAATTGCCATCACCAGTAAGTCTGTTGGTTCTTTGAATCTGGGGGCTTGCACTTAAAAGCCCTTAACAGTATCACACTAGAATTCATGACTGTGTAAAAGCACTATGTGTGAGCACGCATGAAAAAAGAAATGACTTCTTGTTCCCTACATAAGTGATCATGCCCTAAAGCATGACACTTGATTATTCCAATGCCTATAATTATGAAAGTTAGTACAGGCATAAAATTAGCTTTCACAAATATAGCTATCAATGTGACCTTGATTTTTTTTTTTTTTTGAGTTTTTATTTGCCATAGGGCATGTGCGCTCTCTGAAGAGTCAGAGTGAGAAAACACCCCCTAAGAGGAATGGCCATGCTGCAATCCCTTCTCCTCCAGCCTTCCCTTGGGATTTTGAGATTGCACGCACATGTGCCTGGCATGATTTTCAAGCTGCTGGGTCCAGGACTTGAATCGTACAGTAGGTCATGTGGGATCCAACACCTTACCCTCCATGCCACCTGCTGGCCCAAGAATTTATTTTATGGAGGGA
>NW_006160227.1:2518620-2523600 GCF_000334495.1 Tupaia belangeri chinensis | reverse complement strand
AGGCACCCTTGACTAGGTCTCATCAAACCAAAGCACCCTTCTACCTTGTCCCTAAGTTTTTCTAGCAGCCAGGGTCACAGATGTGCCTGGCATGCTCAGGTTAACTCAGGATCCAAACCCTGGTATTCCACATGACTTCTAGCACTGAAGAGTGGTGTCCTACCACCTGTACTTTTTCATCATTGTTGTTTTTAGAGAGAGATTTTTGCCATAGGGCGCGTGCGCTCGCCAGATAGAGAGAGACATAGAGACAGAAAGCGAGAAATCACCCCCCAGGGGGGATGGTCACGCCGCAATCCCTTCTCCTCCATTCTCCTCTCGGGATCTTGGGCACGCATGCACACGCGCCCGGCGTGAGTTTTAAGCCACCGGGTCCGAGACGCGAACCACGGTCGACTACGTGGGAGTCCAGCGACATAGCCATTACGCTAACTGCTGGTTCCCCATCATTGTTGTTTTTAAAGATTTTATTTAACTTATATTTCTTTATTTTAATTTGAAAAGAGAGGGACAGAGCGAGAGAACGTGAGAAAACAAGCTGCCAGGTCCAGGACTTGAACTGCAGTCAGCCAAGTGGCAGTCTAGTCACCTTTGACCACCACATCACCTGTGAGTCCCTGTTTTTTATTTTTTTTTAAATAATTATTTAACTTTTTAAATAATTTTATTTTGTTTTACTAGATAGGGACAGAGAAAGAGAGAGAGGTGGAAAGGGAGAAAGCAAGCTGCCAGGTTTGGAACTTGAACCATGTCAGTCATGTGGGAGTCCAGCACCCTTAACCACCATGCCACCTGCCAGCCCCTTAAGTTTACTTTTCTGAAAAAAATTAAGGGGTAAGTCTTCTTTCTTTTTGTTTAGGAAAGCTATAGGGGCACAACTTTTTTTTTTTTTTTTTTTTTTTTGCAGAGGATGTGTGTGCTCACCAGAGAGATAAAAGCACCTACTGATGGGGCTACAGTCCTTTCTTTTATCTCCATCCTGTAAAGATTACGGGCACACACTACAGCCATGGTTTTCAAGCCACTGGGGGCCAGGATTCAAACCCTGGTCAGCCATATGGGATCCAGCTCCCTTAACTGCTAGGATTAATGGGCTGGACTGGAACAAAAGCTCCAATAAATGCCACAACACAGTATTTCTTGTTCTCTATTTTGGGGGAGAATCACAATAGACAAAACATTTGCTAAATGTATTTCAAACTTTAAAATAAACGTAACAAAGCACAGAAAACAAGGAGTTGTTCATCTATAAAAAATAAGATGCAGGGACCAGCAGTTAGCATAATGGCTATATCGCTGAACTCCCATGTAGCCGACTGTGGTTCGCATCCCGGATCTGGTGGCTTAAAACTCACGCCAGGTGTGTGTGCGCGTGTGTGCCCAAGATCCTAAGAGGAGAATGGAGGAGAAGGGATTGCGGTGTGGCCATCCCCCCGGGGGGTGATTTCTCGCGTTCTGTCTCTGTCTTTCTGGTGAGCGCACGTGCCCTATAGTGAAAACCTCTCCAAAAAAAATAATAAGGTGCTCATTTTAGGTCTTCAGTCAGCTTTGAACTTTGAGTTTCAGCAGCCTTTGTGAATACCTGTTTACTACTTACAAAAGTGTCCCCACATGCTTCCTACCACATTCATCCTTCGAGGAGATGCAGCCATGACTGGCCTCAGAGCGGAGACTTGGGGATCAGATCTCTAGTTGGAAGGCCACAATCCATTGGTCGTGGCAAATCTAGAATGGGTGAGACAGCCAAGAATACTCACCCTTGGTAGCCACCAGCCCCCTCAACTGAAGGTTAATTTTCAGTTATTCTAAAAACTGATTCCACTGACTGAAATGGAGCCACAGTTGACTGATAAGTATGACTTTCCTAATATAGGGAGATAGTGATCACCTAAGATAATCGAAGCATCTATGTACAAATCAAACTTAATGTTTAAACTTGGAGCCTCAAGAAACACCTGATCTCCAGGATTAACTAACTGGAAAGCAAGGTCAATATGGCTGGGATTGTGTTTTCTGAGGTTAGAAAATTTCAGTCACCTCTGTTGGAATAGCAGGATGAGGAAGTGGCTAAATGTTACCCACCAAGTCGAGGAGAATTCTAAGGCACTTCGGAACACTGCAATACCTAAGTTCTATTTTAACAGTGATGCCAGGCTGGGCATAATACTAAGCACTAAACATACGGTTATTTACTTGAAGCAACTCACAATCTGAGAAATCTGGTACAAATACTGCAATTCTCTATGGCGTTCTGGGAGAATGGGAACAGTGACAGGTCTGAGGCAAATCAACCAAGTTGCTGAGGGTCACTTCTGAGTTGGGGCTTGACATGAAGAGGGTTGCCTCTCAGAGAAAGGGGGTTGTAAAAGTCCCTGGAGGCAGAAAGCAGAATGAGTGAAGTGTTTAATAATGAGGATAACAAGTGGACTGTTTAGGGAGAGTTAGTTCAAAAAGTTGCTAAGAGTGCAGGAAGAAAGTCACAAAAATGGATGTCACCAAAAAGACTATTTGGCTTCAGGTCATTCAGGGCCATTGAACTTAACCTGCAGATACCAGTGGACCGTGGGAACCTTTTGATGCTTTAAAATAAGCAGGTGACAATAACTGATGTAAATTGTCAGAGCCCGCTCGGGTCTTCCGTCTCATGCCAAACACACATGCAGCAGACTCCACAGTGGATCCCCTCCTGCACGTTATGTGACTCTGGCACCCTTCCTGTATATATTCTTCCCTGTGAACCGGGGCGGACCTTTGAGATGGCCTCAGTAAGCACTGAATAGAGGAAGCAACTCTAACTAGGGGCGGCTAGGTCATAAAAATGTCACTTTTTCTTGTGACACTGGCCTTGGAACACATCCACAACGCTGTGAGGAAGTCGTGTCACATGTAGTTCACTCTGACAGCAAGCACCAACCCCAGACATACAAGGGAGTCTTTCAGATGGCTCTGGCTCTGGCCGCTATCTGACCTCAACCAACAGGGACTTGGGGAGAAAAGCACCAAGTATCTGAGCCCCCTAGAACTGCGAGGTTATTAACAGAGAAAAGCGATTGCTAGTTTGGGGCCACTGAAATTTGGGTGTGATTAGTTATGCAGAAAAATGACAAAAAAACATGCATTACTTGGCTTCTTCCCAAAACCCACTAGACAGTAAGTGAATATAATGATATACCCCAAAGGATAAAGACAGTGCAAGAGGAGGCAGTTTTGGGAGATACAACTGAAAAGATAGTGACAGCTACTAAGGCAGGGGAGAAAGTAAACACTAAAGTGCTTCTGAAGGTGTGCGAAGGGGTGGCAAAGCCTCTTGAGTGGCTTTGAAACTAGAGGCGTAGGTGTCAGAGGGCCAGGGTGGGACTAAAGGCATGAGTGTCTCTAAGGAGTCAGGAGACTCTCAGCTCCCCTAACCCCACCAATGTGGACAAGTGACTGCCCTTCCTGTACCATGGTAGTGAAGGCTTTTTCTAAAACATAATAAGTAGAAGTCTTGGGACTTGGGGACACAGGCATAGCTGAGAGCAAGAGTACTTCACCAACAACAGGAGGGCTAAGAGTTCACAGTGAAACTCTCCATTCCACCTCCTAACCCTCAAGATTGAGTTCCCAGTTAGGCAGTATTTTTTAAAAAATACACCACCAGCAGGTGGCGTGGAGGTTAAGGCAGTGGGTCCCGCATGGCCAACTGTGACTACACAGCTTGAACCCCAGACCAGGCAGCTTGGAAAACACACCTGGTATGTGTGTGTGTGAGCCCCAAATCCTGAGAAGAGAATGGAGAAGACATTGTGGCATGGCCGTCCACTGTGAGGGGTAATTTCTCACTTTCCCTCTCGCTCTCCGGGGAGTGCACCTGCCCTAATAGCAAAACTAAAAAACAAAAACAAAATGCATCCCTCAGAGAACCTATATTTTAAAATTGGGACCAAGGGCCAGTGCGTTTTTCTAAGCACACAACTGACTTGTAGATTCTCAAAGGGCTTCATGACTTTCCCAAAAGACCCAGAGCTACTGTTCTAAGATATCTGAGTCAAGTACAAGGTGGAAATAAAACCTCTTGAAGACCCAGGAAGCACAAGAGATTAAAAGGGGCAGAGTCTCAGTATAGGCGATTCAGGAGGGAGCCAGGGAATGCGCTTTCAGTGTCTCTGTGTTCCAGTAACCAATCCACCACAGGAACGACAAACGGTCTTTCTTGTTCCTCTTCTTGCAGAGAACAAGGGCCATTTATGTATTAGCTGGGACATCCCTATCCCCAAGTAGCTTGGTAGATTGTGATCATCTGACTTTGACAGAAGCATGGGAGTGGATAGGTTTTCCTTCTCTCACAGTCGTCAAGGACAGAAGAGAAGAAATAAGCAGACAAAGCTTCTAAGGAATGTTCCACCATTTGCTAGTCATGTGACTTGGAAGTCATCCTCCCTCTGTCTGGGCCTCGGCCTCCTCAGCTGTAAAAACAGGATAATACCATCTACTTCACGAGGTTATTGTGCGATTCCACAGGATAATGTGTAAGTGTAAGGAATGTGCAATCTGGTATTCAGAGATTCCGTGAGTTCAGATTCTACATTCTTAAAAAAACAAGGCTAACCACAATTATATGAAGTTGAAAAGTTTATTTTACAAACATATATAATAAAATACAAATAAACTGTAACAGAAAAAAATTACACAAAGTTCATAAATACTTTTAAAAGTAATTATTAAACCTCCATAATCTATGAGATTAAGTTATCAGCAATTAATTTACATTACAAAAAGAAAACCCATTACTTATGCTATCACAAAAGTGGCACCTCTACGAGTAAAAATTTCTGCTTGATAAACATTTAAAAAATTGAGCACATCTACAATTATTACTCAAAATTTGATTTTCATCACCTCAACACTCCTCATTTAAATGCAGGTGTAAAATAACCTTGAGTGGCAAAGAAACATGTTTGCTCTGAGCTAGGTACAACATCAAAGCATGAGACCATTCCT
>NW_006160227.1:2514483-2518589 GCF_000334495.1 Tupaia belangeri chinensis | reverse complement strand
TCAAGTTCACAGACAAGTCAATCAATCCCTGACGCAGAATACACTGGTGAGCATAGTGGAGGGCTGCCCGGGGGGTCACGGAGTTGAGGAAGGAACACGCACTCACCCATAGAGCATTGCCCTAGGAGACGGAGTCCCAGGCTCACATTCTAGCTCAGGGAAATCACCAAACTTTGTTTTCACTGAGTTCAGCTGTAAAAACTAGGACAAGACAGCATCATTCAGCATACACTGCTGCTGCTAAGAGCATTTATCCCACCAATGCCCACTTCGTACCTGCTCTGTACTAGGTACTGCTGTAGAGGGGATAAGGCACATCCTGATACACGGCTCACTGTGGGCAAGTACTGAAGTAATGCAGACACAGAGTTGGACACTGCCAGATACACCATCACTCTCAGTGAAAACCCCGTCCCTGTGAAAAGTAAGCAAAAAGAAAAAAAAAAAAAAAAAAAAAAGGCCTGGCAGCACAGGAAGCCTGGGTGTGGTTTCCTAGGCCAAACTGAACACACTAGGTGTGGCTGTACAAATATGGAATTCTAGCTAATTGGGAGACTGGGGTAGGAGGGTCATCACACAGCAAGACCCTGATGAATATACCTATCTCCATCTTCCTCCCTTTCCTCCTCTGACTCAAATTTTTTTGAGTCCTCCTCTGACTGCATTTCAAAGCTGAAACAAGCCTTTTGTTTCATTACTCACATTTAGAATTCTGTCAGTGGTTCAGCCCGCAGAGCATCAGAATGACCTGTGATGTTCAGTAAAAGTGCTCTGCCAAGCCGCACTCCAAAGCTCGCGGCTTCAGAACCATTGGGACCTGGCAATTCTGAAGTACACCCCCAGTCAAGAACCTTTTATGGTGATTTCTCACGTTCCCTCCTTTCTTTGTTTCTCTCTGGCAAGTACACACACACTACAGCAGAACTTAAAAAACAACAACCCACAATGAAGCAGGCCCAGCCAGTGGGGCATGATACTAAGACACTATGCTCTGCAGGCGGGGGCCACAAGAAAGGCCCAGGTTTGCTTCTCAGTCCAATCTAAAGGCTGGATATAGCAGCATGTGCCTGTAATTCAAGACTCCCGAGGCTGAGGCAGAACTGAGGCAGAACTGTGACACAGTAAGATCCTGTCTTAAAAAAAAAAAAATCCATACAATGAACAAAAAAAAAAATGGCACCATACCAGTGCTGAGCTTAGCATATGAAGGCTGCTGTTACATGCTGTTATTGTATGCAATCTGTGTGTGTGTGTGTGTGTGTGTGTGTGTGTGTGTGTGTCTGCCCTCATTTGTTTTCAGGGGTAGAAAAGCTGCTCTGGCCAATCAAGGTTATGAACTATTGCTACTACTTTTTTTTTTTTTGCAGCATTATTTAATTTTACTTATTTATTTTTAATTTGATCAGAAAGGGGCAGACTGAGAAAGTGAGAAAGCAAGCTGTCAGGTCCAGGACTTGAACCACAGTCAGCCATGAGGGACTCCTGGGCCTTAAACACTACGCCACCTGCTGGCCAGGCTATTACTTTTAATACTCAACAACTAATCTGTAAATGAAAATTTACTGGACGCTATTACAAACGTGGCCAATAGATGCGGCTGACTTACTACCTACACTTTAATGTCAGAAAGTGAATAGATGGGAGCCCTGATTTATTTAGAGCAGCTATAATACTGTGCAGGTCCCTTACCTCATCTGGGCCAGTTCCTGCACCTCAGTAAAATAGAACAGAACTTTATCACAGACCTACTGAGTATTACACAAAAGAAACAGAAAATTATAAGCCTGTTAAAATTGGGATGTCCCCCAGAAATTCATGTACTGAGACATGGTTGTTCTGTAAAGGTGTTAAATGAAAACCTAATCCCCCATGGTGTTCCAGGTTGAGGCTTCTGAGGGTCATTAGGGCGGGGCCCCTACTGCTGAGTCCTGGAAGGTTAATCAGGGAAAGAAAAGGAAACCCAAACAGGCAGAAACCCGAAAGCCAGCCTCTCTAGAGGCTCAAGAGTCTGCCTTCCACCAGGTTGTAGCCTCGCCAGAAGTTCCTGAACTTTGAGACGCCAAAACATCAGACAGATAAGCCACTACAGAAACATGAAGCAGGGACCAGCAGTTAGCATAAAGGCTATGTCGCTGGACTTCCACGTAGTTGACCGTGGTTCGTGTCCCGGACCCGGTGGCTTAAAACTCACACCCGGCGTGTGTGTGTGCGTGCCCAAGATCCCGAGAGGAGAAGGGATTACGGCTTGACCATCCTCCCTGGGGGGTGATTTCTCTCTCTGTCTGGCAAGCAAACGCGCCCTATAGCAAAAACCTCTACAAAAAAAAAAAAAAGGAAAGGGAACCAGCAGTTAGCGTAATGCATAATCCCCTGGAACCCCACGTAGTCGACTGAGGTTCGCGTTCCGGACCCGGTGGCTTAAAACCCACGCCGGGCGCGTGTGCGTGCGTGCCCAAGATCCCGGGAGGAGAATGGAGGAGAAGGGATTGCGGCGTGGCCATCCCCTCTGGGGGGTGATTTCTCGCTTTCTGTCTCTCTGTTTCTGTCTGTCTGGCGAGCGCACGCGCCCTATAGTGAAAAACCTCTCAAAAAAAAAAAAAAAAAAGGAAAAAGAAAGAAACATTAATCACTGTGGAGGAGTCGGACCCCAGCATCACTGCTCAATATTTATCTTAAAATCTAGACCTATAGTTTTCAAAAAATTGTCATTGATATGTGAATTTTTATACTATATCTAGAAGCATTATGTAACATTATGAACGTTAAATTTTTGAAAAACAATATACTACCACAGAACAGTCATGTTTGCAAAGAATTACCATCAAGATACTACATTACCTTAGGTACATTACTATCTTTATGGGTCTCACCTCACTTACAAAATAGGGAAAAGCTTCCTATAGGAGGATTTAACCATATCATCTCCTGAGACCCCTGGAGCCTCAAGATCTGTGGTTGACGTGGACATTACAAATTAACTCTTTCCACACCTTTGCAAAGTGAGAACAAAGAGGAAGGGCAAATGGTTTAAAACATTTCCTACCAATTGTAACTATGGACAACGTACTCAAAGCCAAGTCACCCTGATAAAAACCCAAATGCCTACCCTTTAAGAAAAACAGGTTAGGGGCCAGCAGGTGGCGTAGTGGTTAAAGGCACTGGAGTCCCTGGTGGTCCACAGCAGTTCGAGCCCCCGACCTAGTGGCTTGCTTTCTCACTTCCCCTTCCTCTCTCTGGTCAAATTTAAAAAGCAATAATAAGAAATGGAACTAAATAAATAACTTAATTTGTTAAATAATTTGAATAATTAGAATTATTTTTGAATAATTCTTTTTAAATTAACGATTTAACTTTACTTATTTATTTATTGAAATTTGACCAGAGATGGACAGAGCAAGCGAGGCAGAAAACGTGAAAATGCAAGTCGCCAGGTTCGGGCCTCAAACCGCAGTCGGCCCTAATAAATGAGTAATTCTTTAAAAAGAAAACTAATAAATTTAACAGGAATCTATTTATGCCTAACAAGCAAGAAAAGTGCAGGAAAAAAAAAAAGTTTAGTCCAGGATCTGCAGCCTACAAAGCAAGGTGAACAAGGAGACTATAGCATAAACACCAGGGCATCTGGAGTCAGTGCCTGCCGTCTCCCTACACAAGCCAAAACCGTAACTTAGACGTATGGAAAGAAAACCGTTAAGATCTGATCAAAAGAGATTTATTAACATACTGATATATAACTGAAGCGATGTGGCCAAAGGCTGCTTTGCACATATTGGGGTACCACCGCTTCCTAGTTCCGAACCGCGAGCGGGAGGGGACGCGGTTACGTAACATCGGGCGCTCTGTCCATTAAATTAGGCTCCGGAGGGTTTCCGCACGTTAGCCTACAGGGCCAGAACCTTTAAGCCTAAACAAAACACTCCGAACCGGGGGAGGAACGAAAAGCTCCAGGCCCACCCAGACGCCACCCACCGCCGACCTCCAGGCGCTCCACGGAGTGGCCGAGCGAATCCGTCGCGCCCGTGAGGTCCCCGCTTCTTCAATCAACAAACGCTCCCCGGGCGTCGCGGCCGCGGCTCGGCGGGGGGGGGGGGGGGGGGGCCGCCCCG
>NW_006160227.1:2511208-2513232 GCF_000334495.1 Tupaia belangeri chinensis | reverse complement strand
GGCGAGGTGAGGGGAACGCGGCACGGACCCGGGCCGTGGAACAATAGTAATAAAGGGGATGAAGCATTAGGCACCCCGGCGCGGTCTCGCGGGAAGAGCTTTCGGAACCTGCGCACCCGTCAGGGCTCCTGGCCCGGTTTTCGGCGCGGCCGGGGGCGAATCCCTTCGGTTTCATGGACGGCCCCAGGGGGAGCGGTCGTTCTTGCCAGGCCGGGCCTCTTGCCTCAGGAGCGTCTGGATGGCTGTGCTTGGAAAATGGAGACCAGGCTACTTTGGCAGCCTCCGCGTAACGTGGAAATGGTGGTGTGCAGTAGGTGTGGAACCGCCAGGAGCCGAAGGCTTAATAAATCCGGGGCTTGAGAGGACAGTCCCGAGCTGCTCTCCTTCACTCAATGCTTCGTTTTAGGCGGTGGGAGTAAATAACAAAGTCTGTCCTAAAGTCGGGAGTTGTGGGTGAATAGGAGTTAAAGAAGGAGACACTTCGAGAGAGTGGTAAATCCCGTGAAAGAAACGGAACTGGATGGCCTGAGGCCTCATTTAGGTTTCACGGGCAGAGGCGGCTTCTGTGCAGACGTGAGGTTTGAACCGAGGAACGCAAGGAAGACATCCAGAGTCCAGGCACAGCATTCTTGTAAAGGCCCTGGAGAATTGGTGTGACTGAAAGCAGGCCAGTTGGAACTATTAGAGTTCATTGTCCTTTCCATTATCCCCCACCGCCTCCAGGCCAGAGTCTGAAATACTGCCCGCAAACGTAATGGAGAACGAATCTCCAATTTAATAATAAAAAGAAGCCAGCGCGCCGGGGAATATAGAGCCATCAAATGAATGCTGGGGAATACATGACTTGGGGAAAGCCTCAGTCACTTTACTCACATCAAATCCTCTGTCATCCTCTTACCTTCCTCCAATTCATAAGATATTTACTGAGCCCCTCTAATACCCCAGGCAGTGTGGCGGTACAGAGATGACTAAGACACCGATCCTCAGGTATATGGGAATGGTACTCTATACACGTGAATTCTCTTGTCTGTCTCTCTCATGTGGATGTACAGTGTACACCCATACATACACACATAACATTATTTAAGCAGAAGCTGTGATTAGTGTTGTGGCTAGCACTGAATTTGGGTAAGTAACTTAACCTGTTTGAGCCTTGATGCCTTCATCTGGACAATAATAGGTCCTTGCTTCTAGAATGGAGGATTACATAAGTTAGTATAAATAAACAGGAAAATGCCTGGCACATTATTAAGTGATCGGAGTTACTGTCATTATGAAGCACTTGTGTGGTACTGCCGTTGGATTAGTTAAGCAATATAAGCAGTGAAATTTATTTAGGCATGGATGGAGTAGGGGCAAAAACACGGATTCCAGTTTTGACTTCTGTTTTCAGCTAGTCACTTGGCATCCAGAACAAAAGTGTATTTAGAAAACAAGGTAGGAATTAAATAGTACTAACAGAAATATAGAGTGCTTTCACCATTTACAAACCTCTCATAGGCAACCCTTACTATAACCTGTGTAATGGTAGAAGCTCTTTTTCTACTCCCTATTTTTAAATCTTTCCAAAGCTTTTCATTATTTTCTTATCTCTGTACCCCTTTCCCATGTTCTAGACACACTTACCTACCTTTATCTTCCTTGAAAGTATTGCTTATCATCTATCCTAGACCCTAAAATACTCAGATCCCTGATGTACCGCCCTCTTCCCCATCCCAGTCCTACAGATCTTGGTTCAAGCATCACTTTCTAAAGGAAGTACTCCCTGATTCCCACTGCCAGTCTGGATTAAATTCTTTCTTCCTTTCTTCCATTCTCCCCTCCTCTCCCCTTCCCTCCCCTTTTTTCTTCCTCCCTCCCTGCTTCCCTTCCTCCCTCTTTCTTCGTTCCTTAATTTTTTGTGTATTTATTTTTGGAGATGTTTCTGCTATAGGGCATGTGCTCTCACCAGAAAGAGAGAGACAGGCAGAAATCGAGAAATCACCCCCCCCCCCGGCGGATGCGCACCACCTCTCACCCTTTTT
>NW_006160227.1:2457289-2511008 GCF_000334495.1 Tupaia belangeri chinensis | reverse complement strand
GAAAATCCCCCCCCCCCCCGGGCGGATGGCCACAGCCTCAATCCCTTCTCCATTCTCCTCTCGGGATCTTGGGCACGCACACTGCACACGCCAGGCTGAGTTTAAGCCACTGGGTCCAGGACTTGAACTGCGGTTGATTACATGGTAGTCGACATAGCCATTACACTAACTGCTGGTCCCCGTTCATTCATTTTTGACCAGAGAGGGGCAGAGTGAGAGAGAAAGAAGGCAAACTGCCAGGTCTGAAACTGCAACCATGGTTAGTTATATGGGAGTCCAGTGCCCTTAACCACCACGCCACCAGCTGGCCCCATGGATTAAATTCTTTTACTTTCTACTACATTCCTTTATAATCTTTATCTCACTTCGTAATTTTGCACTCTGTTATGTGATTGTTTGATTAAGGTCTGTCCTCCTTGCCAGTGTAAGCTCTATGAGAGCAGGAATCATCTTGCTCACAACATTATGCATCTACCACTTAGCAGAGTGCATGACACTATTTGTTAAGTGAATGAATTGTTAATAATTTTTCTATGACAACTAAGTTGTTGCTCATTAGTGGGTACCTTTTTATGTGGGTTTGTTTGGAAATTTAAATAGCATTGCTTCAATAAAATGTCAGAGTATTTGAATGAATTTAGATAGAGGTTCTTGACAAATATGCTGCTGCCTAGTAAGTATGGATAAGATGACTCGTTCAAATCCTATTTTCCCACTTATATGTTGATTTCTTTTTTCACTTTTTAAGCAAGAAATAATTTATTAATTAATGAATTATAAGTTTAATTGCACTGAAATTAATAAGTGCATATATGAAGAAATAAGTGGCCCAAATGCAATCTTATGTCATTTTCTTTAACTGTAGAGACAGCATTAAGGTAACATGATTTTCTTGAAATAAAAAATTCTAGTCTTTTTCTGTTATTAAATAGTTAGAGAACATTGACAAAGCCGTTAGAGGGAAGTTGGGAGTTGACCATCTCTGTAGCCATTAAGTTTGGATATTTATAATTTCAAAGATAAACTGACTCATGCAATGAAGTTATCATCTTTTAATTGCCTTACCATGGTTAAGAATAAATTATTTATTTTCTTTGGACCAGCAGTGGGCATAATGGCTATGTCACTGAACTCCCCATGTAGCTGACTGTGGTTTGAGTCCTGGACCCGGTAGCTTAAACTCATGCTGGGCACATGTGCATGTGTGCCCAAGATCGCAAGAGGAGAATGGAGGAGAAGGGATTGCAGCATGGCTGTCCCTCCTGGGGAGGGGGTGGTGGTGTGATTTTTCACTTTCTATCTCTCTGTCTCTCTCTCTTTCTGGCAAGCACATGCACCCGATGGCAAAAACCTCTCCAAAAAAAAAAAAAAGAATAAATTACTTATTTTTTTTAAGTTTTGCTACAGTGTAGGTGCTCGCCAGAGAGACTCACAAAGATAGGGAAAGTGAGAATTCACCTCATGGGGAATGATCACACCATGATTCCTTCCCCGTCAGTCTCCTCTTGGAGTTTTGGTTACATAACACATGTACATGTGTCCAGCTTGTTTCTCAAACTTCCGGGTCTGGGACTCAAACCCTGAAGTCAGCTGTATAGAATCCATTCGCCTTAACCATCATGCCGCCTCGCTGGCACTCAGTGAAGCATAGATTTTGCAAAGTACATGTACATAAAGCTTCTACTGAAAAGTCTAATAAATAGAACATTGGTATTAATTCATATAAGACTTTTTTGTAGGGGGGCATAGTGCAAGAGAAAGTTAAGAAATCACCCCCCGGGGGTATTTGGGCACGTATACACACGCACAGACACAGATGCCTGACTTGTCTTTCAAGCTGCCAAACTCCGAACTCCATACTGCTCAATTAGCCCATGTGAGATCCAGCTGCCCAACCATTATGCCACAGATTGCCCCAATATAAGACAGTTGTTTATGTCTTCTGAGAGACAGAGGCAGATAGGCACTTCCAACAGGGTCTTTTCTTTTTCTTTTTTTTTTTTACTCATTTAATCACATATACCTTTACAGTGTACTACAATTCTTTTTTCAGCACTATTACCATGTGTTGTCAAGACAAAGACAGTACTATGCACATCATCATCATCAAATAGCTTTTCATCATTTTTTTCAGAATATTATTATTATTTATTCTCATTACTTTTATAAACATTCAATAACTACATACCATTTGGCTTGTAAAGAGAATTTACCCAATGTAAAATACTTCTCAGACCTGTCTAGTTGAGAATACTATACATGTTATCAACAGTGAATAAACCATTTCTGTGTCCCACTAATGTCATGCCTCTCTATTTGTTCTCTTGCTGTCCTTCTCTATATGCTTCCCTTCGTCCCCCACCCGGTTCCACACTGTCTTCAGCATTCATAACTATTTTCACTGATCTTATGCCCTCCAATATTTCTGTCTCTACCATAAAGTATAGATAGTCGATATATATTAAGTGGATGCATACAGTATCTTTCTTCTATATTCTGGCAAGAATATGAACTGCTTCACGAATTTGCATGTCATCCTTACACAGGGGCCATGCTAATCTCTGTATTGTTCCAATTTTAGTGTATGTGCTGCTGAAGCGAGCACCCAACAGGGTCTTCACACCACTATCCATCCCCAGCCTCAGCCAGCTCAGATCAAGGGTGCTCACAAGCCCCAAATGTACAGGGATGCTTCAGAATGTGAAACCGAGCCTTTCTATGTGGATCCAGCATTCCATCCTTGAAACATGACATCACTGTGTACCACCATCTGGCCCCTGTATAATACACATTTTTAAAATAAAATGCCTGATAATTTAGAAGCAGTAACATTTACACTTTTACTTAATTCTTTATTTTTGTATGTTTCTTTTCTATTCTGTTCAAGGATTTTTGGTTTCACTGTTCAAGTCAACACTTAATTCCTTGAACTAATTACTCAGGGTAACCAAAGAACTGCTAATGAAAAAGACATATATTGTCTTACACTATTACATTATTTATTTATTGCTTTCAATAGTTGTATTTACAGTGACCTCGAAGTTTTGTTTTCATGACCACGCTTTTATAGAAAAAAGAAAAACACTGTAACAACCACCTCATTTTATAAAAGGATTGCTGGGAAAGTCTTAATGGTTGTCTCCAAGGAGTTAAGTGACCCTGCAGGGTGGTGGAAGGAGCTTGAGCTGTGGAATCAGAAAGACCTGTCTCCAGAGCCTTGAATTGGTCGCCTCTCAGAGGGGTACACATTCTCCATTTACGAAATGAAAACGGGTAGTAGTGTTTGAGATCAGTGCCAGAGAAGGGGCTGCTTGTCTAAATGACATGTCGAACAGGGAGGTAGGCAGTGTAGAAAGCCCACATTCAACCTTGGCACTGAGCCACTTGAGGTCTCACTGCCTATGTGTCTCCACATTTTGAGAGCCCTCCTTTGGGATTTTCATTTTACATACGTGCTCTGTGCCCCTTTTGTCCCAAAGCATCTTCTAGAGTGGATACAAGTTCCACCTTGCAAAATCTGTGGGGCAGGGGAATTAGAAGGAAAATCTCAAGAGTTGAAAGTGGTCTGAGAGCTCAGGTCCAGCCTTATACTTGGCTCAAACTCCCTCTCCAGGTTGTGGTTTATCTCTGTACTTTGTTGCTGATTATAAGGAACTCAAATCATGCTGGGGTTTTTTGCCTTTTTTTTTTTTTTAACTTGTATGAAAATTACCTTTAACCTACATGGGCATGTTCATGCTCCTGTCACACATAAAGGATATGTCTTTGGCTCACTGGCGATGTGCTTACCTTCACCCTATCGTGGTAGGAGGCTGGTTATTCTCTCCCATTCTGTTATTCCCCAGTATCCCTTATCACCTACCAGTACCACCCCAGGTAGCTGATGTGCTCCCCATCCTCACTTCAGGTACCCTAAGTGCTAGAAAGTTTTGAGTAGAAGCTCCATGCTGGCTCCAGGACTTGAATCATGGTCGACTACATGGGAGTCTAGCAACATAGCCATTATGCCATCTTCTGGTCCCAAGAGGTGATTATTAAGGACCGAAAGAGGATAGTCCAGCTCAGTCTGTTAACTGTCCTTGCTGATTTATTTCTGGACTCCAGGTACCCTGTAATGATGAAAGTCAACCTTAAGGGCAAAGCATGATTTTTAGGGACAATAGAAAGTACTTCCTCTGTAGTAAGAGGACTGAAGTCTTTATAATAGGAGATGAGGGACCAGCAGATGACGTAATGGCTACGTCGCTGGACTCCCACATAGTCGACCATAGTTCTAGTCCCAGACCCAGTGGCGTTGGGTGTGTGTGCGTGTGTGCCCAAGATCCCGAGAGGAGAGTAGAGGAGAAGGGATTACAGTGTGGCCATCCCCCCTCTGGGGTGATTTCTTGCTTTCTTTCTGTCTTTGTCTTCCTGGCAAGCACATGTGCCCTATAACAAAAACCTCTCCAAAATAAAAATAAAAAAGAAAGTGAAACCTTTTATTTGGTTATTGGCAATAACCCCAAAAGTTTTAATCCATGGAAAGGTTAACACATATATAAGAATTTCATTAAGATTCCAAATGTAAATAAAGATAGCATTTTTTTTTTTCTTGTTTGGGTTAGCGGGAGGTATGAGAAAATACTGTGGCCTGGAAAATGGGGTGAATCCTACTGAAATAGTGAGTAGGAGAAATGAGAGGATGGTGGGGCCAGGCTTGGACTTGATAATTTTCAAGGAACCACCTTACTTACCTATATTATTCATGTGCCAGTAAAAGTTATGCAGGGGTTTAGAGGAGTTTCCTACAGGGCTGCCCACATGTGCCCCTTAAAATTCCAGTAACTGCCTGTTGTGTGTGGCAGGCAGGTCCCCGCTGAGAAAGGTAACTCTTGAGACATTACACAGTGCCAGTAGGCTTCGCATTTACCGCAGTAGTAGTTACTGTACAGTATATCTGACCGTGTATTTGAAGAACATTTCAGAAATGTTTGTACCACCCTCATTCTCATTTTGTCCCCCTACCCATCGCTTCTGCAATAATGTATCTTTTTACTAGGTTGATTAGGCACATGACCTTGGGATTATTGCATAGTCATTTTAAACGCTTTGCTGAGGCTAAAAGCCAATGTCAGCCCTCTGCTGGAAAGGCTGGTAATTAGTATGTCCTGGTAGACATAATAAATACTCCCTGGGTTGTTTAAAAATAAAATTTAGGGGCCAACAGGTGGCGTGGTGGTTGGGGGCTCTGGATTCCCACATGGCCAACCATGGTTTAAGTCCTGGACCCAGCGGCTTGCTTTCTCACTTTCCCTCTCTCTCTCTCTCTCTCTCTGTCTCTATCCAGTCAAATTGAAATAATGATAATAAATAAAGTTAAATGAAAAAATTACGTAAAAAAAACTAATACTTTAAAAAATAAAATAAAATTTAAATTTATAATGAATGTTTCTTTTCTGAAGAAGTGAAAGGTGGTCAGTTTTTAACAAATACAATTTTTAAATGAAGAAAAAATAGCAGCGCATCAAAAAGGCATGTAGAGGGGCCAGCAGGTAGTGTGGTTAAGGTGCTGGACTCCCACATGGCCAACCACAGTTCGAGTTATGGACCTGGCAGCTTGAAAATCATGCTGGTATGTGTGCAAATATGTCCAAGATTCCAGGAGGAGAAGGAATTGCCCTGTGGCCATAGAGTGATTTCTCAGTTTCTTTTTCTCCAACAAGCCCTATGACAAAAAGTAAGGGAGTGGGGGGCATGTAGAGGACCGTGGATAGAAGCTCTAGTCATAAGAGCTCCAAACTAATAGAAGCAACATAAATGCCCACCAGCTGTAAATAAGCATATAGATTATGGCATAGTCATACATTGGATTAGTATACAATGGTGAAAATGGATTATCTGCTCACGATTATCACAAAACTAATGTTGAGTGAGAGAAGCCAGATTCACACACACAAAACATCTTATATATGGCTCAAAAACAAGTGCAGCCAGCCTATCTTTGGTAATAAAAGTCAGGAGAGAAAAGTTAATGACTGTGAGGGAGGGGACCGGGTGGCTAGGGGTGCTGGTAATGCCGTTTTCTGATCTGAATGGCGTGTGCAATTAGTGGAAATTCATCAGATTGTTTATTTGTACACTTTTGTATTTGCATGTTGTAGTTCAGTAAAATTTTTTTGATTAATAAAGATGGTAAAATTATCCTTATTATTTTAATCAGTACGATAACCGATCATGCAGGTATAATTTTAAAGAAAAAGTGTATTTAAGTTTCAAAATAACTGTCTTGGTAAAATCCAGGTGGAGGTGGTTTAGAAATTCCTGTCAGCAATACTGAAACATAAGTCACATATTTGGAAGTTAGTGATTGTGTAAATCTGTTATTAAATTATCTAGCTTAATGATATAAACAATTCGTTCCCTTGGATAGTTAACTAGTCTATCAGTTTTTTGTTTTGTTTTCAGGTTTTTGCCATAGGTTGTGTGTGCTGGCCATAGAGAGACAGTGAGAGGAAAAATGAGAAATCACCCCCCAAGGCAGATGGCCGTGGGGCCGTTCATTCTCCTGAGATCTTGGGCACATGTACACACGCACCTGGCACAATTTTCAAGCCACCAGAGGTCCAGGACTCGAGTCACAGTCAACCTTGTGGGAGTCAAAAGTTGGGGCTCCCAACTTTTACATTTTTTTATTTCCTCCTTTTTTTCTGGGGAATGAATATAAAGGATGCTGGATCTAGAAGGACTATTGTGATTTTAGAGCCAAGGAGTCATTAGTTGGAATCCTAGCTCCATCACTTAATAGCTGGGTGCCTGGAAATGATTTATTAACTTCTGAGTCTCAGTTTTTTCAGTCTGCATTGGTAGAGTTAATACTATATAGTCAAAAGTGTGCAGAGGATTAAATTTTGCCTACTTTGATATAAAGCACATTATAGGTATTCAGGATAATATCCAGTTTTCCTTCCATCCATCTACCCCTAGCACACACAACAGGTTGAGCATCCCTAATCCAAAAATCTGAAATCCAAGATGCTCCACAACTCCAAATTTTTGGAGTGTCATTGTAATGCCACAAGTGGGAAATGGTGCACCTGACCTCATGTGATAGGTTGTAGTCAAACGCTGCCATTTGAGAATTTTACTGTATAAAAGTAAATTGGAGCTATGTGTGTAAAGTGTATCTCAATCATAATGAATTTCGTGTTTACACTTGGATCCCATTTCCAAGATATCTTAATATGTTTCTGCAGAGATCCTAAAATGCCCGCCAAAATCCAGAACAGTTCTGGAGCCAAGCATTTAGGGATAAGAGATATTCACTGTGTAATATTGGATTGCTGGAAAAGTCATGGCATATTTTTCTATTCAAAAATGCGTCATGACTTTTCCTATGACCTAATAGAAATGAGAATCGACATCGCTCCTACACCAGGATCCTTGGTAAGGTTGGAGAAAAATCATCCATAGTGTGCGTGATTTCCCTTTTTTTTTTTTTTTAAGAGATTTTTGCTTTAGAACACATGTACTTGCCAGAAAGCCAGAGACAGACAGGAGGTGAGAAATCATCCCCCCACAGGGAGATAAGGATGTCCATGCTGCAATTCCTTCTCCTCCAGTCTCCTCTTGGGCTCTTGGGCACACTCGCGTGCCTGGTGTGAGTTTTTTAAGCCACCGGGGCTGAGACTCAAACCACAGTTGACTATGTGGGAGTCCAGCAATGTAACCATTACACCATCTGCTGATTTCCTTTTTAAGGGGCAGTCTCCTCAGTGAAAATCATAGAAATCCATGTAGGTGAAAGCAACACCTCTTTCCTGCTATTCACTTCTCACCCCATCTTCCTACCCCAGAATGTACATACCACTGTACAATCTAGACTTTTTATTTTAAGAGAGATTTTTGCTATAGGGTGCTTGCACTCACCTGAGAGAAAGAGACACAGAAATAGAAAGTGAGAAATCATCCCTGAGTGGAGGGGATGGCCACCTGCAATCCCTTCTTCAGTCTTTTCTCAGGACTTTGGGGCACACGCACACATGTGCCCAGTGTGAGTTTTAAGTTACAAGGTCCAGGACTTGAACCGTGGTTGACTATGGGAGTCCATTGATGTAACCGTTATGCCATCTGCTGGTCCCACAATCTAGACTCTCAATGTGGAAGAAATAAATTATCTATGGAGTGGCACAATGGATAGGAAATCACCCAATCCCAAAACTAATCTTTGAGTCTTTAGTAGCCAGGTTTTGATGACATAATGTATACCTGAAGTTGACCTTAGAAGGCTCCTGGTGAGCCTCCCGGTGCATGTGCATGTGTGCTCAAAATCAAGAGAGGAGAATGGAGGAGAAGGGATTGTGGCTTGGCCATCCCCTCTAGGGGGTGATTTCTTACTTTCTGTCTCTCGCAAGCACCTGCACCTTACAGCAAAAAACCTCTTTAAAAAAAAAAAAAAAAAAAGGTTCCTCTTGAGCATATTTCCTACTGACAAATGTTTGTGTTATACCAAGCCTGCCACTTCGGTTTTCATTTTCTAATTTGAAGTTGTCTTCTGTGATTTCAAGCCTTGAGCTATGTATTTCTCATTTTTTATTCTCTCAGACTGTCTATTGATAGATTCTTCAATTTTGATGTTTCCATGGGTATAAATAGATTTCCAACACTCTTACATCAGTAAGCATTAAATTTACACTAAACACCTTGAAACTATTGAGAAATGTTATACCCAATAATATTTTGTAAATAGTATTAGGTTTTATCGCCATAATATTTGATATTTAAACCTAAATAGCCCTTTCGTTTTGCTCAGTTATACAGTTTAATAATTGAATTGCAAATGCTCTGTGTGTTTGTATCATACACAGATGTGAGGGAACTTCAGAAAATTCATGGAAAAATGGAATTACAATACAAGTTTATTTTGGTGCCAAAAATTTTTTTTCATTGAGAGGTTTTTGCTATAGGGCGCGTGCGCTCGCCGGACAGAGAGAGAGAGACATAGAGACAAAGCGAGAAATCACCCCCCAGAGGGGATGGTCACGCCGCAATCCCTTTTCCTCCATTCTCCTCTCGGGATCTTGGGCACGCGCGCACACGCGCCCAGCGTGAGTTTTAGGCCACTGGGTCCAGGACGCGAACCGCGGTCAACTACGTGGGAGTCCAGTGACATAGCCATTACGCTAACTGCTGGTTCCCGGTGCAAAAATTTTGAAAACCATGCGTGGCTTTCTAGTAATATATATTTTCCATGAACTTATTAAAGAACCCTTATATATAGCTAACTTTCACATAGGTCTTATGTGAAAATGAAAGAGCTATTCTCTCTCTCTTTTTTTGTCATAGGGTACATGGGATGTGAGAGAGAAAGACAGAGGGAAAATGAGAAATCACTATGTAGGGGCAATGGTCACACCACAGTCCCTTCTCCTCCGTTCTCTTGGGATTTTCGGCATGTGACAAGTGTGATTTTCAAGCCACTGGGTCTATGGCTTCAACCATAGTTGCCCACATGGGAGAGAGTCAGTGCCTTAACTACCATGCCACCTGCTGGACCCAGGAAAGCTATTTATTATTATTATTATTATTATTATATTTAACTTTATTTACTTGTTTATTTTAATTTGATCAGAGAAGGACAGAGTGAGAGAGAGCAAGAAAGTGAAAAAGCAAGTCTGGGACTGGAATCGCCATTGGCCATGTGGGAATCCAGTGCCCCAACCACCATGCCACCTGCTGCCCCCCAGGAAAGCTATTCCTAATCATAATACACACTTTGCAGTTTGAGTTATTACACATACTGCATGTCTCTTAAAACAATTTTCATAATAACCTCCTAAGTTTAATATGAAAGAGAGCGACTTAGTATCTGAGCCTTGGAACCAGGTATATTAATATTTGTTGAGATGAGAAGCTACCAACATGGTAGATGCTTCGACTGTCATGTAATTATGGGCATGTGAATACGGATTAGTTGAATCAGTTGGTGGTGGTGGGAAAGGTAGGCTCCCCAGTTGCTGTTGATGAAGACAGTTTTCTTGTGCCACAACTTGTTTACTGTTATTTGAGACACTGATCTACTGCTGCTTGTTGAGGGCATAGCTGGGCTGTCCTGGCAACTGACAGAGACTCAGGTGTTTGCAGTCGGAGCCCAGCTCTCACTGCAGTGAGGTTTGTTGTCCCACTTGCCTGAAGAAACCCAGGCCGCAAGGTTTAGCCAGCTGTTGTTTTTCATGAGCCTTAGAGGAGTTGATTCAAAGTCACTGCTGTGGGCTCTCCTTTGTTGTTAAAGGGTGATATTGCAAATCCACTTGGATTTCGAAGAATTTCTGTTGTAATACCTGCTACATAAGGCCAGGAATCATGATTTACTTCCATCATCCTGTGGCCTGTGTTAGTGTTGATATTCTAGGCCTTGTTGTTAAATTTATGCTATCCAGAAAGAACTCCTTGGTTCAAGTTAAGTCTAAGAGTCTGACTTGGAGCTAGGGAATGGTGTGGTGGTGAAGGCGGCTGGATCCGACACGTTCTGCATCTGGTCGCTTGAAGACACACCAGGTGCGTGTGCCCAGAATCCCAAAAGGAGGGAAAGGTGGAGGAGGAACTGTGATGTGACCGTCTCCCATCAGGGCTGCTCTCTCTGTCTCTATCTATCTTTGTCTCTGTGCCTCTTAGCAAAATAAATTTTTAAAAAAAAATGGAGAAAAGAATCTGCCTTCCTGTCTAGACTTGACTGTTGTCACCACTTCCTGTTAACCTCCCGTCTGTCCTCCCTGTTTTCTGTCATCTCCACACTGCTGCCCAAATGATTTTTGGGGGGTTTCAGGAATATCCAGATATGGTCGCATCTGTTGTCCAAACAATTGATAGTTTCCCGCTATCTAGAGTCATCCTCCCTCCTCCCCGACCTCTCCAACGGTTCCACACCCGATTGCCTGCTGTTCCTCCAATATGCCAATCTTTCACATACCTGCCAGTTTTGTAGGCGCTGTCCTCCCTTTCTTTACTTACTAAATTTCCACTCTTCTTTCAAGACGTAGCTTGAATTATCTCCTCTCCTATAAACCTCGCACTGGCTCCCACAGGCAGAGGGAGAGGCTTCTTCCTCAGGACGCTCATGGAGCACTTCCACTGCGTAGGTATCAGGTGGCTTCCTTCATCAGTTCCTCAAGGGCAAGAACTGCTTATTCTCCTTTCTCTTTTTTTCTTATTTTGTTGTTGTTACTAATTCTCAGCAGTCAACTTGCTGCAATTGCTATGAATTACGCAGGGATTTTTGAAAGTTAGATAGCTTAATGGGACCATCAGACTTTAAGACTCTGGTTTCTATACCAAGAGCTAGCTTAGTGTTAAGTTTTAGCACAGTGCCTGGTCTAGGAAACACATGCTTAGCTCCACCAGCCAAGAAGGGTGTTTTTAAAAGCTTTATTTCTGTAGTTAGTTATATCAACAATAGGTTTTTTTTAATCAGATTTCAGTTACAAACTTGTATTGTGGTAGTGAATATAGGTTTTCTGTGAGTGAATATAGGATTTTTTATTTAAAATTTTTTTAGAGAGATTTTTGCTATAGGGCATGTGCATTCACCAGAAAGACAGAAAGCGAGAAATCACCCCCTAGAGGGGATGGCCACACTGCAATCCCTTTTCCTCTGTTCTCCTCTTGGGATCTTGGACACATACACATACACATGTGCCCAGTGTGAGTTTTAAACTGCGGGGTCTGGGACTCGAACCACAGTAGACTACATGGGAGTCCAGCAACGTAATCATTACGCCATCTGCTGGTCCCATAAGAGAGAGATTTTTGCTATAGGGTGCCTGCGTGCGCTGGAAAGACAAAGACAGAAAGTGAGAAATCACCCCCAGCAGGGATGGCCACACTGCAGTCCCTTCTCCTCCATTCTCCTCGGGATTTTGGGCATGCACACACAGGTGCCCAGCATGAGGTTCAAACCTCCAGGTCTGAAACTCGAACCTTGGTCGAATATGTGGGAGTCCAGCGACATAATCATTACGCCATCTGCTGGTTCCTAACAAATATAGTTTTTCAAACTAGATGTAGACACAACTCACTGTTCATTGAAGCTTCTTATTCTACCCCCTAACTGAGAAAGCGTTGCCCAATACCCTTTCCAAAGATCTCTGACCTTCCTTTTCACTGTGTGATCTTTCTGCCTCTAGTATTGCCTATGGCTCCAGTGGCAGTAAGAAAAGCCCTCAGGTGAGTCTTTTCCCCTGGCCCTGGCATTATCTTAATGTTCTGGATGCACTTGAGTTAATGCCCCTCCCCTTCTTCCTGACATCACTTGAGGATTTGGTTTCACTTCCTTCTTATGTGATATCCTGGAAGAAGTCTCTGTACAAGTCACGTATAAGGATAGGATTTGTTTTTTGACTAAACATATTTACAAAAATAATGAAATGGAAAATATGTTTCGAAACTACTATTCGCTTGTCCGTTCTGATTGGATTTAAATATTTATTGAGAGTACTTGCTTTACATAATTTCTCTTTCCGTTTCTCCTCGTTCTTATTGTCATTCTGTCTCTGCGTATTTTTCCCAAAGATGCACATTCCTCCTTGCACTTTTTTTCCTTCCTTGTTCATTTTTAAGCTGCTTCCAAAGCTGCTGTTGGTGATGCCTGAAACCACTTTTGATACAGAAAAACAAAAGTGTATAAAGGCATTTAAGATGGTCCAGGGAATCGGTGTGGGAAAACAAGGTGGGGGGCATTTGTCCTACCAGAGGGCAAGGCTTATTACAAATAAAAATCCACAGTAATAAGATAATGGTGGCGACAGAGGGAAAAATAAATAGAACGGTAGTGGGATAGAATAGGGAATCTGGAATTATATAAAACATACAGGGAAAGCTGACATATTGCAGAGATGGCATTACAGATCAGTGGGGAAAGGATAGATTTTCCATAAATGGTACTGGAAAATTGATTATCTGTATAGGAAAAAATAGATCCTCCTCCTCAAATTCAAGAATCAATTTGCAGATGGACTGAGGACTTAAATGTGAAGGGCGAAACTCTTAAGCTTTTATAAGAAAATATATAAAATTATATATTGGGGGGCCAGCAGGTGACATGGCAGTAAGCAGCACTGGACTCCCACATGACTGACCACAGTTAGAGTCCCAGACCTGGTGGCTTGCTTTCTCACTTTCCCCCTCTCTCTCTCTCACTCTGTCCCTCTCTGGTCAAATTAAAAAATAAACAAATAAATAAAGTTGAATAAAATAATTCTTTAAAAAATTATATATTGAGTCATTGGAAAAGTTATGACTTTTTTTGCATAGAAAAAATACATCATGACTTTTCCGATGACCCAGTATATCCTTGGGGTATGACAGGGTTTTCATAAATAAAACAAAGTAATAGACTATAAAATAAAATACTGATAAATTCAGCTTTCTTACATTTAAGAACTTTATTTCATGGGAACCAGCAGTTAGCGTAATGGCTATGTCACTGGACTCCCACGTAGTCAACCGCGGTTCGCGGTGGCTTAAAACTCACGCCGGGGCGTGTGCGTGCGTGCTCAAGATCCCAAGAGGAGAATGGAGGAGAAGGGATTGCGGCGTGACCATCCCCCCTGGGGGGTGATTTCTCACTTTCTGTCTCTATGTCTCTCTGTCTGTCTGGCGAGCGCACGCGCCCTATAGCAAAAAAAAAACAACAAAAAACAAAACTCCAAAAAAAAAAAAAACAACTTTATTTCATCAAAAGAGATACCATAAAGAAAGAAAACAGAGGGACCAACAAACAGTGTAATGGTTGTGTTGCTGGACTCCACATAGTCTACCACAGTTAGAGTGCCAGACCCAGTGGCTTAAACTTCACGCCAGGCATATATATGTACATGCCCAAAATCCCGAGAGGAGAATGGAAGAGAAGGGACTGCGGCATGGCCATTCCCTCTACGGGGTAATTTCTCACTTTCTGTCTCTCTGTCTCTCGCTGTGTCTCCAGCTAGTGCATGAGCCCTATAGCAAAAAATCTCTCTTAAGAATAAAAAGGGCCATCGGGTGGCATGGTGGTTAAGGTTCTGGACTCCCACATGGCTGACTATGGTTCGAGTCCCAGACCTGGAGGCTTGCTTTCTTTCCCTTTCTCTCTCTCTCTCTCTGGTCAAATTTTAAAAATAGTAATAATAAATAAAAGAGTTCTCTTTTAAAAATAAAGAAAACAGATAACTGCAGAGTGAGAGAAGATATTTATAACTTTATATAATCAACAAAGATTTAGCTTTTCTAAAGAATATTTAGCTTTTTTAAGGTAAACAGATTTACTACTTCTTTTTTGTGATTTAATATCTATAGTTACCCTTTGTTAGAATTATCTTGGGACCCACATGTGTGCCCGGCGTGAGTTTAACCCACCAGGTCCGGGATTTGAACTGCGTCGACTACCTGGGAGTCCAGTGACGTAGCCATTATGCCAACTGCTGGTCCCCAAGCCACCTCTTTTAAGGAAACCCAATAGAGAGATAAGCCTTTCTAGTACTTTGTGATTTCTGTGTTATTCAATTTTTGTTTTTCCAGATTTTTTGCCATAGGGTATGTGTGCTGCCTGGAGAGTGACAGAGACAGTGAGAGGGAAAGTGAGAACTAATCCCCCCCCACCACCATGAGAGTGGAGGGTGGCCATGCTGTACTCCCTTCTCTAGTCTCCTCCTGGGATTGTGGGCATGTACATATGCACATGCACCCGTTGTGATTTTCCAGCTGCTAGGTCTGGGACTCGAACTGCAGTTGGTTGTGTGGGGAATCTAGCACCTTAACCACCACACCACTTGCTTGCCCCAGCACACACGTCTTTGCATCAGCCTGTAGTTAATAACAGCAGCAGAAATGCTGATAACATCTAAAAGTGATAGAATGATTATTTGCAGCTGTGAGTTTGGATTTTTTGTTTTTAATATGTAATACGTATTGACTGTCCATTTGATTAATAATCTAAAGACTTCTTTTTTTTTTTTTTAAGAGTTTTTTTGCTATGGGACATGTGCGCTCACCAGAAAGAGAGAGAGACATAGAGATAGAAAGCGAGAAATCACCCCCCGGGGGGATGGCCATGCCATAATCCCTTTTCCTCCATTCTCTTGGGATTTGGGCACACACGCATATGCACCTGGCGTGAGTTTAAGCCACTGGGTCCGGGACTCGAAATCACGGTTGACTATATGGGAGTCCAGTGACATAGCTGCTGGTCCCAACAATCTAAAGACTTGAAAGATAACTCTTATTTTCTGTTTTGAGGAAGATTAGAACTCTACACTTTTCACTGTGTCTTTAACAACAGACTTTTCTGGATGCATTTGAAGTTATGCACATCCTCTTCATCTCTATTAGCTGGACTCAGACTGTAGCAAGAAAACGGGACAAATGTATTTCTATTTTTGTTTTGTTTTGTTTTGGACATAAATAAGGGTTAAAAGTTTTGACTATTTAAAATAAACAATAGGGGTCAGTAGTGGTATGGTGGTTAGGGCACTGGATTCCCACATGGCCGACCACAGTTTGAGTCCTAGACCCAGTGGCTTGAAAATCACACTGGCTGCATGTGCGTGCTTGCCCAAAATCCTGAGAGGAGAATGGAGGAGAAGGGACTGTGGCATGGCCATCCCCCCTATCAAGTGACTTCACACTTTTCTCTCTCTTCTGTCGCTCTCCAGTAAGCATACCCACCCTATAGCAAAAACCTAAAAATAAATAAATAAACAGACAAATAAACAAGGAAAAACACTACCTTCATAGTTTCATACATAGTCATATATGTGACAATGAATCATTGATACGGTGCCCTGGTGTCATCGTAGCAGTTGGTTTAGTACTTACTCTTACAGGGTTTTGATTCCTTGGCGGCAGGAGCTAGGTATTTTATGTTGTCAGTTTCATGATCCCATTTCTCCCTCTCACTATCTTGGTAATAAAATCATCTGAAAAAGAATTATAATAGAAGTGCCTATCTAACAGTGGATAGAATGATGTAGAAAGTTACCAGGGAATTAGAAAGCTACATGGAGACCAGTGCTGATAATATTCCAAGTAGAAACTGTAGGAAAGTGTTTTGTAAAATTGCATTTGCAGAATAGTCCAGTCTGGGACTGGCAGGTGGTGTGGTGGCTAAGGGCACTGCATTCTCACATGGTCGACCATGGTTTGAGTCCTGGACCTGGCAGCTTGCTTTCTCACTTTTTCCTCTCTCTTTCACTCTGTCCTTCTCTAGTAAAATTTAAATAAATAAATAAAATAGTCCAGTCAGTGGCAGAGGAAAGGCAAGCAAATGCAACCTGTGCCTTTGTGTATACTGTACACCATGCTCAATAATAACTGTAAAGTTTTTGTATTTAAATTATGGGAATAAATACACCAGAGTTTTATTCTGCTATTAACTCTAAGAGCTTGTAAAGTCAGTAATGAATAGTCCAAGAATTACATCCAAAGTGGACTCCCTTCATCCTGAGTTCTTTGTGGTAGTTAATAGAAATGTTTTAGGGAGTACTCGGGGGTTTATCTTGTGACCAGAAGAGACCGGGGGTTTGTCTCATCCTCATTGTTTATACTCAAAAGGTTATGACCCTTGGATACCTTTTGGTATTTTGACGATCTTCCCAAATTTTTACACAATGGCATCAGATTTGTCTCTTCTACAAGTAGAAAGCTGAATCATCTAGTTTTGTATTTTAATGAGGACTTAAAAATGTAAATTACTAAGTTCATGGGTACCATGTTGTTATTGCACACGTTAGTAATACGGCCTCTTTACTAATTTATTTGTGATAATATTTGCCTCTCAGCCTGTGAGTGAGGCGTGTTAGCACCTGAGCGGGGTTTTGCTTCTCACATTGCCACTAGTAACAGAAGTCTAGTTGGTGATAGCAATCTAGTGCTCCATCCACTGCTGATGTCACACCTTTCTCAGGTAGCCACCGTCCTAGTCAGCACATTGTGACAGGGAGCTCTCCAGAAAGGTGTGATTTCCATCTGCCTGAGCGGTAAACCAAACTGTTACATCCCAGGAACCTGATAATTAAAGTTCTGTATCCATCTTTGTCTCTATTTACCAGGGGAAGTCTTGTTTCCACATTGAAATGTTTCTCCTAGTTAATTTTGGTACTGTAATTAAAGAAGCCGGTGCAGCATATGCAGATTATGCTTAGCCTTCTCCTCTGTCTTCTGTAGAAGGCAAAATCCATGCAGAATCGTACCAAAAATGAATGATGATGACTTCTATTTTTCCATCAGCCTGGTTTCTCCCCACCTGATAGAAGTTGCTGCATTTTTCCAAACAGGTTCTCTAATGATCTTGCTTCACCATGGCCACAAATATGGAGGGGCTGGTTCAGCACAGAGTGGGGACCCCGCAGGTGGCTGAGGTGAGTGATGGGCTAGCACACTAGCTGGCACCTTTGCTTTTGAAGGGAAAGAACAATCAGTGTGCTCTGTTGTTTCAAGACAGACCCCAGGGAGACAACGTGAGATCCAACTCCCAAATAGGATGCTGCCATGGAGAAAACATTCAAATGACGAGAACAGTTATCCATGACATTTCTTGGCATGAGTAGGGTGGCCTACTCGCATAAGATAAGGTGGCTCAAAATTTTACCTTCATCCAAAAACTAATTTTGGGTTGTCAGGAAAGCTATGACTCAGTTCTGCGTAGAAAAATAGGTCATGACTATCCCGACAACCTAATAGATTCGGATCATTATTGAACTTATGGGTATAGTTTGACCTCCGAGGCTCTTGGTTTCTACATACTTTGTGTTTTGTGAATGCTGTGGAATGATAGCTGTGGAATGCGAGGCCTAACTGTGCATTCAGCACCCCACATTCAGGGATAGTCCTCCGTGCTGAGAAACATGGAGGCAAGTGAGCCTCCGTGAGACCCTTCCTTCAGTGATCTCGAGGCCTGCCCCAGGAATAACTATAGAACAAGTCGAGGAGTTTAACTCCATGTGAGGGAGAGGACCCCAGAGGAGGTGGGCCTTGAGTCACAAGTAGGCGTTTGTCAGTTTGTCGGACGCCGGCTAGGTGGGCTCTCGAGCTTTGTGGTAGGTGATAGTGAGGGCATCCCAAGTTGAAGTCTGAGTTAAGGACGGAGGTGTTAAATTGCTTGAATGTGTGCGGGCAACTTGAGGTGAAAAGGAGGTAGTCACGGCCTGCTGTCACTAATGACATGCTTTGAGCTTTCACTCTGTGCCAGTTCCTCATCAAGGGCTTTCAGTACTCCTTTGTAACCTTTTGAGGTAGGTACCGTTATTCTCGTTTAACAGGGGAGGAAACCAAGGCCTGAAGACATAAGTAATTGGCCAAGCGCACACTGTAGCAGAACTGAGATTCTGACTCAGGTCTGTGAGCTTCTTCCTAAGCTCCTCCAATTAACCATGCGTCATACTGCAACCAGGAGGCATTAGCAGGATCAGCGTTCATATTTCTAGGATGAGGACACAAATTTACTTAAGAATAGATTTTGGGGACCAGCGATGGTAAAATGGTTACATCACTGGATTCCCACATAGTCAACCATGGTTCGGGTCCTGGACCAAGCAGCTTGAAACTCAGGCCAGGCATGTGTGCGTGTGTGCCCGAAATCCCAAGAGGAGAATGGAGGAGAATGGATTGCGGTATAGCCATCCTCTCTAGGGGGGTGAACAGATTTTTCATAGTTTTTAGATCAACCATTAACTTTAAGTCAATAGTATAACTAGTTTCCTAGTTCCCTACTTTCCAGCAAATAACAGTTTTCATCGGGGGCAGTGTCGGGAGGTGCATGCACTTGTCAGAGAGAGTGCGCATACTCACATACATGCACCTTCTGATGAGATGTGATCTTACACAGTTCTTTTTCCTCCGTTTCTCCTTCCCACCAGGATTTTGGGCGCACACACATATGTGCCTAGAGTGTTTTTCCTGCCACTAGAAGCAGGACCGTAATTGCCACAAGGGACTCATTTCCCAGTGCATAGCATTTAGCCACTGCATCACAGGACTGGCCTATTCATGACCAGTATTCATGGAAAATGAAAGAAGATAGCTTTCACAAATTTTTAAATATTACGTCTTTGTAAGAGCTACCAGAACTAGAAAACCGTTGGGGTTAAAATGCATGTATTTACTTTTTACTTTAGTTGTGATAGAAATAATTATCTTGAAAATAATTGTTGGTTTTTCAAATATTTAGGATTAGTTTGCCTTTAATAGGGCTTCCAGTTGAAAATGATTGGGAGACTAGTGAATGGGTCACTTCCCAAAGAGGCTATCATTAATTCTTTTAGAGAGGAGGTTAATATAGTTTAATATAAGCTCTGTGTTCACATTAAAGATATTTACTATCTAGATTTTTCTGCCAAATACTTTTTTTTCCTTCAGACAATTGAGTATCTTTTTCTTTTTTTCTAAGAGAGAGATTTTTGCTATAGGGCACGTGTGCTCACCAGAGAGACAGACAGAAAGTGAGAAATCACCCCCTGGGGGGGTGGCAGTCCCTTCTCCTCCATTCTCCTCTTTGGGCGTGCACACACAACACTCCTGGTGTGAGTTTTAAGCCACCGGGTCTGGGACTTGAACTGTGTTTAACTACCTGGGAGTCCATCGGCGTAACCATTATGCTATCTGCTGGTCACATGAAATACATATTTACTTAGTGCAGCTATTGTCGCTCATGGCAGAAAGTTCATTATTCAGAGACTGAAGATAATAAAAAACATTCTTGAGGGGCTAGATTTTTTCTATAGGGCACATGCACTTGCTAGAGACAGATGGAGAGAAATCACCCCCTATGGGGATGGCCATGCCACAGTTCCTTCTTCTCTTGGGATTTTGGGCATGCATGCACTTGTACCCTGTGTGAGTTTCAAGCCACCGGGTCTAGGACTTGAACCATTGTTAGCAATATGAGAATCCAGCGCCTTAACAACTACACCACTTGCTGGCTTCTAAAGGCATTTTTAATTTTGAGTACAAAATCAATCTTCCTATTAAAAATACTCCCTAGATTTTCTTGCTGTTATTTTAAGGGATAAGTATGTGTATGCACTCTGAAATTTTGCGGTTTAATAGCTATAAGCAGCATATATCTTTGTAAGACTAGATGGGCTAAATGAGAAAGAGTGCTTACATGTAGTTCATCATTTCAATGTTAAGCAGTAATGGCACGGCAATAAAGTATCCAAATTGAGGGGGTTATTGACAGTTAGTTTTGGATATATAGTATTTGTCATTTTGTGACTGCTTTATTTCACTTAGCATAATGTCCTCAAGATTCATCTGTGTTGTGTAGCATGTGTCAGTATTTCCTTTCTTTTTAAGGCTGAACAATATACCATTGTACGTGTATGCCACATTTTAATTATCTATTCATCCGTCTATGATATGAGAGTTGCTTCCACCTCTTGGCTATAGTGAGTGATGCTGCTGTGGACATTGAGGTACAAATATCTGTTTAAGTCCTTGCTTTCAGTTCTGTTGGGTATATATCCAGAAGTGGAATTGCTGTATCATATAATAATTAGTCGTTATTCATTTTTGAAGAGCCACCATACAATTTCAACAGTGGCTGTAGGGGGACTGGCAGGTGGTGGTTGGAGGCCCTGGACTCCCACATGGCCAACCATGGTCTGAGTCTCAAATCTGGTGGCTTGCTTTCTTACTTTTTTCTCTCTCTTGCATGAGCTCTCTCACTCTCTTACTCTGTCCCTCTCTGGTATGTATGTATGTATGTATAAATAAATAAATCTAAATTTAAAAAGAAAAAAAGAACAATGGCTGTAGGAATTTTACATTCCTACCGGCAGTGCACAAAGGTTCCAATTCTCCACATCTTGAACAATACTTACTTTCTCTTTTGTTTGTTGATAACAGCCATCCTAATGAGTGTGAAGTGATACTGTGGTTTTTGTTTCATTTCCTGAAGATTACTGATTTTGAGTAGCTTTTCATGTGCTTATTTGCCATTTGTATACCTTCTTTACAGAAATGTCTGTTCAAATCCTTGGCTCATTTATAAATTGGTGTTTGCTGTTTGTATTTTTGTTGTTGAGTTGTAGGATTTTTAAATATTTTGTAGATATTAAATTCTTATCAGATATATGGGTTCTTACATATTTTTTCCTATTCTGTGGGTTTCCATTTTACTTTCTTGATAGGTTCTTCTCTATTTTATTTTATTTTTTTAACGTTAAGCTACTTGCACTCACCAGAGAGCAACAGAGAGGAAAAGTGAGAAAGAATATCCTCCCTCTCCATCCCTCATGCCAGATGTTCATGCGCCAGTCCCTTCTCCATTTCTCCCTCCTTTTGGGAATCTGGGAACACACACACTCTGGCACCTAGCCTATTTTTCAAGCTGCTGGGTCCAAGACTTGAACTGCACGGTCAGCAATGTGCGATATAGCCACCTTAACCACCATGGTGCCAGCTTGTCCAATAGTGTCCTTCGATGCAGAAAAAGGTTTTAATTTTTATGAAGTCTGATTTATCTATTTTTTTGTATCATATCCAAGTAATTATTCCAAATCTAATATCATAAGGCTTGTCTCCTACGATTTTATAGTTTTAACTTTTAAGTTTAGATCTGTGGTCCATTTGTATATGGTGTAAAGTATGGGCCCAGCTGGTGAGTAGGTGGCATGGAGATTAAGGGAGCTGGATCCCACATGGCCAACTGTGTAGTTAAGAGTCCCAGACATGGTGGCATGAAAATCATACTGGGCAGGTACGTGTGCATGCCCAAGATCCCAAGAGGAGAATGGAGGAGAAGGGATTGCAGTGTGGTCATATCCCCAGGGAACATTTCTCTCTCATACACACATGAGCATGCATACCCTATAGCAAACTTAAAAAAAAAAGTATGGGCCCAAGTTTATTCTTTTCTCATATGGATGTCTACCCTATTACCATTTGTTGGAGGTTGTTCTTTCCTCCTTGGAATGGTCTTGGAATACTTATTGGCAATCATTTGACATATACATGAGAATTTATTTCTGGGCCCTCTATTTTTATTTCTCTAATGCCGGCAAATAACACAACTTAAAATTTACCATTTTAACCATTTTCGAATATAAGGTTCAGTGGTATTAAATATATTTACATCGTTGTAGGGCACATCTTCTCAACTTTTTAATCTTACAAGACTGAAAATATACCCATTAAATAGCAGCTGTTCATTTTCTCCTCCTCCTTCAATTCCTGACAACCACTATTCTACTTTCTTTGAATTTGGCTGCTTTTTATTTTTTTTATTTATTTTTTTGAGAGATGTTTTTGCTATAAGGCATGTGGCACTAGCCAGAAAGACAGAGAGAGACAGAGAGACAGAAAGAGAGAAATCACCCCGCAGGGGGATGGCCACACAGCAATCCCTTCTCCTCCATTCTCCTCTCGGGATCTTGGGCACACACGCGCACGCACCCAGTGTGAGTTTAAACCACCAGGTCCGGGACTTGAACTGCAGTTGACTACATGGGAGTCCAGCAACATAGCCATTACGCTAACTGCTGGTCCCGAATTTGGCTGCTTTTAATACCTAATGTAAGTAGAGTCATACAGAACTTGTCTTTTTTGACTGACTAATTTCACTTCACATGATGTCTGCGAGGTCCATGCTCTCTAGTCTATTCCACTGGAGTTTGTGCCAATACCACGTTGTTTTGATTACTGTCGCATTGCAGTAAGTTTTGAAGTCAGGAAGTATGAGATGTCTGACTTTGTTCTTCTTTTTCAAGAAAGTCAGGATGGATTTTTCTATTTCCACAAAATACATTGTGGGATATTCGTAGGAATTGCGTTGAAGCTGTTGATGGCTTGTCTGAACCTGTAGCTGGCTTTTCTAGTAGCGTTGACATCTTAACAATATCAAGTCTTCCAGTCTAGGAACAATGGATGTCTTTCCATTTATTTTTGTCTTCTTTAACTTTTTTTTATGTATACTTTGAATTTTCACTGTTTGTTTTGTTTGTTTAGATACATACATAAAATTAGCAAAGTCCCTTGTATACCATTCCACAACCCATTCGCACTGTGCTGTCTGCATGCATTATTACTGTGTCTGTTAAATGCTTTTTTCCTGGGCTGGCAGGTGGTGTGGTGGTTGAGGTGCTGGACTCCCACATGGCCGACCACGGTTTGAGTCCCAGACTTGGTGGCTTGCTTTCTCACTTTTCCTTTTTCTCTCTCTCTGTCTTCTGTCTGATCAAATTTTAAAAATAATAATAATAATAAATAACTCTTTTAAAAATATGCTTTTTCCTTTCAGCAGTGTTTCGTAATTTCCAGTGTATAAGTCTTACTTGGTTGAGTTTATTCTTTTTTTCTTCTTCTCTTTTTTTTTTTTTTTGTTTTGTTTTGTTTTGGAGACATTTTTGCTAATAGGGCATGTGCGCTCACCTGAAAGACAGAGAGAGACAGAAAGCAAGAATCACCTTCTCGGGGAGATGGCCATGCCGCAGTCCCTTCTCCTTCACTTTCCTCTCGGGATCTTGGGAACACACGCACATGTGCTTGGAATGAGTTTAAGCCACTGGGTCCAGGACTCAAACCATGGTCAGCTACATGGGAGTCCAGTGACATAGCCATTATGCCAAATGCTGGTCCCAGTTAAGTTTATTCTTAAATAATTTTATTCTTTTTGATGCTATGATTAGTGGAATTGTTTTCTTAATTTCCTTTTATATTACATATTGTTAATGTATAGAAATGCAATGGATTTCTTTTTTTTTTTTTTTTCAAGAGAGATTGTTATTATAGGGCTGTGTGCTTGCCAGAGAGACAGAAAGTGAGAAATCATCCCCCAGGGAGGATAGCCACACTGCAATTTCTTCTCCTCCATTCTCCTCTCAGGATTTTGGGCACGAATACACATGTACCTGGCATGTTTTAAGCCACTGGGTCCGGGACTCAAACTGCAGTAAACTCTGTGGGAGTCCAGTAACATAACCATTACACCATATGCTGGTCCATGTGTGTGGATTTTGTGTTCTACAGTTTTGCCTAATTTGTTCTTTCTAACAGGTTGTGTGTTTGTGTGTGTGTAATCTTCAGGGCTTTCTAGATGTGAATTGTCTCATTTGCAAATAGAGGTCATTTTACTTCTTCCTTTCCCATCTGGATGTCTTTTGCCTAATGGAGCTGGCTGTACTTCCAGTACAGTGTTGAGTAGAAGTGGCAGAAGCAGGCGTCCTTGTCCTGCTCCTGACTTCAGAGGAAGTTTTCAGTCTTTTATCAACGGTGATATTAGCTGTATTTTTTCATATATGGACTTTATTATGTGGAAGTAATTTCTTCCTGTTATAACTGAGTTATGTATATGATTATCATGAAAGGGTATTGAGGAGCCAGTAGGTGGCATAATGATTAAGGCACTGGACTCCCACATAGTTGACTGCAGTTCGAGTCCCAGATCCGGCGGCTTGAAACTCCCACCTGGCACATGTGCATGAGTGCCCAAAATCCCAGGAGGAGAAGGAAGGAGAAGGGAATGTGGCGTGACCATCCCCCGGGGGGAGGCGGGGTGATTTCTCACTTTCCCTTTCTCTGTCTCTTCTCTCTCTCCAGGAAGTGCACTTGTTCTGTAGCAAAAACCTTCAAAAGAAAAAAGGGTGGGGCTAGCAGGTAATGTGGTGGTGAAGGTTCTGGACTCCCACGTGACCAGAGCTTTCTGTCTCTGTTTGTCTGTCCGGCGAGTACATGTGCCCGATAGCAAAAATCTCTCAAAAAGAAAAAAGGGTATTGAACTTTATCAAATGCTTCTTACCCTTCAACTTAGAATTATGTTTTTTTTTCCCTTCATTTTGTTAATGTGTGGTATATTACATCGATCAATTTTCGTATGTTGAACCACTTACATTCCTTGGACAAACCTCTCTGGATAAATGGTGTATATTTCTTTTAATATGCTGCTGAATTCAGCTTACTAACATTTTCTTGAGGATGTTTTCATGAAAAATCATAAGAGAATAGTGCTTCTGGTGAGAATAGTGCTTCGTAAGAGAATAATGTTCTTCTGGTGTCTTTGGCTTTGATATCAGGGTGATGCTGGCTTCATAAAATGAGTTCGAGAGTGTTTCTTGAAATTTCTTAGGGGAATTTGATAACGATTGTTGTTTTGTTGTTGTTTGCTTTATTTTTTGCCATAGGATGCATACATTTGCTGGAGAGAGACAGAGAGAGGAAGGAAAGTGAGAAATCATCCCCCAGCAAGAATGGCCGCACTGCAGTTCCTTCTCTTCCATTCTTCTCTTGGGATTTTGGGCACACGCACAAAGGGTGATCTTCATGCCACTAGGTCTGGGACTCAAACCATGGAATCGGTCATGTGGGGTCCAGCCACCTTAACCTCCATACTACTTGCAGCCTTGATAAAAATTAGCTTTGGGATCAGCAGTTGGCGTAATGGCTATGTTCCTGAACTCCTGTGTAATCGACTGCAGTTAGAGTCCCGGACCCGGTGGTTTAAAACTCACACTGGGCACGTGTGTGTGCGTGCCCAAGATCCCAAGAGGAGAATGGAGGAGAAGGGATTGCAGCATGGCCATCCCCCCTGGGGGGGGGGTGATTTCTCGCTTTCTGTCTCTCTGTCTGGGGAGCGCATGCGCTCTGTAGCAAAAACCTCTCAAAAAAATAATTAGCTTTAATTCATCTTTAAATGTTTGGTAGAATTCACCAGTGAAGCCATCTGGTCCATGGATTTTTTTTTTTTTTTTTTTTAAAGGTCAAAATCTCTCTCCATTCCCATTTTTTTTTTTTTTTTTGAGAGGCTTTTACTATAGGGCGCATGCGCTCGCCAGAAAGGCAGAGAGAGACAGACAGAAAGCGAGAAATCACCCCCCAAGCGGGGATGGCCACGCCGCAATCCCTTCTCCTTCATTCTCCTCTCGGGATCTTGGGCATGCACACACACGTGCCCGGCGTGAATTTAAGCCACCGGATCTGGGACTCGAACCACCGTCAGCTACATGAGAGTCCAGCGACATAGCCATTATGCCAACTGGTGGTCCTCGTTTTGTTTTGTTTTTTAAATTGCCAGAGAGTACCTGTACTCACTAGACTTTCAGAAAAGAAAGCAAGAACCCCCCACATATACACAAAGGGGGCATAGTCACACTGCAGGTTTTTTCTCCTTTTGTGTCAGGATTTGGGGCACACATACAAAAGCGCTCAGGATGTGTGCTTTCACCAGGGCTGAGATTTGAACTGTGATTAACCATGTAGTTAGTAATTCAGTGCCTTGGATCTTCTATGGTTTTATGTTTTAAATTTAGTTCTTTAGGCTTCCTGGAATTGGCATTTGAGTATGAGTTCCTCGTCTTCATAATAAGGGTGAAGTTTCCCTAACTTTATTCTTTCAAGGGTGTCTTGAATTTTTCTTTTCTTTTTTATTTAGAGAGATTTTTGCTATAGGGTGTAGGGTGCATGTGCTTGTCAGAGAGACAGAAGTGAGAAATCACTCCCTGGGGGCGGGTGTGTGTGTGGCCATGCTTCAATCCCGTCTCCTCCCTGGATTTTGGGCACGCACGCACATGCGCCTGGAGTGAGGTGTTTTTGTTTTGGTTTTTTTTTTGTGTGTGTGTGAGGTTTTTGCTATAGGGCACATGCACTTGCCAGAAAGACAGAGAGAGACTGAGAGACAGAAAGCCAGAAATCACCCCCCAGGGTGATTCCTCCATTCTCCTCTCAGGACTTGGGCACGCACACATACACACACACACACACACACACACACACACACACACACATAGACACATGCCCAGCGTGAGTTTAAGCAACCAGGTCTGGGACTCGAACTGCAGTTGACTGTGTAGGAGTCCAGTGATAAAGCCATTACTCCAACTGCTGGTCCCACCTGGCGTGAGTTTTAAGCTGCCAGGTTGGTCTGGGACTCAAACTGTGGTCAGCTGCATGGGAGTCCAGTGACTTAACCATTACGTCATCTGCTGGTCCCTAGGGTGTCTTGAATTTTCTTAGTCCTTTGGTCTTCAATATAAATTTGCTCACTTTCAGTTATACATACAAAGGAACAAAAAGCTGCTGGCGTTTTAGTATTGCAGTTGCAGATAATGAATCATTTTCAAGAGAACTGACATCTTTATGATATTCAGTCTCCTTATCCATCATAACAAAGTTTCCATTTACTTAGATTTTCATTATTTTGTTCCCACAAAGATCTAATATACCCTTGATTTTCTTTCTTTTCCAGTACTATGATAACTATTTATGTTGTTTTAATTTTCCAGAGGGTGCATGTGTTTGCCAGAGACAAAGAGTTGGGGAGAGAGAAAAAGCACCCTTCACAGAACATAGTCACACCACAACCCCCCCCTCCTTTTTAAGAATTATTTAAATTTTATTTATTACTATTTTTAAATTTGCTGTAGAGCATTCGTACTCACCAGAGATAGAGAGAAAGTGAGAAAGCAAGCTGCCAAGTCTGGGATTCAAACCATGGTGAGCCATGTGGGAGTCCAACACTTGAACCCTTTTCATTTGTCCATCTGTTCATTTAGGGCACACACACATGTGCCTGGCATGTTTCTCAAGCCACTAGGTCTAAGACTTAAACCATGCATTTGGCCATGCAAGATCAAACTCTCTTAACCATCAGACCATGGACTGATCCTTTTATGATGCTGTTTGTAAACATCACATTAAAATGTTCTTTTCCAGCTCTCCTTTTTGGTATATATTAGGTTGTCGGAAAAGTCATGACACATTTTTGCATAGAAAAATACCTCATGACTTTTCCAGTGACCCAACAGAAGTAAGTGTAAGCTATTTAAATACACACACCCACGCACACACACACCCACACCCACACACACACACACACACACACACACATATATATATATATATATAACGTTGGAACCTCATAGAAGGCCCAGTTTGGTTCTTGGACCAGCCTAAGCGGGCTGAACATATTAGTGCATGTCTGTAATCCAAGCTAGCTGAGAAGCTGGAGCTTAGGAGAATCACGACCTGCGGAGACCCTGTCAAGAATATGCATCTCTCTCTCCCGCCCTATTTAAATAATAATACAAGGGAACCAGCAGTTAGTGTAATGGCTATGTCGCTGGACTCCCACGTAGTCGACCGCGGTTCACGTCCCGGACCCGGTGGCTTAAAACTCATGCCGGGCGTGTGTGCGTGCGTGCCCAAGATCCCGAGAGGAGAATGGAGGAGAAGGGATTGCGGCGTGACCATCCCCTCTGGGGGTTCATTTCTCGCTTTCTGTCTCTATGTCTCTTTCTGTCTGTCTGGCGAACGCACGCGCCCTATAGCGAAAATCTCTCCAAAAAAAAAATTTTTTTTTAAATTAATAATACAACATTTTAAAAGCTGAGCAATCTTGCTCTTACTCTAATAATTTAACTCTAAATTCATTTAGATTTGTTTGTCACCTATAACTTAATGCTAGTTTTTAGTTTTCTACCCCTCCCCCCAATCAATCTTTGTGCTTTTGTTTTGCGTTATTATCTTGGCTAGGATCACAGTACTGTGTTGAACAGAAGTAATGCTAGCAAGCATCCCTGTCTTTTTCCTCGTCTTAAAAGAATGCTTTCAATGATTCATCATTAGGTGTGATGTTTACTATGAACCTTTATTCTCTATCAGGTTAAGGACATTCTCTTCTATTTCTAGTTGAAATAAAAGTGATTACACTCAGCAGATAATGAATCCATCAAACCCTCTTTTTTTTGCCATCTAGAGATAATCATCTGGTTTCCCTCTTGATTAATCAATGTGCTGTGAATTAGATAGCGCCATAGCAGTAATCTCAATTTCTATCCTACATTCAATCTCAGTTTGATAATCTGTAGTTGGTTATGGCATTGCTGATTCAGTTTGCTATCATTTTACTTATCTGTTCATGAGTGAACTGATTTCTTTCTTAACTTTTGCTATAAGGTATGCCAGTCTATCCTTTACAATAATTAATGTAAAAGTGGAATTGGGGCCAGTTTTGTGGCCAGTCATGGGTTGCTCAAGAAGCCAGATCTCATGTGGTGACCACTGTTCAAATCCTGGTCCATCAGCCTGAAACACATGGGCCATGCACCAAAGATCCAATGGGCAGGAGGACTGGAGGAAGGGGATCACAGCGTGACCAGACCCTGTGGAGGGTGCTTACCCCCCTCCCTGTGTATGTGTACAAGCTAAAGCCCTATCAAGAATGAAGGATACATTTTTTAAATATATATTATTTAGGAGAGCCAGCCCTTTAGCCTACTGGTTAAGGGAGCCTGGATCCCACATGATCAGCCATGCTTCGAATCTTGCCCTAGCTGCTTGAAAAATACACATGCTATATAGCTTACTGTGGTTACCAAATAGGTATTTTTTTAAATACACTTTTTAATTTCAAGAAAGGCAGTTTTAGCTTTAAGAAATCAAAATAAATGTTAAGCAAACTTTGCTTAATACTTAAAGCCAGGAAACAGGTTAGGATTCTGTTTGAATAGTAGGTACATAGACCTGTCCACAACTTAGAAGACAAAACCCCTTAACACTGGAAAACAAAGCATAGAAGGTCAGTAATGTTTTAATCAAAAGTCATAAGACTCTCTTTCACCAGTTCAAGCTCATGTACTTTATCTTCTGCTCTGGTCCAGTCTCTCCATTTAAATTTGGAAGATAACATTCAGCTCTGTACTCGTCCCTACCATTAAGCTGGCCATTTTCTTAGCTGTTTTAGAACTCTCATTTCTGTGTGTCTGACTGTAGTTTTCCTGGTATAGCACTCCCTTCAGAACTTCTTGGAGAGCTGATCTGGTGTTTGTAAATTCTTTCAGGTTTTGTTTATCTGAGAGTGTTTTTGTCTTTTCTTCCCATATAAAGGATAACCTTACTGGGTACAGTGTTCTTGGTTGAGATTGTTTTTCACTCAACACTTTGAATGTATTTTTCCATTCTTTCCTTGCTCTCATTGTTTCTGATGAGAGGTCCGTCGTTAGCCTTATGGGATAGCCTTTGAAAGTAACTTGATGTTTCTCTCTTGCCAATTTTAGTATCTTGTCTCTGTCTGTGGTTTTGGTCAATCTCCGGATGTTTGGACGTTTAATAGTATCTAGTATTTCTCATTTATTCTCATTTTTTTGAGCTTTTCTCTCAGTCTTCGTGGTGGATTTTACTAGTCCAGCGATCCTGTCTTCTACATCTGAGATTCAATTTTCTGTATGATCTAGTCTGCTTTTAATACTTTCAAAGGAAGTTTTGACTTCCTGTATTACAGCCTTCATCTCCAACAGTTCCATTTGACTCTTTTTTATGGTGTGTATTTCCTCTTTCAGCTCTCGCAAGAAATTCCTCGCCTCTTGGGACTCATTGGCTTTTTTCTTCTGTTGTTCATTGTCCCTCTTCTCTTCCATCTCTGTTAGTTTTGTCATTATGAATACTCTAAATTCTTTATCAGACATTTCCATGATTTCCATTGTGCTGTCTGTGGATGAAAAAGAGTTATTCTTTTCCCTAGGGGTTGAGGTATTTTCTTGGTTTCACATATTTCTTGTGACCCTGCAATGACTTCTAGTGTCTGATGGGTTATCCGTTTCTTCCTAATTCTAGAAGATCGATATGAGCAATCAGAGGTGCGCAGGAAGATGTGGTCTGCAAACTCTTTGGCGCTGCATTTTTCTCCCTTTGTGACACAGATTCAGTGGGAGTTAAATATGAAGACCCAAATAGTATTCAGATTTGGCAGCTTTTCATTTAGACTTGTCTAGACACTCACTAGGTGGAAGCTGCAGCAAAGTGATGAGGTAAAAGAAAAAGGATAAGAAAACAGAGAAAAGGAGAAAGAAAAAAAGAGAAAAATGGATAAAGCAAACAAAAAATTATTTGTTAATTATAAAAAGCAAAAATTGCAAACCACACAGATCTCAGCTCTCATGGTGGAACTCAGTCTTCTTCTGGCCTGGCTTTTTTTTTGCCTAGATGGGAGGGGAAGAGAGGAGGGTATTATTACCAAGATAAAGGAGGATTTCAGAGCCTAGAACAACTTTACCTTACAAAATTTAAAAAAAAATTTTTTTTTTAATTAAAAGACAGAAAGGTAGAAAGAGACAGAGAGATGGAGACAAGACAGGGGCTCTATCTACCAGGGTAAATTCTCAGGAGGACATCTTCATTGCTGTTATCTCTGAAATCACTAGATCTCAGCTCTCATGGCAGACTCAGTCTTCTATTGGCCTGCCTTTTTTTGCCAGGGTAGATTCTCAGCAGAACGTCTTCATTGCCGTTGTCTCTGAAATCATTAGATTGCAGCTGCCCAATCAACCTTTAAAAAATAATATTACAGTAACTATGTTCAGGAGAAATAAAAAGAAACTAATCTATTATTAAATAATATGTATTTCACATAAATGTGCAGGCATAGCTACCATAGATGATATAATAGAGAAGTCAGATAGTTGGACATACTTCATTAAGTAAGCCATGACATAAGGGTAGTAGAAAATGAAACTTGTAGATTAAATGGAGGCAGTGGAACTGGAGTAAAGCTAATGCAAGAATAAGTAAAACTGCACCTGCATATGGCATGTTGATTAAGATGACTGGACCCCACACAGCTAGTCCTATAGTTCAAGTCCTGAACTCAGCAGCTTGAGAAACATGCCAGACGTGGGGGGCTGAGAAAGGGGTTTACCCAAAATCCCCGAAGAGGGAGAAATGGAGAAAGGATTGCAGTGTGACCATTCCCCATCAGGGGTGCTTTCTCACTTCTTTTTCTCTTTGTCTTTGGTACACAGACCCTCTGGGTGTGTGGGAACAAGACTAACTTTATTTTGTGCTATAAAAGAAAAACAGTTGATGCAGAATTGTCAAAACGAAGAAAATAAGGAAGTATAATCTCTCAAAAGAACTGTACTGCATATAGAAGTGCCGTGCCAAAAGAATTTCTTACGATGTGTTTTGGTGTAGAAATGGTCTATCCCAGAAAGCATCTCCTTGACATCTCAGTGCATTTGAGGTGTACCTTTAGTATTTAATATTTTCAAAAGATACTGGAAACCATAGCTTATTGGTCTTGGGAAATAGAGAATTAGAAATGGAAAAACGAACAAAAAACCTCTCTTTGGGACCAGCAGTTGGTGTAATGGCTGTGTCCCAGGATTCCCATGTAGTCAACCACAGTTTCAATCCCGGATCCGGTGGCTTAAACTCATGCCAGGCGTTTGTGTATGCGTGCCCAAGATCCCGAGAGGAGAATGGAGGAGAAGGGATTGTGGCGTGGCTATCCCCCCTGGGGGGTGATTTCTCGCTTTCTGTCTCTCTCTTTCTGGCGAGCGCATGCGCCCTATAGCAAAAACTTCTCCGAAGAAAAATATAAATGAAAGCATTTTGTTTACCAAAACAAGAAATGAAAAATTAAGCATCTGCCGCGGGTGCAGACAGTACTGTGTCCAGGGTGATAGGTTGAGCGCTGGCTTGATTTCCTGAGGAAGCTGTGCTAGGCGAGCCATGAGCTGACTGCTCACAGTGCCCTTTATATTCGTTACCTCGCATAGTCCTCTCGGCATCCTGTGAGGTGGGAAGTATTAACCTCCTTTTACAAACAGTAAACAGACACTTAGAACAATGAAGGAACTTGCCCAAAGCCACTCAGACAGCAACTGTCAATGTAATTCTTGGCGTGCTTCCTTGTAACTAACTACCCACCTGGATGATTCCGGCTAGCTTCTTACTTAAAATCCTCAGTAGAGGGGCCAGCAGGTGGTGTAGTGGTTATGAGTCCAGGACTTGGTGGCTTGAAAGTCACTTCAGGCACATGTGCGTGTGGACCCAAGATTCTGGGAGGAGAATGGAGGAGAAGGGATTGCTGCGTAGTCATGGTTGGGAGGGGGGGGTGGGTCTCATTTTTCCTTTCACAGTGTCTGTCTGTCTGTCTGTCTGTCTTTCTGTCTATCTCTCCCCAGCAAACACATGGGCCCTACGATAAAAACCTCTTAAAGTCTTTAGTAGAAATCCTTTTCTTCCTCCCTTCCTTCCTACTTTTCTTTCTTTTCCCCTAGTTTGCCTGAGGATACTTACCTTCCCCAGAGGGGGAGAAGGGAGAAAGAGAAAGCACAGTAGGATGGGGTCTTGCCACAGTCCCTTCTTCATTTCTCCATCCTGTCAGGGCACACATGCACATGCGCGCACGCGCACACACATGCACCTGGCAGGTTCCTCAGGCCGTAGGAGCCAGGATTCAAAGGTGCAGTCAGTCATGTGGGGTCCTGCTCCCTTAACCATTAGGCCGTAGGGCCAGCTCAGCAGTTCCTAACAGGAAGGAGACAGAGAGTTATTTTCCACAGCAGACTTTTCTTGTTTACTTATTCTTTCTTGGATAGGTAAAAAAGGAAAAAAGAAGTTTTTATTTTAAAAATGAGAAAAGTATGAACAACACTATTTCAGTAAGATCATAATACCAAATTCTAGCAGTATTTGCTGCTTTTAGATGCTAACTTTATATTGGGAAGTTTTAAAAAAATGAATTAAGTAAGTAATACAGTGTTCTTATATTACTGCCTATGCAAAATAACAGTCATTTCCACCTCTGCTTTGTTACTTTTTTTTTCTTTTAAACTTGCAATGTTTTGCTTTGTTACTTTTCATCCTCTTCAGTCTTCCTGTTTTCTCAGTAATTGTCATCATTATCTACAAACAGGCCTGTTTATTTGTCACACTGAAAGGTAAATTCCAGGAAGCTTTGCTGGAATTCACTTCCTGTTATATTTCCAGTACCTAAAATACAGTGACCGGAACCTAGTAAGCACTCAAGATTGGTTTAGTGAATGAAGAAATGTATTCTTTTTGGGGGTCTCTTTTTCACACACATATCATCCACTTATAATCACTAGATGTACATATAATTTTGAGTCTTATGTTTTCATAAAAGTGTTATTTCACAAAATAAATAATAGCAATATCCTTTCCTGAGGTTACCTAGCCCACATGACCATTACTTTAAATAGCTATGTAATGTAATATCAGGGGAATTACCGTGACTGACTAACCTAACTCCTAGTTTGCTTTCGACCATTCTCTCTTATAAGTTAATACTGATAGGGCTAGCAGGTGGCACAGTGGTTAAGGCACTGACCTACCATGTGATTGATGGCAGTTCAAGTCCTGGACCTGGTGGCTTGTGTGTTTGTGTGTGCCCAAAATCCTGAGAAGAGAATAGAGGAGTAAGGATTATGGCATGGCCTCCCCCCCAAAAAATATGAATTAATTAATACTGATAAGTATATTTATTTGTTACCAGTTAGGGGGCTTAATAGCAAATAATAGAAACCAACTATTGCTGATTTAAACAGAAATGAGGTTCTTAAAAAATTGAGGTAAAATGTATGTGAGGAAGGATGGGTGGATAGGCAGAAGACAGAGATAAACTTCATACCAGGAGGGCTAGCTAAGTACCTCTGCAGCCCAGAACACCCACAGTCACACCGCGGTCTGGTGAGGCTATGGTTACACACCAACAGTGCCACCAGGGATGGAGGTAAATCTCCAGCTTCCCATGCAGTTTCAGGCTAATGAATTTGATTGGCTCCTTGCCCACCTCCAAGGGATGCCAAGACTGCAAGTACTTAGCATCTTCTGCTTCTATAGTTAGCGAGAGGTTCTGCCTCACCTGAGAGCAAATTCCTATCTTCCCTAGAAAAATAATTCAGTGGCTGGCCCTGTAGCATATTGGTTAAGATCTGCATTGGAAGCCAGATCCCACATGGCTGCCTGTAGTTTGACTCCTGGCTCCTGCAGCTTGGAAAATGCGTGTGTATGCATGTCCAAAATCCTGACAGGATAGAGGAAAGTGATTGCGGTGTGACCATGATCTATTGAGCATGCTGTCTCTCTCCCTCTCTCTCTGGTAAACCTCTGGCAATTAAAAAGAAACAATATATATTGCGTTAAAATATAATTTATAAAAAAAGAGAAAAATAACTTAGACTCACGCACTGATAATGTCATTTCTGTATTTAGTATACTTTGTGTGGATTCCCAGAAGCATAATTATAAGGTCAGAGGGCATGAAGGAAGAGGGCCAGTTAAATCTGTTGACCTCAAAAATGTGGTCCAGTAATGGCTATGTCGCTGGACTCCCACATAGTCGACCGCGGTTCGTGTCCCGGACCCGGTGGCTTAAAACTCACGCCGGGCGCGTGTGCGTGCGTGCCCAAGAGCCCGAGAGGAGAATGGAGGAGAAGGGATTGCGGCGTGACCATCCCCCCTGGGGGGTGATTTCTCGCTTTCTGTCTCTATGTCTCTCTCTGTCTGTCTGGCGAGCGCATGCGCCCTACAGTGAAAATCTCTCAAAAAAAAAAAAAAAAATGTGGTCCAAGTTCCTTTGCTTCCTTGTATCAATCACTATCCTTTTACACCCATTTATTAGCTGTCCTTGGTATTGGGTTTTCAGAAAAGTCATGACACATTTTTGCAGCACATGGCGCTAGTCCATTTTTGGAAGTATTAGAGTCATTTGCATTTATGTTATTGTTATGTCATTTGATAGCTGATAGTTGTAGCTTCATCTAAAAAAAAAATAAATAAGCATTTTGGTTGAGTTTTGGAGATGGAAGAACAGTGTACTTCCATAAAGGAAGTAAAACATGGGACCAGCAGTTAGCGTAATGGCTGTCATGGACTCCCATGTAGTCGATTGCAGTTCAAGTCCTGGACCCAGTAGCTTAAACTCACACTGGGCGTGTGTGCGTGTGTGCCCAAGATCCTGAGGAGACTGGAGGAAATAAAACGTGCAACAAGCTTGGGAAAGTTGCATAAAGTTTGCAGTGACAATGCTCTACAAGAACATCCATTGCCAACAATGGTTCATGAAATTCCACGCTGGTCATTTTAATCTCAAACATGCTCTTTGGTCAGGGAGGCCCACCGAGGTTGATGACAACAAAATAAAGGCATTGATCGAGTCATACCCACATTACATAACACAAGAGAGTGCAGAAACATTGAAGATCCATCATTCAAGCGTCCACGACCACCTGGAGAATTTAGGATGCGTGAGCAAGGTTGATATTTGGGTTCCTGTGAACTAGGTCCATTTGATGGCATGTGTAAGCCTCTGCGCTCTGCTCATTAATCTTGAGGAACACGGTCTTTCTGAAGCTGCTGATTACTGATGATAAGTGGACTGTGTACAACACTGGTGCACAAATGGTCTCGGTCCCGACGTGATTTCGCCTCAGACGACAGCGAAAGCAACATCATCAGAGGAAGGTTCTGGTCTTAGTCTGCTGGGATTTTAAAGGTGTCATGTTTTTCAAGCTCCTACCAAGGAACCAGACAACCAGTTTGCGTGTATATCGTTGTCAGTTGGGCAATTTGAATGAATCCGTCTTCCAGAAACATCCAGAGCTTGTCGATCAGAAAGGAGTTGCATTCCACCACGACAGTTCAAGACCACACACAAGTCTGATCACCATCAGAAGTTATTGGAACTTGGATGGAATGTGTTCCCACACCCACCATACTCCCCTCATGTTGCACATCAGACTTCCACTTATTTTGCTCTCTTCAAAACTCCTTGCGTGGTATAACGTTCAATTCAGGTGAGGCTGTTCTGTTCAGTACCTTATTCAGTTTTTCACCGATAAAGACGAGTCCTTTTACGAGCAAGGAATTATGAAACTCACCGAAAGATAGCAAAATGTTATTGAACAAAACGGACAATATATTATTGATTAATCTTTGTTCTTTATATAAATAAATAACCTTTGAAAACCAAAAAATACATCACAACTTTTCCGACAATGCAATAAATACAGTGCTATGTTTTTTAGAAGTTTAAATGTTATTGAGGTGAAGAAACTGAGTTTGCCTTCTCAGAAAGGAGCATTACTTCTTTTTTTCCTCTTGATTAATTTTTCGCTTTTGGTTTGGGGTTCCTGAACTTGTGGTAGCATCTGAAAAATGGATTTGTCTTAGATTGACTTAATATCGTGCACATATGTTAGAAGTGTTTCTGAATTGGAAATTCATCATTTATAGCAGTGTAAGCTTATTTCCTTAAATGTCCTCCCGTTCTCGATCTCCTTCCCCACTCTATGTGAAAGTAAACGCTCATAAAACCTTTATTCCTACTCTTTCCTTTCGCTAGGCTTGTCTTTGTGAGTTTGTTGTTGTCACTAATTGGCCAGCATGCACTTAATATTAATTGTTTGTTGAGGTATTAAAGAAACTACTTGGGGCCAGCAGGGGACATGGTGGTTAAGACTCTGGACTCCCACATGGCCAACTGTTTGAGTCCTGGACCCGGTGGCTTGAAAATCACTCCAAGCACATGTGTGTGCATGCTCAGAATCCTAAGAGGAGAATAGAGGCCATGGTGTGTGGCCATCCTCCCAGGGGGTGATTTCTCACTTTCCCTTGTTCTCAGTTTCTCTCCCAAGAGCACACACACCATATAGCAAAAACCTAAAAACAATGACAACTGGTAAGTCCCCATGTCAGGATAGGAGGCTACAGCCTGGCGTGGTGGCTCTGGAAGCAGGGAATCTGGGTCTTAGTTTCAGCTCCATCTCTAACTCTGTGATCTCTAGGAGCTCCCTTTTCTGAGTGGCGTTGAAGGCAGGTGGGGGCTTGAAACGCTTCTGCCAGCTTATTGTAGTGTTCTTGGTACAACTGCATATGTCCATCTTCCTGTCAGAATTAGGAGGCTCCTTTTTAAAAAAAAAAAAAAAAAATGCCTGAATGTCCGTACTCTTCCTGTAGAGACAGAGGGAGAAAGTACCACCCAGTGGAGCATAGTCAGGCTGCAGTCTCTTCTCCGTTCTCCATCGTGTGGGGATTGGGGGCACACATGTACCCAGTATTTTTATTTTGGGGAGAGGTTTTTTGTTAGCTATAGGGCGCGTGCGCTCGCCAGAAAGACAGAGACAGACAAAGCGAGAACTTACCCCCAGGGGGGATGGCCACACTACAACCCCTTCTCCTCCATTCTCCTCTTGGGATCTTGGGCACGCATGCACATGTCCTTGGTATGAGTTTAAGCCACTGGGTCCGGGACTCAAACCGCGGTTGACTATATGGGAGTCCAGCGACATAGCCGTTATGCCAACTGCTGGTCCTCCCAGTATGTTGTTTTAAACGTTTAAAATCAGCTAAGTGGGGTCTGGCTCCCATAGCCATTAGGCTACGTTACTGGCCCCAGAATGAGAGGCGCCTGAGGCCAGAACTCTGTCCTCTGTTCACACACCTGACACATGTTGGGTGGCTTCAGTTACGTGAGCAGTTGTGTTCATCTCGGTGGTGTTTTTGTATGTAACCCAGCCCATATGTTGTCACCTAGCCTTTGAATAAAAGGAACTTGCACCGTATCTTTAAAATATTAGCTTACTGCACTGTGAAATTGAAAATGCCGCGTGCGGAACATGGTATTTACAGGTCCTGTAAATCTTCTCTCCCCTCCTTACGGTTTTCAAACTGTTTGGAATTGGTTGGACTCCACGGTAACATTCTTGTGCGCTGTAATTGAGGAAAGGTGATCTTTAAGGGGAGAGGGTGCAGGGATTTAGCTAAGGCAACGATTTAGGTGAAGGGAGAACTTTGTAAAGCAAAGTGCATCTTCCTTGGAAGCAGTGAATCATGTTACTAGGCAGATTGCTTCAGCAGCTGGCAAAACAGCAGGAGCATGTCGATCTTGCTTCCTTGGTTACGGAGTGATAGTGTACTTGACCTTCAGCAGGGCAGGGTCACAGAGAGGGCATCTTCAAACAGCCCGGTCTGGTTTTGGTGAATGGAATCCCACTGGCAGGGTTTGAAAGCAATTGCCTGTGAATTCCCTCAACCAACCTGTGGTGGGATTGGCTGGACTCTGGGCCGGAGGTTGCTGAGAAAAATGTAAATAAAGCCACAGGGAACCCTTGGCATGGTAAGTGTGAGTGTCCTAAAGAAAACAGGGCTGCGGTATCAAGTCTGCTCTTTCTCACTGTTTCCGGGGGAGGAGGCCTCCTTGCAGTGTAGTATAGGTCAGTATGTTATCTGAGCAGGTGGATTTAGATGCCTATTGTATACTGGAAGGAATTCCATTTAGTACCTATTGCTGTGCGGAAGCTCCTAGCAGATCGTCTCTTCATAGGAACTTGTATTCTGCTATGGCTGGGTGGATTCAGACGGGGCTACAGCCGGGTTGCTTTGGCAGATTAATGTGCTCGTGAACAGAGTTTATGAACCATGTTACTCTTACACATCTTATCGTTTTACAGCAATTGTTGATTTGGGTCTTTGAGGGTTTTGTGTTTGTTTTTCATTTGCCAGAGAGCTCATGTGCTCAATAGGTGGGAGGAGTGAGAAGTGCCCTCCTATGGGGCAGAGTCAAGCCGCAGGCACTCCATCCCTCCCTCCTTTGGGGATTTCGAACATGCACACACATGACCTGGCGTGTTTTTCAATCTGCTGGGTCTGGTACTCAGCAGATTGAAAACCTGTGGTTGGCCATGTGGAATCCAGCCACCTTAACCACCACACTATGGACTGGCCTGGAGCTTTGATTTTGTACCAAGCAATTTGAGGTTATAGTTTTATCTTCTTAAAACCTATATTACCAGGACGAGCAGACGGTGTACCGGTTACGTTGCTGAACTCCCATGTTATTGACCGCGGTTTGAGTCCTGGACTCCGTGGCTTAAAAACTCACACTGGGCATGCATGTGTGTGCGCCCAAAATCCCAAGACGATAATGGAGGTAAAGGGATTGTGGTGTGGCCATCCCCCCAGGGAGTGAGTTCTTGCTTTCTGTCTCTGTCTCTCTGGCAAATGCATGCGCCCTATAGCAAAAATATCTCTAAAAACAAACAAAAAGCTTATATTATCAATGAGAAAATTTAAAAACTGGCTAAAGAGTTCTGATAGGAATTATGCTGATTTACAATGTTCAGGGTACATACAGGTCATCAGGAGAAGTCATTTTTTTAGGAATGTGACACACCAGCATCATGAATTCCAGTCCTTAGTGTGAGGTGAGAGGTGAGCTCTTTAAGACCAGCAGCCTCCTACAGATTCCGGTCTCTTTGATGTAAGTTGCAGCTCCACGAGGGGTTTAACTCTTGGCTCATTGACCTTTCACCACACTTGGTTTTTAATGATCCTCTGAAATAAATACGAAAGGAGGATGTGGTGCATTTCAGGTTCAGCATTTCCCTGCCTGAAACCCTTTGCCCCATTTAGCCGTTGCCATTGTTCCTGATTTCACAGGGAGTGTTAAGCTGTCAGAAGTTCCTGGTTGAGATTTGTAATGTAATAGAACTTCATGATCTTTATTTATTTATTTAGGTCTTGTTTTTGAGAGATTTTTGCTATAGGGCACGTGCGCTCGCCAGAAAGGCAGAGAGAGACAGAGAGACAGAAAACAGGAAATCACCCCACCCTCCCCAGGGGGGATGGCCACACCGCAATTCCTTCTCTATTCTCCTCTCGGGATCTTGGGCACGCATGCACATGTGCCCAGCGTGAGTTTAAGCCAACTGGGTCTGGGACTCAAACTATGGTCGACTATATGGGAGTCCAGTAACGTAGTCATTACGCCATCTGCTGGTCCCCATGATCTGTTTTTTATAGGGTGTGGACTATTTTTTTAAGAGGGTTTTTTACTATAGGAGAGATGCACTCATCAGAAAGACAGAAAGTGAGAAATCAACCCCCAAAGGGCATGGCCACACCCCAGTCCCTTCTCATCCATTCAACTCTCGGGATTTGGGTCACGTACACGCATGCACTCTGTGTGAGTTTCAAGCCGCCAGGTTCAAGACACAAACCAACCATGGTTGACTATGTGGGAATCCAGCGACGTAACCATTACGCCATCTGCTGTCCCAGGTGTGAGCTATTAATAACCCATAGGAATGTTACAGCTAAAACTCAGGAATCATAGATTGAAAGATGCTTAGTATTTGTGCAGTAACTCAATTGTTTTGAGTATCTTCTTCAACCTGGATGTTCATCTTTTAGCAAATGACTTCATGGGAACCACAGAAAATTTTCTTAACAATCATTTCTCCCCCAAAAAATGCTGTGAAGGCAGTGTCATGCTATGATGGAATCGAGAAGGTTCTCGGAATGGTGAAACGATATGAGCTGCCCCATCGGCCTCATAAGCCCACCTGTGTCGGTAGAAGCCCGTGTTTTTGGGTTTCTGTAATAAACTGTCAAGGCAGGTGTTAGGCTGTACCTGCAGGATTATCAGACAGGCAGAGTAAACAGACATCTAATCTCAGGGTCAAAGGCTATGCAATGGATTTCTTATTCATTCCCTAAGGTAAGAAGTTTTCATCCACTAAGTAGTCCTGTGGGCCTAATGTGTGCGTGGTGGCAGGATAAAAGGAAAAGTAGGAAATATCCCCTCTTGCCCTTAACAACAAAGGGAGAGCCCTGTGATGAATGCTAAGATTCAGGGATTGAGAAAGCCCAGAGAAGGGCATGCATATCAACCCAAGGGCTCAGGAAAGGCTGGCCAGAGGAGCAAGACTTCTATTAAACTCTCAGACAGTAAACGTATGTGTGCTGGGCAGGTCTGGTTGCCTTTAGAAAGGCTGTGAAGTAGAACAGCTTGTTTACCCTTGTAAGTATGAGTGGAGAGGCCGTGCCCTGGAAGTTGTCTGTCCAAAGATACTTTCACACCCTGCTTTCACACAAACCTCATGGTTTGAGTCCGTTGGAATAACTGTGTGTGTATGTGTTTTGTAGAAGTTTTTACCTTAGGGCATGTGCACTCACCGGAGAGAGAGAGAGAGAAAGACAGAGACGGTGAGAAGGAAGTGAAAAATCACTCCCCAAGGAAGATGGCCACGCTGCAATCCCTTCTTCTCCATTCTCCTCCCAGGATCTTTGGGCACGCACACACACATGCCCGGCATGAGTTTCAAGCCACAGGACCTGGGACTCAAAATGCAGTTGTTCGTGTGGGAGTCTAGCAACATAACTGCTTCGCTATCAGCTGGCCCCTGTGTGTGTGTTTAATATTTTGCTCAAGGACATGTGCGCACTCACCAGAGAGAGACAGAAGGAAAGTGAGAAAGCACCCCTACGGGTGATGGCCATACCACATTCCCTTCTCCATTTCTTCTTTCAGGAGTTGAGGCACGTTCACACACGTGCCCAGCATGTCTGTGAAGCTGCCAGGTCTGAGACTCAAGCCTTGCAATTGGCCCTGTGGGATCCAGCCACCTTAACCACTGCATCACCATCTGGCCTGGACTATGGTTAATAGTCCTTGTGGCTAGCAGTTCTCCTGTCATAATTCAAGTACCCTTCCCAGCTAGGGCACTCTCAATAGAGAAATACCCTTGACAGGGTTTGATCTTGCCACTATCCCGTTCCCCAACTCTCCAGCTCTCAAACCTTGAGCACCATACAATCCATCCACACACACTCGGAGTGGTTCTGGTTGGGCAGGCTGGAGATCCCAACTCACAGTTACCCATGTGGCTTCTAGCACTGCAGTCCAGCAGGCCACCAACTGCACCACGGAGACCGGGCCTGGTTCTTAATTTTTCCATCAGATATGAGGTTGGGTTTAGTGTTGTTACACTTTTATTTTTATTTTTATAGAGGTTTTTGCTATAGGGCACGTGCACTCGCCAGACAGACAGAGAGACAGAAAGTGAGAAATCATTCCCCCCAGGGGGGATGGTCACGCCGCAGTCCCTTCTCCTCCATTCTCCTCTTGGGATCTTAGGCACGCACGCACACGCACCCGGCATGAGTTTTAAGCCACCGGGTCTGGGACTCGAACCGCGGTCGACTACGTGGGAGTCCAGCGACATAGCCATTACGCTAACTGCTGGTCCCACACTTTATTTTCTAATAAGAAAATTTTAAAAGCTTTGTTCGAGAAAGTGCAATTTATCATGTATAGCAAAGATACTTATAAACTGTTAACTGAGGCTTTACAGAAGTTTTCAGGAAGTTTGTAAGAATAGTAATAACTACCTTTTTTTTTTTTTTTTAGAGAGATTTTCGCTATAGGGCGCGTGCGCTCACCAGACAGACAGAGAAAGACATAGACAGAAAGCGAGAAATCACCCCCCAGGGGGGATGGTCACGCCGCAATCCCTTCTCCATTCTCCTCTCGGGATCTTGGGCACGCACGCACACACACCCGGCGTGAGTTCTAAGCCACCGAGTCCGGGACGCGAACCGCGGTGAACTACGTGGGAGTCTAGCGACATAGCCATTACGCTAACCACTGGTTCCCATTTGTTGAATGGAATTAATACTTAAATTATTAATTGAGTCTAACACCAGTCCCATAAATAGTAACAATATGTCCTTGTTGAATTTGAAGAAATTGAAGTTTAGAGGGTTTGAGTGAGCTGTTCAGGGTGATAGGATGTGTTTCAGAGCCCAGCTCTGTGATTCCATAGCCTGTGGGTACTCAGGTAATGTTAATCACCTTTAAACTTCTGAAAGTGAGGTTGTAAATCAAAAAAGTGGCATGTTAGTGTTGGTCAGCAGTGCCAGATATCCAGGCCAGCTCCATGACACAGCAGTACTGTGCTACGCAAGTGAAATCGATCCCACGCAAACCTTGATTTGAGTCTGGTCTGCCTGAAACGTGCCAGCCACGTAGCATGGGTACCCAAGATCCAATGGGCTGCAGGACAGGGATAACAGCATGATCAGACCCTGAAGAGTGCGCGCGCTCTCTCTCTCTGTCTCTCTCATCCATACATGCACTCTATCATGAGTAAATAAGTGAAAAAATAATTCCACATATCTGAAAAGAGTAGAATTAATTTGTGGATTACTAGACTCAACCAATATTCTCAATGTTTTTGGTTTTTATTTTGCTTCTTTGTTTTTTAAGATAGGCTCTTCCTATGGTATGATCCTTCTGCCTAAGCATATGTGTGTGTACACACATGGGTGCTGGGCAGGTTTCGAGCCTTCTGTAAAATGATTGTACCCATCCTGCCTACCTCTTAGCCAAGAGAGAGCTTACCTATAGCATGATCATCTTTTTCAAATTGAGATATAATTGATGCACCATACAATCCATCCTTTGGGGCCAGCAGGTGGCGCGGCGGTTAAGGTGGCTAGGTCCCACGTAGCCAAGTGTGCAGTTTAAGTTCTGAGCCAGGTGACTTAAAACAAGCCAGTCATGTATGCGTACATGCCCAAAGTCCCCAAAGGAAGACAAGATGGAGGAGAAGGGCTTAAGCATGATTATCCCTCATAGGAGATGCTGTCTCACTTCCCCTCTCTCCCCTTTCTGTCTCTGGCCAGCACACATGCCCTATAGCAATGTAAAAATAAATAAATCAGTAAACACATAAATGAATAAAATCCACCTTTTAAAAAAAATGTACAGGTTAGTGGGTTTTAATATGTTTACAAGGTCGTGCAATCATCACCACTGTCTAACCCCAGAATATTTCATCATTCCCCAAAGAAATTCCATACCTATTAGCAGTTATTCCCTTCCCCCATCCCCTCAACCCCTGGCAACAACTAATGTACTTCCTGTCCCTGCGAATTTGCCTGTTCTGGACATCTCGTTTACAAGGATCATGTAATGGTACTTATGACTAGGTCGTCCATGTAGTAGTATGCATCACTACTTCATTTTATTGCCAAGTAATGTTCCGTTATGTAGAAGTACCGAACGTTTATTTATTTACCTGTTTATCACACGATGGGTATTTGGGTTACTTCTGCTTTTTGGCTATTATGAGTAATGCTGTTTCTTTTTTTTTTGGAAAGGTTTTCGCTATAGGGCGCGTGCGCTCGCCAGACAAAGACAGAGAGACAGAAAGCGAGAAATCACCCCCCAGGGGGGATGGTCACGCCGCAGTCCCTTCTCCTCCATTCTCCTCCCGGGATCCTGGGCACACACGCACACGCGCCCGGCGTGAGTTTTAAGCCATGGGGTCCGGGACACAAACCACGGTCGACTACGTGGGAGTCCAGCGACAAAGCCATTACACTAACTGCTGGTTCCCAGTAATGCTGTTTTGACCGTTGCTTGCTGTGCAAATTTTTATATAGATATAACTTTTTCTTAAAAACTCATAGAAAATGGGGGGACCAGCAGGTGGCATAGTGGTTACATTGCTGGACTCCCACATGGCCAACCACAGTTTGAGTCCTGAACCCAGAGGCTTGAAACTCACGCCTATTGCATATGCAAGTGTGCCCAGAATCCCGAGAGGAGAATGGAGGAGGAGAAAGGATCGCAGTGTGATCACTCCCCTGGGAATGATTTCTCACTTTCTGTCTCTCTGTCTCTCCAGTTAACACACACACCCAATAGCAAAAATCTCTTTAAAAAATTTCATGGAAAATGAGTACTACAAAAAAACTATGCATAGATTTCCAGTTTTGTTTTTTTTTTGTACCAAAATAAACTTAAAATTCCATTTTTCCATGACTTTTTTTGGCTTTCATATCTGAAAGTGGAATTTCAGGGTTATAGGGCAACTCTATGTTTAATTTTTAAGAAATGTCCAGGCGGGACCAGCAGTTAGCATAATGGCTATGTCGCTGGACTCCCACGTAGTCGACCACGGTTTGAGTCCCGGACCCTGTGGCTTAAAACTCATGCCAGGCGCGTATGCGTGCGTGCCCAAGATCCCGAGAGGAGAATGGAGGAGAAGGGATTGTGATGTGGCCACCCCTATTAGCAGTTATTCCCAAAGTAGCTATATCGTGAACACAAACCAACAACGCTACTGAGACCCTTTGTCAGGTTTGGAAGTTTATTACTTGCACATGCAAAGACAGTACAAGGGTAATTCCCAAAGCAGTGCCTCTCCCAAAATGTAAAAACACTGGTTCTTGGTACCAGTAGATGGTGTAATAGTTACGTCGGTGGACTGCTATGAAGTCCCGGACCCAGTGACTTGCAACTCACGGGTGAGTGTGTGTGCATGCCCAAAATCCCAAGAGGAGAAGGGATTGTGGCATGGCCATCCCCTCTGGGGAGTGAGTTCTTGCTTTCTGTCTCTGTTTCTCTGTCTCTCCAGTGAGCGCACTTGCCCTATAGCAAAAATCTTTCTCCAAAAAGAAAAAAAACTGGTTCTTTTGTGGAATAGCTCCTGCCCTCTACCTTCCCTGGTCTATCTTCATACAAATGAAGGACTGTAAATGCAGTTCTGATTGGTTTACCTGAGCCACACTGCCATTGATGTGTTTCATGCAAATGAAGGATTGTAAATGCAGATCTGATTGGTTACTCCCCATTTTTAATCTTCTGCTGCTGGGGTCAACTTTAGCTCACTTAACCTTTTCAGTGCCTACTGAGGAAGTCTGTCTGTCTGTCTTTCTTTTTTTTTTTAAGTTCCCAAGTTTTATTCAATAACTCACAAAATATTCCAGATAAATGAGTTTACTTAGGCTAATTCTGACAGGTAACAGATATACTGTTTTACATTCCTATCAGCTACTTATGAGTTTCTGTCTTAGCTAACTCTTGTTAATGTCCATTTTCTTTTTTCTTTTCTTTTCTAATTACCAGAAAACAAGTGGGCTCACCATCTAGGGGGAGGAAGCAGAGCAGATTACCACCAAATGGAGCATGATGATCCTGCAAACCTTTTCCCTTTGTTTCTCCATCAAGATTTTGGGCACACAGACACACGTGCCTGGCAGCTTCCTCCAGTGTTGGGATTTGAACCACGATTGGCCGAGCAGGATCCTATTCACTTAACCACTAGGCTACAGAGTGAGGTTGGCCATGCCACAATCCCCTCTGCTCACTCGCCTCTTGGGTTTCTGAGCATACACACACACATACCCAGTGTGGGCTTCCAGCTGCCAGGATCCAAACCAGTCGACTACCTAGGAGTCCAGCAATGCAACCATTACATCATCTGCTGTTCCCAGTGCTTTCTCTTGAAAAAAAAGTTTTTAATTTTGATTTGTCCTCTTTCTCCAATCGTTTTTTGTTGCTTGTGCTTTTGGTGTCATCTAAGACACAATCACCTAATTACATGTGTATTTTTAAGGGTTTTGTAGTTCTAACTGTTAAATTTAGAGCTGATCCATTTTATTTATTTATTTATTTATTTTGGAGAAGTTTTTGCTATAGGGCGCATGCACTCGCCAGACAGAGACAGAGAGACAGAAAGCAAGAAATCACCCCCCCAGGGGGGATGGCCACACCGCAATCCCTTCTCCTCCATTCTCCTCTCAGGATCTTGGGCATGCACGCACACGCGCCTGGCGTGAGTTTAAGCCACTGGGTCCAGAACTCGAACCACAGTCTTCTACGTGGGAGCCCAGCAACATAGCCATTACGCTAACTGCTGGCCCTTATTTAATTTATTTTCATTTCACCAGAGAGGGACAGATGAAGAGAGAGAAAGGTAAAGTGAGAAAGCAAGCTGCCAGGTCCAGGACTCCATTCACATTTGGCTATGTGGGAGTCCAACACCCTTACCCATCACGCCACCTGTTGACCCCCTGATCCATTGTAAATTTAACTTCTGTGTGTAGTACAAGATAGGGGTCTAGGTTCATTCTCTTGCCTTTCGTGTCTAATCATCCCATCACCATTTGTTGAAAAGACTATTTTTTGCCTGTTGAATTCTTTTTATACCCTTATCGAAAATCATTTGAATGTCCATAAGAGAGTGTATTTCTGAGTTCTCTTTTCTTTTTCATTGGTCTACATGACTTTATCCAGTACCACACTAGATTTTTGTTGTTATTGTTAGTTGACAATTTATGATTGTATACACTTACGGGGTACAAAGTGATACTGTGATTTCTGAATATAATGTGGAATAATTCAGATAGCTGCCAGCATCTTGCACCTCAGATACATAGCATTTTTGTGCTAAGGACATTTGAAATTTACTCTTAGCAATTTTAAAAGGAGTAATATACTATTGTTCACTATTTTCACCGTGCTGTGGAATAGAACTAAAAGAAAAATGTATTCTTCCTGAACCAGTATGTAATGTGGAGGCTAAGGCACTCAATCCCACACGGCCAACTCCACGGTCTGAGTCCCAGACTCAGTGTCTTGAAAAATCATGCCTGCGCGTGCCTGCATGCCCAAAATTCTGAGCCTGGGAAAAGGAAGAGGTTATGTCACCTGCAAATAGAAGTAGTTTTACTGTTTCTTTCTAATCTAGTTGCATTTATTTCCTGTGTAATTGCCGTGGCTAGAACCTCCAGTGCAGTGTTGAGTACAAGTGGTAAGAGTGGGCATCCTGCTCTTAGGGGAAAGTTTTCTGTCTTTTACTATTAAATACGATGTTAGCAGTGAGTATTTCGTAGACACCCTTTATTAGGGTGAGAACTTTCCTTCTATTCATAGTTGTTGAATTTTTTTATTTTTAAATCACAGATGGCATAATGATTACATTGCTAGACTCCCACATAGTCAGTTGACCATGGTTCAAGTCCCAGACCCAGAAGCTTGAAACTCAGGCCGGGCGTGTGTTCGTGCATGCCCAGAATCCCCAGAGGAGAATGGAGGAGAAGGTATTGCGGCGTGGCCATCCTCTCTAGGGGGTGATTTCTCACTTTCTGTCTGTCTGTCTGTCTGTCTGTCTCTCTCTCTCTCTCTCTCTCTCTCTGGCAGTCATATGCTCTCTATAGCAAAAATGTCTCTCAAAAAAAATAAAAGTTGGGCAGAGTAGAACTAAAAATTCTTTTGGATTTTCTTTATGTTTCTTGAACTTTAGAACTGCTTTAGTCTGGGGACCAGCAGTTGGCATAATGGCTATGTCACTGGACTCCCATGTAGTTGACTGCGGTTTGAGTCCCAGACCCGGTGGCTTAAACTCACGCTGGGCGCATGTGCATGTGTGCCCAAGATCCAGAGAGGAGAATGGAGGAGAAGGGATTGCAGCATGGCCATCCCCCCTGGGGGGTGATTTCTCACTTTCTGTCTCTCTGTCTCTCTCTGTCTTTCTGGCGAGCGCACGCGCCCTATAGCAAAAACCTCTCCAAAAAAAAAAAAGGAACTACTTTAGTCTGTTATGTCTCTAGCTATCCTCCCAGGGAGTGATTTCTCACTTTCTCTGTTTTGCACATGCCTTATGAGAAAAATCTAAAAGAAGAAAGAGCTAATTCAAGGTTGTATTTTGGGGGAGACAGTCCTATGGCAGTATCTTTCTGATTTAGAGTCCTGAGTCTATACCTGGTAGCCGCACGAGTTTATCACTCAAGGCCACAGTGAAAACAGCGTGGTCCTTAGCCCACCACTGGGCATCTTTCTGAACCCCCTGTGATCCATGCCACTTGTCTCCCACAGGTACCACGTCCGCAGACCTCACGGCCAGAATCTCCAGGGATGACCAGCCCCTCCCCGCGCATCCAGATAATCTCCACCGACTCAGCGGTAGCCTCACCTCAGCGCATTCAGGTACCTGCACCAGCCCCACTTGTCCCAGCCCTCAGCACAGGGAAGCCCTGCCTTCCCTGAACCCTTTCCAGAAACAGAGTTGTCTAAGGGTTTTACTAAGGCGTGTGCCTCTTGGGTATGAAGTACAGTCAACCTCATTTATTCCTTAAAAATAAGAGTAGGGGCCAGGGGCCTCCATAGCACACTAGGTGCACGCATGTACCCGTGATCCAGGCCAGCGGATGCTACCAGGGGTAGATCACAGTGTGGAAGCCCTGTGGGGGCTGCCTGTCTGTCTGTCTGTTTCAAGAAATACATAAACAAATTTTTTTGTTTGTTTCTGTTTTTGAGAGGTTTTTGCTATAGGGCGCGTGCGCTCGCCAGACAGAGACAGAGAGACACAGAAAGCAAGAAATCACCCCCCAGGGGGATGGCCACGCCATAATCCCTTCTCCTCCATTCTCCTCTTGGGATCTTGGGCACGCATGCACACACGCCCAGAGTGAGTTTAAGCCACTGGTCTGGGACTCGAACCATGGTCAACTACATGGGAGTCCAGCGACATAGTCATTACTCCAACTGCTGGTCCCAGAAATAAATAAATTTTTAAAAAATAATAAAAGAAATAAGTTGGACCAGTTTCTTGGTCTGGTGGCTAAGGCAGCTAGATCCCACATAGCCAACCCCATGGTTCGAGTCCCAAATGTGGTGGCTTGAAAAATACATCTGGTGTATGTGCCTGTGTGGCCAAAATCCCAACAGATGGGGAAATGGAAGAGAAGGGATTGCAGTGTGACCATTCTCCATGTGACGTGTTTTGTCCTTCTCTCTCTCTCTCTCTCTCTCTCTCTCTCTCTCTCTGCACACATACCTCTGGCAAAATTTTAAAAAGAAAAAAGATTACATTTATTTAAATTCCTTTTCCCTTGAGAAGTTTATCTGTCCATTTCTTTCAGAAGAGAAGAGAGAAACAGAGAGAGACAGGCACACCCAGCAGGGTCCCCATGCTGTGCTCTACCCTTGGTCCCAGCCAGCCAGAATTAGGGACGTACACTCATGCACTGGGAGGACCTGGAGCTCGAACCCGTGACACACTCATGTGGCTCCAGCATCACAGAACATTACCTCACTGCTATACCACTGGCAGGCCCTTAGCTAACTTACTTTTTAAACAAAAGTATAAAGTGTCATTTCTTACTGTTGGGGTGAAATACCATTTTATTACTTCCAAATTGAGAGGCAGTATATTCTAGTAGTTAAGGGCCCCCCACGTGAAGTCAAAGCCAGTGGCCAACTTAATAGCGTTTTTTGACCTTGGACAATTAACTTCTCAGTGCCTAGCCTTTTTCATTTGGAAAAGTGTGCATAATAGTGGTACTTGCCTCCTAAGGTTATTGTGAGGAGTCAATAGGTCATGACCTGTAAAATACTCAGAGCAGTGCATGGCACACAGTCATGTTCAGTAAGTGCCAATTATCTTTAATAACTATTAACTAATGGATGTTCACATATGGGATGTTCAGTCTTCCACAGGCCTTTGAACCTGCCTGTCAGACGCTGAGTATTTTATTCACCTCTTTGAACAGAGACAAGGTATGTGTATCCACCGTGCAGGCAGCAGGCCAAGAGGATAGCCAGATTAAAGAGTGTTACCTCAAAAAGCTAAATCAAAAGACGAACCAAAAAACATGAAGAGATGCACAGCAGAGGAACACTAAGTACGTAACATTAAGTATAGGAGATGCCAGGCGGAAAGATTTGAGTGAATGAAAGGCTTGCTTTTGTTTATAGGTTAAGTTCAGTGTAAGTGAATAGTATGACAATTATAAGGTAAAATGTGTAGTGTTTGCCCACTTCTTGTTTTTGTTTTTTTTTTTGTTTTTTGTTTTTTTTTTTTTTTGAGAGGATTTTTTGCTATAGGGCACGTGCACTTGCCAGAAAGACAGAGAGAGAGACAGAAAGCAAGAAATCAACCCCCAGGGGGGATGGCCACGCCGTAATCCCTTCTCCTTCATTCTCTCGGGATCTTGGGCACGCATGCACATGTGTACGGCGTGAGTTTAAGCCACCGGGTCCGGGACTCGAACTGTGGTCAACTACATGGGAGTCCAGTGACAGCCATTACGCCAACTGCTGGTCCCATGCAGGTAGTTTTTAGCAGCATATTCCCAGCTCTTCCCACCTGTCCCTTATGACATTGCCGTTATTCATTAAACTATTCACATGCTTTTATCACCTAGTACATGATTATTATTTCATTTTTAAAGTTATTTTTCAGATCAGTTAAGAGTAAGAAAAATAAGATTTAATTTAGCCTTCATTGATTCTTTCTATAGCACTCGTACCTTCATGTAGATCTAAGCATCTGACGTCATTTTCCTTTTACCCAAACGAAACCTTCCCTTGATGATCTTAAGGTAGGCCTGCAGGTCATGAATTTCTTGAGTTTTTGTTTGTCTGAGAAGGTCTCTATTTTTCCTTCACCTTTTTTTCCAAACATTTTAATTGCCAGAAGGCATATGCACTTTCCAGAGAGAGAGAGAGAAAGAGAGAATAAAGTATTTTGAGGACATGCACATGCTTCTGTCATAGGTTTTAAACCTCTGAGGCTTGGAATTGAACTGTGGTTGTCCTTTGGGGTCTGCTGGTCTCCCCACTCTGTGAAATAAATAAAATAAAACTAAAACAAATTATATTTAACTAAAAATGTATTTACCTAGAAGAACTGAAGTCGATTTCTTTTACCCTTTTTATTTTAACGTTAATCACCTTTGCTGTTATGTCGGTATGCTCTAATGTACCCTGACATGTCGTGGTTTGGTAAGTATTATAAACATTTACATACGTCTTATATATGAGTACTTTATTTTTATGTACATAGATGAAATAGCACGTGTGTGTGTACATAAATGATATGAGAAATCTGCAGAACTGGTTTTGTGGAGTACGGGAAAACAGACTCTTCAGTGGACCGCTAATGTATTTAAAATGAGATCCAAACATGTATCCTCCTCTCTAGGTTCCTGGGCCATTCTCTCTTTTTTCCCCTAAGTTTGCTTATTCCATGAGTAAGAGGAGCAAAGAGAAATAACCGCATCCTCCACAGGGCCTTGACACTGCAGTCCACCCAGCTCCCGTCAGCCCAGATCAGTCGTGCACCCATTCCCAGCTCACTTAGGCTTTCTCTAGGCCTGAACCCCCAACCTTCCCATGGGGTCTACCTCAACAGAGCACCCTGTTTTACCACTGCACTACTGCTGGCCCGCCTGGCCACTTTATTTGTTTACTTATTTTAAATCGCTCATCAGAGAGAGGCAGAAAAGGGAGGGAAACGCGCCCCTCACAATGGTGCATGGTCACACTGCAGTCCCTCCTCCATTTCTCCATCATATTAGGGTTTGAGGCACATGCACATGCATCCTACATGTTTTTTAAGCCACTGGGCCTGGGACTCGAACTGCATGGTCAGCCATGAAGGACCCTCCTCCTCTAACCGCTAGGCCATGGAGCCAGCCCCTTCCGGGCTTACTCACGATTGTTTATGGGCCTGAGAGCAGTTCCAAGTGTTCCTTCCTCTCAGAGCTTTCCCCATGCCTGATCTTTTCCCTCATCACCTGCCCCATAAATTGAACAAACCAGTTCGCTGGTTTGTTCACTCATTTTTTCCAGTCTCTTCCACTGAGCTGAAAGCTTCCTGAGGGCAAGAGCCATCTTCGTGTGCCCATCCCGTGGCGAACTGCCTTCGGAGCAGACCCCAGTGACTGTGTGAGGAGTGCGTGAAAGAGCGAGTAAGCCGTAGCGGAGTCATCTACCCAGTGGGAGAGAATCCGTGAAGTGGAGAGGCAAGCCGCACTTAATGTTTAGTGAGGAGGGAACTGTGTCAGAGCTCAGAAGAGGAAATACCGGCACCAAGGTCCTGTTGGTCTGGGCAGTGGACCGAGAACTTTCTCATTCAGCCTATCATTTTGCTTCCCGAGTTTCCCCTTTTTAGAGCCGCGTGGACAGAGACTCAGAGCTTATGTGAGTGGTCCAAGCTGGAAAGCGGGGAGGTAGTGGAGCACGCCTTCTGGACGGTGCCTTGGCCTGGGATAGCACGGCCAGCTCCAGCGTTATGTGACTTGAGCGTTCCAGGAATTCCCCACGCTCTGCAAAATGGTGTGAACTACAGGATAGGAGCGTGGGTGCTTGTGCAGTGGTCGAACAGCGGTGCCCTGTGGGGCTGGCCTGCACGGGCACAGTCCAGAGACCTTCCTGAGAACACAGGACATGGGTGCCCAAGAAGGAATGGCTGGAGCTGGAATTGGACCATGGTGTGATCCTTTGGGTGTGTGCAGGGGTGTTGCCTCTGGCTGTTTCTCCTCCTCCTCCTTCTCTCTCTCTTTCTCTTTGTCTCACTCATGGAAGAAATTAATAAACTTTTTTTTTAAAGGATTTGTAGGG
>NW_006160227.1:2446262-2457224 GCF_000334495.1 Tupaia belangeri chinensis | reverse complement strand
CCACGGTTCACATCCCGGACCCGGTGGCTTAAACTCACGCCGGGTACATGTGCGTGCGTGCCCAAGATCCCGAGAGGAGAATGGAGAGGAAGGGATTGTGGCATGACCATGCCCCCTGGGGAGTGATTTCTCGCTTTCTGTCTCTCTGTCTCTCTCTCTCTGTCTGTTTGGCGAGCACATGCGCCCTATAGCAAAAAAAGAAGAAAAAAACTCTTAAAAAAGTTGCAAGTGATTAAATATATAATCATTGTACTAAATGTAACGCTTTATCTTGAAACAGTGCTGCACTTTGTGGAGGTGGTAAACTTAGGGAGGACTGTGTCCTTGAGTTACTGGGAGTGCTGGACGGAGTGATGAGACTCGAGAGGGGAAGGTGCAGCGCCAGCCATGGGGCTCAGACCACATGCCCCCTCCAGGGCGCCCTGCACAGCTCGCCCCAGCTGCTGCCACCTCTGTGCTTACCTCATGTTTCTCACACAACATGTGGAACAACATGGGGAAACAAACACAAGATGTGAACTACGCTAAAATTACTCACTAATATGTTCACCACCGAAGGACAGAGGTACCCTTTCCCAGGCATTTTATCAGCTCTGTACGCCCAGACCATAACAGGTCTTACAATCATACAGAAAACAGAACATCTCTTCCTTTTCATTGCTGCCAGAGAGAGAGGGGAAGAGCAGTAGAGAGTAATAGAGAGGGGCGAGCTCAAGCACTCCCCCGCCCCAGTGGCTTGTGCTTACACTGAACTCCCTTTCCATTTTTCTATCTTGCCAGGATTTGGGGCACCATGTGCTCCTGGCGGGGTCAAACCGTGGGGACTGGGATTCAAACCACTATTAGTCATGTAAGAGCCAGCTCGCTTAACCACCGTGCCACGAGACCAAGACCAGCCTGGCCTCCCTTCCTTCATTGCTCCTCTCTGTCCAGTTATTCTTCGCAGGCAGGGAGTACAGACATTTGTCTGAGTAAAGAAATTAAATGAAGTTTGTCTCTCACGTAGTTCCCTAGGGCTGCCACAGTAAGTTACCACCAATCTGATGGCTTTTTAAACAACAGAAATGAATTCTTTCACAGTTCTGGAGGCCGGCAGTCCGAAATCGGGTCGTTGGCAGAGCCGTGTTCTCTGTGGCGATTCTAGGGAGGCACCTTCTTTGCCCGTCCTAGCTTCTGGTCGTTGCCAGCCTCCTTGTCATTTCTCGCTCAGCTCCGTCACTGCAGCCCCTGCTCTGCTGTCACATGGCCTTACGAAAGCACCGGCCATTGGGTTGAGGGCCCACCCTAAGTCAGTAAGACTTACGCCAAGGCCGTATTCGCACATCAGACCACATTCACAGGGACTGGGAGTTAGGACTTGGGCATATTTGGGGGTTACAGTTCTACTCACAGCACCTCTCCCCTCTCCTCCATACACACAACTTCAGTTTTAATGAAGTTGCATGCAGCGTTGGAATTTGCATCCTGTCTCACTAAATCAGTTAGTGTTTGTTAGCAACATCTTGATTTGGATAATGGTCACTCTTACCCACTTGGGTATTTGAGAGACTTTCTTCTCCCTACATTTTTTCCCCTACCTACCTGTTTTGTCTTTAATTGTTGGAGGGTGCCTCTGCTCACCCGAGATAAACAGAGCACACCCAGGGAGGTGTGGTAACCCCAGTCTTTTCTCCTCTGTTTCTCCATCCTGTCGGGCTGTAAGCGTGCGTGCCCAGGGGATCGCATGTTTCCTGAGCCTTTGGAGACAGTGTTCAAGTTGTAGTCGTTGAGCGCAGTTCACTGGACTCCCACGTAGTTGACTGTGGTTCGCATCTCGGAACTGCGACCTTAAACTCACACCGGCCGTGTGTGTGCGTGCACGCGCGCACCCAGCATTTCAAGAAGAGATTGGAGGGGAAGGGACTGTGGTGTAGCTACCCGCCCTGGGGGGGGTGATTTCTCACTTTCTGTCTCTTTGGCAAATGCTTGAACTCTATTAAAAAAAAAAACTCTAAAGAAAATAGAAGACAGGGTTTTGCTGTGTCTTGATCCTCCTGCCTCAGCCTCCCAGGTCATTGGGGTCACAGGCTCGTACCAGTGCATCGTCCAGCCTTTAGGTGAACTGAGACTTGAACTCAGGCCTACAGCGTGGGCCGCCTCCCACGTGGTCTCTGTCACAGAGCACAGCATCCTAGCAGCACGTGACACCACACTGGGCCTCCGCCCACATTTCCGTATTTTCACGGAGGCGGGCCTGGAGACTCCTCAGTCACGTGACTGCTTCATTTCTGCATGGGGTAACGGCTTAGGGAGGAAATGAGAATTGATAGGCAGGGAAGGGAAGTCAGTCACTGGCTTGCAGATCTCGGGGTTGGACAGGGCCCTTCTGAAGGCCACCCTACCTGGGGCAGGCGATCCTAGCAGCTGAGGGAGGTGTGTGTCTGCAGTCTTGGAATCAAACACTGAAATCTAATCCTTCTCCCGAGGCCGTCTGTCTCGTGTTTCGCTTTCCGGGAGACTGTGTATGCCACAGGTTGTGACAGCGAAGAGACTGTCCTCCCCTCTCTCTGAATGCGTTCTCCCTCAGCCTCAAGCTTTAGACTGTCATGGAAAGGATGCCGCGTACCGGGCTGCGCGCCCAGCGGTCTCCAGCTTGCCCCTTACGTCCCGGTTCTGCTGTCCTCCGGCCGGGCCGTGGTGTCCCAGTGCCTCAGCCTGCAGGGCTGCGCCTTCCCTGGCCTCCTCTCCTGCCTCAAGTCCCTGCTCAGTGTCACTCCTTCAGAGCACTTCCTCCCAAGGCTGCCCCCAGCTCCTTCCCCACCTCATGCCCTGTGCTCTGCTTTCCATTTTCTACGGTCCACTTTCTGCCGACTAGTACGCCGTAACGTTAATGCTCTTGTTCGTTCCTTCCGGGACGGTCAGCTGCATGAAGGAAGGGCCTTCATGTTGTTCCTATCCCTCCCCAAGCACCGCAGATAGTGCTGGAGACAGTGGGCACTCGGTAAGCATTTGTTAAGAGATTGAATCTTTTCTTGTCTGTTTCATTTTAATTTGAACCAACCAACATTGCCTGATGTTTTCATAGTGGAAAACGGACAAATCTGTTGCGTTAGATGATGCAAATTTGTTGTCTGAACCTTGGGCTTTTATTTTATTTTAGAGAGAGATTTTTGCTCTAGGGTGCATGCACTCACTGGAGAGACAGAGAGAGACAGAAAGCAAGAAATCACCCCCCCAGGGGGGATGGCCACACCGCATTCCCTTCTCCATTCTCCTCCCAGGATTTTGGGCATGCACACACACGGCATGGGTTTCAAGCCTCTGGGTCCGGGACTTAGACCACTGTCGGCCATGTGGGAGTCCAGCGACATAACCATTCTGTCATCTGCTGCTCCCAGGATTTTATTTTATACGAGCAGTTTATCGAGAGGTGGCACAAGGCTGGCTCAGTGGCCTGGTGGTTAAGGCAACTGGCTTCCACGTAGTTGACCCCACGATTCAAGTCCCAGACTCAGTGGCTTTGAGAAGCACTGTGGGCAGGCATGCGTGTGTATTGCATGCCCCGAGTCCCAAAAGGAGGGGACTCTCTTCTGTCTGCCCACTCCCAAGGGCATGTGTTTTCTCCTCTCTGTCTCTCTCTGGTGAGTGCGCAGCCCCTGTAGCAAAGAAAGCCAAAAGGAAAAGAGGCGGTGCAAATGCCAGACCCCCATAAACACATCGTGTCACAGGAGACTGGGTCCCAGCCAGGGGTGCAGCACACCTCCCTTATCCAAGAGCCCTGCTCACCATGGGCCTGCGGGTCTCCCGAGAGAGGCGCAGGGCTCCCAGCGGGGCACCTGGCCTGGGAAAGGCCAGACGGGAGCTAGAGCAGCTGCAGAGAGCTTCACAATAGGAGTGAGAGGTCGCTCTCACCGCACCCGCTACTTGGTCGTGGCCGATGTGGTTAAGCCAGGACTGGGAAGAGGCAGGCTGTGAGAGCTTGGCTCCTGAATGTGGACGCCTCAGGAGAGTCAGGGTCAGGGCCTGCCACCCGCGGTGCCTCCCCACAGAGAAGTGTCTTCTCCTCACATGCCAGGCCCTGCGCTGTGCCTGGGGAAATGGCAGAGAGTCATCCGAGTCTCTGTCCCTGAAGACCGCGGACCAGGAAGTGGGAGTGAGTTGGAGGGCAATCAAGCAAGGACTCCCTGTACCCTGTCACTCAGCAAGTGGGCCTTTGCTTCATGGAGGAGAGGAAGCAGTCATTCCCAGGGTTTGGCTTATGCGGATCAGTATTACCTCAGAAGAGTTAGGGTGCCCACCTTTTTTCCTTCCGTTTTTCCTAGCGGGTGTGTACACTTGCTGGAGAGAGACAGAGATGGAAAGTGAGAAAGTACTCCCGGGGGTATGGCCACACCACAATCCCTTCTCCTCCATCCTCCTTCCTTTCCGGAGTTTAGGCACACACAGGTGTCCGGCATGTTTTCCAAGCTACCTGGTCTGGGACTTGAACCATCCAGTTGGCCATGTGGGATCCAGTCACCTAACTACCACACCATTGGCTGGTCCCCCACATTTCTTGTTATCCCAGGACAGGATTGGTTGGTTGGTTGATTTTTTTTCCCTTTGGTTAAACCCATCATCTGTTACTTACTGTCACCTTCACTTCATTAAAACAGAAGGGGACATTTTTATTTTTAAAATAATGGGGAAATATAATCCTGGAATAAAATTAGCTTTGTGAAATTCTTTTTCTGAAAAGCTCACAGTTGTATTTTGTTTTTTTCACTTCACCACGGACTGGTGAAACTGCATCTGGGACCAGCATTAAGTCCAGGACCGGCACTTAGCAGTCACCTTTGGCCACCCCCGCAAGTGCACGGACAGGTCCCATGACGCTCCGTGAGTGCAACCTCCATCTTGTGTCTTGTAGATTGTGACAGACCAGCAGACAGGACAGAAGATCCAGATTGTCACCGCAGTGGACGCCTCTGGGTCTCCCAAGCAGCAGTTCATCCTGACCAGCCCAGATGGAGCTGGAACTGGGAAGGTGATCCTGGCTTCCCCAGAGACGTCCAGCGCCAAGCAGCTCATCTTTACCACCTCGGACAATCTCGTCCCCGGCAGGATCCAAGTAAGGCCTGCTGACGTGTGTGTGTTCTGTTCTTCCTTCCACCTTGGGGGCCACATCCGTCCTCAGGGGACCTGCAAACATGGCAGGTCGCTACTCTGGCCGGCACGACAAGCCAGCAAAGGAGTGGCAAGGCCCAGCAGGCAGTGGCAGGGTGTGGGAGTTCAGTCAGCAGAGGCCCACGGGAGACTGGCCAGAGCAGGCTGGCTGTGAGGCCACTAGAGGGTTGTTTTCAACCATGGCCAGCAGGTGGTAGCTCTCAACACGAGACTTTTCCACTTGGTCAACAACAGCGTCTCCGCACGTAGTCGCCTTGCCTCAGCCTTCCAGCTGAGACTTTAGGCACACGCCACCACACCTGGCCCACGGTGTCTTTTCTTAAGAGAGATTTTTGCCATGGGGCTTGTGTTCTCACCAGAGAGACAAAGTGAGAAATCAACACCCCAGAGTAGGGGGATGGCCACATCCTAATCCCTGCTCCTCCGTTCTCCTCCTGGGATCTTGGGCACGCATGCACACGTGCCCAGCGTGAGTTTCAAGCCACTGGGTCTGGGACTCGAACTGTGGCCAGCCATGTGGGAGTCCAACGACATAACCACTATGCCATTTGCTGGTCCCAGCCCATAATATCTTTTTTTCTTTAGAGGTTTTTGCTACAGGGCACGTGCGCTCACCAGACAGACAGAGACAGAAGCGAGAAATCACCCCCTGGGGGTATGGCCACGCCGCAATCCCTTCTCTTCCATTCTCCTCTCGGGATCTTGGGCACATACGCACATGCGCCCATCGTGAGTTTAAACCACTGGGTCCAGGACTTGAACCGTGGTCGACTACATGGGAGTCCAGCGACATAGCCATTACGCCAACTGCTGGTCCCATATCTTAAAGGCACCTCCTGGGGCAGACCACACACAGCCCGATGAGAACTCCCTTGTTTCTGACCTCTGATTTGTCCAAATCCTCAAACATGATTCCAGCTCTTCACTGTGGTCTTACCTGCTCCTGTGCAGTGCTGGCCTGGCCCCTCAGTTCTTGTCTGTCCCTGCTCTGGTTGTGTCCACTCTAGCCAGGCCGGATGGGCCTGCAGTGGTGCACAGGAAAGAGGGGAGGACTGCAGAGAGCAGCGTTGCTGCTCGGCGTGAGGTCAGGAGCACTGACTTTCCAACCCGATACCCGTACGGAGACTCACGGCCAGTGCCCTGTGTGGCCAGGCGTGGAGTGTGTTAGTCGGGGTCAAGGTCAGACCCCTTTACCGTCCGTCCGCTAGATGTCAGAGGGCGTGTATGCATGCCGGTGAGAGAGAACACCCCCAGCCGCGCCTGTCACCCTGCAGCCCTTCCTCCGTTTCCCCGTCCTGTCAGGGTCCGGGACACGTACCTGGTGTGTGCCTCTGGGGCCAGAATCCAAACCGTGGTCAAGCACGTGGGCTCCGTCTCCCTCTGCCCAGCACTTAACTGCTATGCCACGTGCTTGCCCCGTCTGTCTCTCATTGTTAATATTTTAATGAAAACGCACACCGTACGGGATTGCTCGTTATCATTTTATGCACAGTTCAGTGGCGTGGGGTCTGTTTATGTTGTGGCACTGCCATTCGTGTCAGGAACGCTTTTCAGCTTCCCACACGGAAGCGTCTGTCCCCACTTCCCCACCCCTGGTACGGCAGGTGCTGGCGGTGCGTGTTCACAGGTGACTCGGCATAGGGTTTCTGTGTGTGCCACTGTGAGTAAGTCGTTCAGGGTTTAGCACTGGCTCAAAATCAGGGACATGTTTTATTTATTTATTTTTATCGAACTTCATTTACTTATTTGCTTGCTTGTTTGTTTGTTTTAATTTAACCAGAGAGGGACAGAGTGAGAGCGAGAGAAACAGAAAGTGAGAAAGCAAGCTGCCAGGTCCAGGACTCAAACCATGGTTGGCCATGTGGGAGTCCAGCGCTCTTAAACCACCATGCCACCTGCTGGCCCCAAGGGACACGTTTCATTAACAGCTGTTTCTCAGTGTTCCACACTGGTGCCCGTGACGTGTTCTCCCAGACGAGTAGCGCCTTTGCCACCTGCAAGTGAGGGCACACAGCTGGTTTCAGGGGCCGTCAGCAGTCACCTGTGTTGGCGCTCCTACCCGCTCCCTCAGTGAGGAACCGAGTCGGTGACTGGCCCGTCAGAAAGGTCATGAGGCGTTCTCTGTTTTCTCTGCAGCTGCATCACGACTTTTCGGACAGCCCAGTACTTAATAAAGCTTGATTGTTTCTCTGCCACATACACCTCACTGCATATGTGGAGTGGACCTGTGGGAGCAGGGAGACCCTTCAGTGTTCATTTCAGGTGGTGTGGGTGTGATTCCCACACGGCCCCCCATCTTAGGAGGCCGTGGTAGCCAGGCACAAGAGCAGATAAGAGAGCCAGGGCCTGAGCCCGGAAAGCCGCCCAGCCGACGGGAGCCCAGTCCAGTGGCAGCCACAGTCTGGGCGTCAGAACAACTCGCCTGCGCCTGCCGGAATTTCCCCGCTCTGCCCGGAATTCTCCTTAGAAACAGACCAGAAGTCGATAGGTCCACATCACCGTTAGGGACATGGCTTTTACTCGGTGCCGTTTGTCTCCTGCTCCTTAGATCGTCACGGATTCTGCTTCTGTGGAGCGCTTGCTCGGGAAGGCGGACGTCCAGCGGCCCCAGGTGGTGGAGTACTGTGTAGTCTGTGGGGACAAAGCCTCCGGTACGTGCTCCGGGATCCTGGCCCCAAACGGCCCATCACCCCATCTGTCAGCAGTGGGCAGGAGCTCATTTAGGAAGAACTACTTTTTGGGGGGGAGGGAGAGGTTTTTGCTATAGGGTACGTGCGCTTACCAGAAAGACAGAGACAGAAAGTGAGAAATCACCCCCCCCCCCCCGGGAGATGGCCACGCCACAATCCCTTCTCCACTCTCCTCTCAGGATCTTGGGCATGCACGCACACGTGCCCAGCGTGAATCTAAGCTACCGGGTCCAGGACTCAAACCGCGATCAACTACATGGGAGTCCAGCGACATAGCCATTATGCCATCTCCTGGTCCCAGAAAGAACATTTTTGTAGGTTTATTGGTTTCTGATGTAAACCTCACTCTTCCTTTTTTTAAAAGAGAGGTTTTTGCTGTAAGGTGCGTGTGCTCTCCAGAAAGACAGAGAGAGAAAGACAGAGACAAAAAGCAAGAAATCACTTCCCGGGGGGGATGGCCACACCACAGTCCCTTCTCCATTCTCCTTTTGGGATCTTGGGCACGCATGCACACGTGGCCCAGGTGAGTTGACATTCCTGGGTCTGGCCCTGGAACTGCGTTCGACTACATGGGAGTCCAGCGACTCAACCATTACGCCATCTGCTGCTCCCCAAACCTCACTCTTCTTATTGGGGTAGTAATGTAAATAAACCAGTTTATCAGGTTGTTAGCATCAAACCGAAAAGTCAGGAGACTGTGCTATCTGTTGGTGTTGACCCAGTGTCTGGTTTTATGTGTGCGTGAGAAAGGAGTCACGCCCGGAATGGAGGCAGTGCCTGAACAGGGCGCTGCTGTTTCACGCGGTGTGCTGCACGTGTAACTGCCCCATCCTAACCGGACCGTGTCATCCCTCCACGGGAACCCGGTGTGACAGACTGCTGCAGTAGAGGGGGAGCATGTGCTTCGGGCCAGAGGCCATCGCACCTGTGAGTGGGTGGCTGAGTGTGTGCGTGCTGAGTTAAGCCCATGCGTGGGAGTTTCGTGTCCTTGGGGGAGAACTCGTGGGCTTCCGTTGAAGGATGCAGATGAAGGAACTCTAGAGAAGCTGTCCTCAGGTCAGACTTGGACCTCCTGGCTAGGGAGCCATGGAAGGGAAGTGAGGCGGCAGGCGGGGATGGGGAAGCGTTTGATAAGGGAACATGCCTTATCATGGCGTCAAGGGCGAAGGCCTGAGATGCGGCCTCCCCAGCAGCGTCGTCATGAAATCGGGTTACTAAGTAAGACAGAACCAGAGAGACATCCGTGGTCTGTCCCTGCTGAAGCAGACGGGGTGTGATGTGAGAGAGCGCTTTGTGAGCCTGCAAGGGCGAGCTGAGTGATGACTGGTTCCACTTTATTCTCTGGTCACAAAATTCACAGGCACTTGGTCGCTTCGTAGTCGTTTGGTTCTATTTTGTTTTGTTTTATCTTATTAAAGGGAAGTTGGACCAAAATTCTTAGAAAGACAGCCCCAAGCAAAGCATTGACAGAAGCTCAGCAGCCCCAGTTCCCCTCCAAGCCGGTGACACCATTTTGCTTGGTGGAGCCTGGCTCTGCTCCACTCCCGTCCTCCCCGTCTCTGAGTCCCTCTCTCCTAGGAGATGGCAGACAGTGCTGCCTTTGGCCCCAGTGCCTTCAGTTCAGACCTCTTTAGGCATGCGTTCCTTCCCTTCAATGACGTCTTCCCCCTTCAGAACGCTGGAGCAAGGAGCAGGCCATCCGTTCCTTCTGAACACCCATCATTTTGTCCTGAGAACAGGCACTCCGCAGACCTTGAATAAGTGGATAGCCGTAACAGAAAGGCCACGGAGTCTGCCATGCCCCCATTTTTTTTGAGAATAATTATTTAATTATTGTTTATTCATTATTATTATTTTGTTTTAATTCGACCAGAGAGAGAGAGAGAAAGTGACAAAGCAAGCCACCAGGTCCGGGACTTGAACCGTGGTTGACCATGTGCGAGTGTCCAGCGCTCTAACCACCACGCCACCTGCTGGTCCCCCGTGCCCCATTTGTTAGTCCTCTCGTGCACTTACAGGGAAAGCCTAGTCCTAGGTTTCCAGTGCTGTTGTCTCCAGTAGTGGGAGTCAGTGGGACAGAGAGGGAGCTCAAGGATGCACACTTCAAGGGAGGGCAGACGGCATCCTCAGAGGTGGTTTTAGCAAGGCTGTCCTTAAAAGAAAACTTGGAGCCTCCAACTGCACACGTGGGAGTTGATTCCTCCTAGTTGAGCTTAGAGCGCTGAGGTCCTTTGTGGCCACCCTGTGAAATCGGGTTCCAAGTAAGACAACCAGAGAGTTATCCATGGTCAATCCGTGGTCAGTCCCTGCTGGAAGCAGACGAGGTGTGAAATGTGTGAAAGCGCTTTGTGAGCCAGGAAGGGCGAGCTGAGGCGGGGGGACTTTGTAAGTCACTGGTAGGCAGCTGGACAGAGCAAGACCCTGGACTGTGTTAATAAAGTCGTCCTAGGGTGTGTTAGGGGCCTGGTAGCTAATCTGGTGAGCCACGTGGGGACCTTCTCTTGCCCTGGCCTTTGAGGCACAGCCCCGGTGCTTCTCCCCCAGGAGAGCTAGAGGGCCCAGGGCGGAAATCAGTGGGAGTGAAGGCAGGAGTGACAGCCTGTATTAAAGGCACCCATACGTGTCTGCACACGCTCCTGGAGCACGGAGCGGAGCAGCTTCCCAGGCTTGGGTGTGCACATGTGGACAGTGCTCAGCCACCGCCTGTGCCCACCTACTGTGTGCTGAGAGCCAGGCTGCAGTTTGCCAGAGGTCACATAGCCCGTGTGGGCTTTAGCTTTTCCTTTATCACCTGAGAAGTGTACTTTGTTTTCTTTTAAGGAATTATTATTTAACTTTATTTATTTAGTTGTTTGCTTATTTTAATTTGGCCAGAGAGGGACAGAGAGAGAGGGAAAGTGAGAAAGCTAGCCGCCAGGTCTGGGACTCGAACCATGGTTGGCCATGTGGGGATCTAGTGCCCTCAACTGTCATCTTCAAAGTCTCCTTTAAAGATTACAGGGAAACTTTGTGAAGGAAGTAGCCCTTACATCTAATGTTCAGGCCCGTGGTCACCCACATGGCTGCCGGCATCCGACAGCGTCTGCCCCAGTCACTGGATAGATGGACCCTCCCACGGCCGGAGGCG
>NW_006160227.1:2442070-2446231 GCF_000334495.1 Tupaia belangeri chinensis | reverse complement strand
GCACTATGGGGCTGTCAGTTGTGAAGGCTGCAAAGGTTTCTTCAAAAGGAGCGTGAGGAAAAATTTAACCTACAGCTGCCGGAGCAACCAAGACTGCATCATCAATAAACACCACCGGAACCGCTGTCAGTTCTGCCGGCTGAAAAAATGCTTAGAGATGGGCATGAAGATGGAATGTAAGTAACAGAAGCAGGACCCACAGGGGTAGGGAGCGAGCGAGAGGCTGTTAGGTATGCTGGGCCTGAACATCGCCTGAGTACAGAACGCCCCTCCCTTCGTTCTGGTTTACTCTGGTCAGCGAGGTTACTCAGCAGGCAGCCCGTGGAGGGGGAGCTGGTCCCACATCCGACCCCTGCTCTGCACAGGGACAGGGGCCTGGAGAAGCACGCAGCCTCCTTCAGCCTCAGGGGTGCTGTCTAGGCCCTGGAGCCCCTCGCTGTGACAGCCTGCTCGGAAGGACTGAGCGAGCCCCGTTACTCACTGGGTCTGGCCTCTGTGCTTTCCTTTGGGGCTCAGGCCCTCTGCCGAGGCTCCAGGCAGCAGGGGTCTGGAGGGAGAGCCGGTGCCCAGGGTGCAGGGCACCAGGGGAGGTCTTAAACCTTTCATCTGACTCCTGTGGCCAGAATTCTGGCACACAGGAATTCCAGAGCCAGACGCTCATTCCAGGAACCAGTCAGTGTGGGTGTTAGCTCCCTAGCTGGTCGTGGGGACAGGGAGACCAGGCTCCAGGGTAAGCAGCGACGAGAAGACCAAGGAGAGTGGGGTTGGGCGGCCATGCTGCACCCGAAAAGTGGAGGCTTGCCATAGCAGGACACACGCCTACCGGGCCAGGCTGGGGCCTGGGACCCGGGGCTGCAAGATACTTCTGCATGTTCCCCAGGAAGACAGAAAGCCAGGCACCTTCGGCACTCGTGTGTGTGTTTCTAGCAACAGGAAACTGCTGCAGTCACTGGGCAACACAGGGAGATGTGTGCTTTGGAAAATCAGAGCTGTCAACCTGGTACCTGCTGAGCCCGGGTTTGTGTCTTCCCCAGTGACAGTGCTCTTTCAGACCCAGGGGAAAGAGCTGCCTCACTGCGGGGCGTGGGCCAGCCCACACTGCCAGGCTGTCTCCGCGTGAATAGTTCTGCTCAGAGCAGTGGCTGCAATCAGTTTTCTGTGAGCCCGGCTCTCCGTGTAAATTCAAGACCCAACTGGACTTCCATTTGCTTAGCAGGAGATCTGAATTCCAGTCTCGGGTTCATCCCTTCTGTCTTTCAAAAAGGTCTCTGTTTTCATCTGTTGCTTCTGGCTCGTACACGGGTCTTAAACTAGACGGCCTAAGGGAGAGGTCGCTAACTGTGGTGTGATGCCGCACCCATCCGTAGCTGGCAGCTGGTCAGGCTCGCGTTGGAGATGAGGGTGATTCCTCTGTCCTCGCGGCGTGGGACAAGGGGTCTGCCGGGAGCCCACTTGAAGATAGGCATTTGTTTTCCTGGGGAGAGTCCATTTTGTTAGCAGGAAGAGGCGACAACCCAGTGCACTCAAGGTTGGCCCCACAGGCCTCACAGGCACTGGGCTGCAGTTCCTTCGTGAGCAGCCACTGCCGCCAGCAACTCCCTGTATGCCTTTAGATTGGCCTGGCCTGGTTTGTCTTTGAACCCGTCTCCCCTTTGCAAAGTCCACTGTGAAAACGGAACTAAACAAGTCTACCACCAGAGCTCATCATCCCCACAGAAATGGATTTAGCGAGACCCCTTACTTTACCACCAGGGGTCTGACTCCTTGATTTGAAGCTTTTCTCTATACATGAATATTTATGTTGTGATTTAAGCTGTGCAGAGTGAACGGAAGCCCTTTGATGTGCAACGGGAGAAGCCAAGCAATTGCGCTGCTTCGACTGAGAAAATCTATATCCGGAAGGACCTGAGAAGTCCTCTGATAGCCACTCCCACGTTTGTGGCAGACAAAGATGGAGCAAGGTCAGTCTCTGGTCTCACAAAGGCAGCACTACCGTCAGCCTCTGATGGGAGGAGGCCCAGAGGTCCCCTGGAGAGGGCACTCCTGTGGTCACTGCCCCGCCACAGCCTCCTGCCTTGTCTTCCTGTCTCTGGGGCTCAGAATATGTCCTGCAGCTCAGGCACCGTCATGCAGGAAAACGACGGTTCTGAATTGAAGGTGGGGACTTTCTGGCAGTACAGATGAAAGGCGTAAGGTGAGATGAGGCCCCACATAGTGTCACAGGTAGTTTCTACGTCCTTTTAAATGTAATCTATTGAACTTACTGTAAAAGAAACGCGAAAAGGGGAAACAAAAAACCCTAACTTTATCATAGGGAGAACTGAAGTCGAGGGTACCTTGGTGATTTTTCCAAAGACCGAGTTAGCTTTTTTTTGGCGGAATAGCCATAAGTCCGTAGTCAGTGCGGACAGCCCTGGGGATGTGCGTGTGTGTCGTCCTGTCTCGGCTGTAGGCCCGACTTCGTGCAAGTTCTCATCGCAGAGGAAAGGGGGCTGTTGAGTTACACAGCGGACGAGTCCAGTTCTAGCTTTGTACCACTCAGATGCTCCTTGCAGCTGTGGAAGGGAACGGAGGATGCAGTGTGACCGTGCTGTGCATAAGATGTTGGAAGCTACTCTGGGTTTCTTTATGTCTTAAATAGACAAACAGGTCTTCTTGATCCAGGGATGCTTGTGAACATCCAGCAGCCTTTGATACGTGACGATGGTACGGTTCTCCTGGCCGCGGATTCCAAGGTGACGTTCTCTACTCATGCTTCTCCTGTATGTCGACAGCGCAGGCTGCTTCTGTGTCCCCCTCCCCTACTCTGGGCCTTCCGAGAGCACATGGAAAGCCTGGCCTTCTGTGTCAGTTTGCTTTGTGGTTGAGCCACTCAAGGATCTGTGTTAGGGATACCGATGGCTTTTCAGAAACTTCAGGGCTGGATGGGCATAGTCATTAAATATGTCAGCGTCTAGCCTTCAGTCTGCTGGACATCCCGTGGTTCTGTGCTCAAGACTTCTCCCATTCATAAACACATCGGCACACTGACAGCATGCCCAGGCAATGGCTGCTTACCCTAAGACAGCCTTCAGTGAAAGCCTTCTGATCCTCATTATTAGCTGATCTTCAGGAGGAGGTGTAGCCGGAGTCTGGCATTTTGTGAAGCTCTGCTAGAGCGTGTTAGACAGGGGGAACTTGATTGTGGGCAGAGCTGTTGGGCGGTCCAGGAGGAGAGGCACAGTTAGCTAGCTCCTGTGAACATAACCCGGGGGGGAGGGCTTTATCCAGGCAAGGGAACTCACTGTTTTCTCGTCTCGTTCCTGATGTAGCCAGTCAGTGCGGGAGAGCAGCAAGCCACAGCTCGAAAGAGGGCAACACAGCACCTGAGGGCACTGGCACTGCTGCTGCCCGAGAGCCAGTGTGGCCCGTAGGCCTCCTCACCCAGTCACATGCACATTGATGTGCACACTTAGCACACGACAGATCTCCTCTTGTGGGAAGGAGGGCCAGTTGGAGCTCTGGCTGGCGTGGAGGGTGGCCCTCCACCTCGCACTCCTCTGGCTGGGCTCCGAGCTTCCTGTCTTGGGCAGTGATGATGGGTGTGACGTGAGTTCATGGGTCACATCTGTCTTGTGGCTCACCCAGCAGAGCTTCTAAAACAGTGGCTGTTTTAGTCTGGTATTGTGTTGCTAAACAAAAACTCCTGAGACTGGGTGACATCATAGGAATAGAGGTTTATTTGGCTCATGAGTCTAGTGACTGGGAAGTCTAAAGGTGTGGGGCCAGCAGCTGGCCTCTGCTACATCACAGCATGGGAGGAGAACTCCTTCTTGATCTATTCATGAGGGCAGTACCCCATATCCAGATATCTCCCATCAAGTGCCACCTCTTAAAGGTCCCACCTTCAGGACCAGCAGTTGGCCTAATGGCTATGTCGCTGGACTCCCATTTAGTCGACTGTGGTTCGAGTCCCGGACCCGGTGGCTTAAACTCAGGCCAGGCACGTGTGCGTGTGTGCCCAAGATCCCGAGAGGAGGATGGAGGAGAAGGGATTGCGGTGTGACCATCCCCCCTGGGAAGTGATTTCTCGCTTTCTGTCTCTGTCTCTCTGCCTTTCTGGCAAGCGCACGTATCCTATAGCGAAAACCTCTCTAAAAAAGAAAAGAAACAAAAAAAAAA
>NW_006160227.1:2423371-2441944 GCF_000334495.1 Tupaia belangeri chinensis | reverse complement strand
CCGTGTTGAGAAAGCGCCCGTACCCTATAGCAAAAACCTCTCTAAAAAAAAAAAGAAAAAAAAAAAAAAAAAGGTCCCACCTTCTGCCAACACCACTGCTCTAGGACCATGCTTCTAGCACATGAACCTTTGGTGGACAAACCATAGCCAAACTGTTGCAGTGGCTCTGACTACACACTAGAGTGTAGAGGAAATCTGAGCCTCGAGTAAGTTCTATATAACCTTAAAAACCCCTGATTACCGGGTCAGCTGGGTGGTTAAGGCAGCTGGATCCCACATGGCTGACTGCAGTTTGGAAAAAATGCCAGGTGCGAGTGTGTGTGCCCAAGATCCCAAGAGGAGAATGGAGGACAAGAGATTGTGGTGTGGCCATCTGCCCAGGGAGCGATCTCTCACTTTCTCTTTCTCTCTGGCAAGCACATGTGCCCTATAGCCAAAAAGCAAAACGGAGCACTCCTGATTACTAAGAGACTCACAGCAACTGTTCTGTTTGCCGTCTATGCAGAGACTGCAGCAGAACGCAAACTCCCGAGCCGGCTGGGCCCGAGCTGAGTCCAGCCCTGCTCTTAGCAGCTGCACGCCTCTTCCCCACACCTCACTGTTCTTCCCCACACCTCACTGTTCTTCCCCACCCACCTCCCAGGACTGCCTATGATACAGCGCCTGGCACGCAGCAGTCGGTAAATCGCAGCTGTGAGGGATCCGTTTTCACTGAGTGCAGAAGCTCTGTAGTGTGGGGTCACTGGGAACGTCAGGGCACAGGTTCACATAGCAGAATAAGTAGGTCATGGCTTTCTCAACCACCTGTATCTAAGTAGTGAAGAGAAGGAGCTTTGGACCAGCCAGTGGTGTGGTGGGGAAGGTGGCTGGATCCCACATGGGCATGCCCAAAATCCTGAGAGGAGAATGGAAGGAAGAATTGGTCATCCCCCTGGGGGGCAGTTTCTCATTGCCTCCCACTCCATCTCTCTGGCAAATGCTTGCACACATTTTAAAATTTAAGTTAAATTTTTAGAGAAAGAGAAAGCGCTTCATAGTCACCATAGTCACCACCTGGAAGTTATTATAAAAAGTGTATGTGAAGCACCTAAGGGTAGCTATCTTCAGAAGCTATTAAGTTATTTAATTTTATTAATTGTAATTATTTATTTGTTTTATTGAAGTTAACCAGAGAGAGACAAAGAGAGAGAAGGAAAGTGAGAGAGCAAGTTGCCAGGTCTGGGACTCGAACCACGGTCAGCCATGCGGAAGTCCAGCCACCTTAACCAGCACGCCACCTGGGGGCCCCCACTTATTATTTCTTTTTAACTTGCTATAGGACACATGCATTCACTAGAGAGAGAGAGACAGAGAGAGAAAGAGGGAAAGTGAGAAAGCAAGCTGCCGGGTCTGGGACTTGTACCGCAGTCGGCCATGTGGGAGGCCAGTGCCCCAACCAGCATGCCACCTGCTGGCCTCTCTACTTTCTACTTTGGAGTAATCATACATTCAAAATCATTTACTCTGAAATAAATACAGTGCTACCACAGTGGGTCTCGCAGAGTCTCAGTGGCTGTGCTGGACACAGTCTGAACACTCCACAGCTGGGACTCTGATGTCGTACAGAGTTTGCTCTTCCGTGCCTTCACTGCAACTTGATCTCCCTTCGACATGCCCGTCTGTCAGGACGTCCACAGCGTATGTTAGCCGCACAGTGTTGACTTCGTCCTTCTTTTATAAGAGAGGAAGAAGGAAAGGGAGAGAGGCAGAGGTCAGTACTCCTCAGTGTCTTGCTGTGCCATGCCCCTCCTGCCCCAGCCTCCCACCTAGCCGTCATTATGCAGTGTCCGTGCCCACACCACCCGTGGACCATGCTTCTAGCACATGAACCTTTGGTGGACAAACCATAGCCAAACTGTTGCAGTGGCTCTGACTACACACTAGAGTGTAGAGGAAATCTGAGCCTCGAGTAAGTTCTATATAACCTTAAAAACCCCTGATTACCGGGTCAGCTGGGTGGTTAAGGCAGCTGGATCCCACATGGCTGACTGCAGTTTGGAAAAAATGCCAGGTGCGAGTGTGTGTGCCCAAGATCCCAAGAGGAGAATGGAGGACAAGAGATTGTGGTGTGGCCATCTGCCCAGGGAGCGATCTCTCACTTTCTCTTTCTCTCTGGCAAGCACATGTGCCCTATAGCCAAAAAGCAAAACGGAGCACTCCTGATTACTAAGAGACTCACAGCAACTGTTCTGTTTGCCGTCTATGCAGAGACTGCAGCAGAACGCAAACTCCCGAGCCGGCTGGGCCCGAGCTGAGTCCAGCCCTGCTCTTAGCAGCTGCACGCCTCTTCCCCACACCTCACTGTTCTTCCCCACACCTCACTGTTCTTCCCCACCCACCTCCCAGGACTGCCTATGATACAGCGCCTGGCACGCAGCAGTCGGTAAATCGCAGCTGTGAGGGATCCGTTTTCACTGAGTGCAGAAGCTCTGTAGTGTGGGGTCACTGGGAACGTCAGGGCACAGGTTCACATAGCAGAATAAGTAGGTCATGGCTTTCTCAACCACCTGTATCTAAGTAGTGAAGAGAAGGAGCTTTGGACCAGCCAGTGGTGTGGTGGGGAAGGTGGCTGGATCCCACATGGGCATGCCCAAAATCCTGAGAGGAGAATGGAAGGAAGAATTGGTCATCCCCCTGGGGGGCAGTTTCTCATTGCCTCCCACTCCATCTCTCTGGCAAATGCTTGCACACATTTTAAAATTTAAGTTAAATTTTTAGAGAAAGAGAAAGCGCTTCATAGTCACCATAGTCACCACCTGGAAGTTATTATAAAAAGTGTATGTGAAGCACCTAAGGGTAGCTATCTTCAGAAGCTATTAAGTTATTTAATTTTATTAATTGTAATTATTTATTTGTTTTATTGAAGTTAACCAGAGAGAGACAAAGAGAGAGAAGGAAAGTGAGAGAGCAAGTTGCCAGGTCTGGGACTCGAACCACGGTCAGCCATGCGGAAGTCCAGCCACCTTAACCAGCACGCCACCTGGGGGCCCCCACTTATTATTTCTTTTTAACTTGCTATAGGACACATGCATTCACTAGAGAGAGAGAGACAGAGAGAGAAAGAGGGAAAGTGAGAAAGCAAGCTGCCGGGTCTGGGACTTGTACCGCAGTCGGCCATGTGGGAGGCCAGTGCCCCAACCAGCATGCCACCTGCTGGCCTCTCTACTTTCTACTTTGGAGTAATCATACATTCAAAATCATTTACTCTGAAATAAATACAGTGCTACCACAGTGGGTCTCGCAGAGTCTCAGTGGCTGTGCTGGACACAGTCTGAACACTCCACAGCTGGGACTCTGATGTCGTACAGAGTTTGCTCTTCCGTGCCTTCACTGCAACTTGATCTCCCTTCGACATGCCCGTCTGTCAGGACGTCCACAGCGTATGTTAGCCGCACAGTGTTGACTTCGTCCTTCTTTTATAAGAGAGGAAGAAGGAAAGGGAGAGAGGCAGAGGTCAGTACTCCTCAGTGTCTTGCTGTGCCATGCCCCTCCTGCCCCAGCCTCCCACCTAGCCGTCATTATGCAGTGTCCGTGCCCACACACCCCGTGTGTTCGGGGCGGCCTGGGAACAAGTTAGTGTCTACTGCGTAGCTTCTAGCCTCCCTAGGTGCCGCTGCATCGAGCCTCTGCTGTGACTTCATCGGGTCCTGGTTTATGATCTTTTCTATGGATTCTAGTTTTTGCTTTGGCAATCAAGACACGACATTTTTGTACATATGTCTTATTTACTTATTGCTGGCTTTCTCTCTTTTTTTCTAATTAAAATACGATTCACGTGCCATCACATTGCCCCTTCCAGTATATGGTTTTGGCATGACCGTAAGGCTGTGCAGCCATCAGCACCGTCTAACTCCAGAATATTATCACCACCCCGAAAAGAAAGCTCCTGCCAGAAGCTGTCCTCCCTCTCCTTCCAAACCCTGCTAGCCCCTACTCTGTTTTCCGACTATGGTTTCGTCATTTCTGTGTTTTCTGCTGAAAGACGGTTGTACAATATGACACCCTCTGTGACCGGCTTCGATCTCTCAGCATAGTGTTTTCACCTGAGTTGTACCCACGCCTGTAGTTCATTTCCTTTCATCGCAAAGGCACATGCGAAACGACTTTGTCACGCTGTATTTAGTCTCGGGCCAGCTGATGGACTGTGTCCACTTTTTGTCTGACTGGAGAATGCGGCAGAGAATACATGTGTGCTGGGTTTTCTGCAGACATGCTTTTCTTTCTCTTGACTAGACTCTTATGCATGGAATTGTTGGTCATGTGATAACTTAGGCTGAAACTTTGGAGGAACTGCCAGACTGTTTCTCAGAGTAACTGCACCACTTTACACCCCCCCCCCCCCCCCCCACATGAGGGTTCTGATTTCTCTAAGTCCTTCCCAGCATAGTTATTACCCATCTTTTTACCGTAAACATCCTAGTTGATGCGAAGTGGTTTTTCATTACGACTTGATTTGCATTTCCAGTGTCTTCATGAGCTTACTGGTCATTTGTGTGTCTTCTTTGGAGACATGTCTATTCGGATCCTTCGTCCATTTTTAAATTGTGGTACAGTAGTCCCCCCTTACCCACAATCTTGTTTTCCATGGTTTTAGTGACCCCCATTAAATGCAATGCAGTGAAGTAGGGAGAGAGACACCGTACTTGGGTAATTATTATTCTAGTATAGCTCATTTGCCTTTTTTATTTTTCCTTTTTTTGATTGCCAGAAGGCACGTGCACTTGCCAGAGAGGGAAGGAGAGAAGGCACTTAAAATGGGCCGTGGTAATGCCTAGTGCCTTTTCCCCCGCTGGGATCTCGGGCATGATGTACATACAACTGGTGTGGTTTCCAAGCTACTGGCGACAGAATTCAAACCACAGTTGGCCATGTGGAATCCAGCTCCCTTAACCAGTAGGCTGAAATGGTCCAGTATTTGGCTCTTTATTGTTAAGTTGTATGAGTTTCTTAATTATTCTGGCTCCTGAACTCTTACCAGATATATGACTTGCAGATATTTTCTCCCGTTCTGCTGACAACCTTTAGTTTTGTAGGTTTTCTTTTACTTTCTTGATAATGTCTTTTGAAGCATAAAAGTTACCATTTTCGTGAAGTTCCATTTTCCGTGCTCATTCTGTCATTTTATCTCTGTGTCATTCTATCACTTGTGTAGATTTGTATAACCAACCCCACCACAACCAAGACACAGAACTGTTCCGTTTCCAGCAAGGTCTCCCTCATGCTGCCCCGGGTAATCGCACTCCCTTAGAGAGAAGCTGGTTTTGAACCAGCATTGTACCGTCATTGGCCTGTCATTTTCGTGTGTGTGTTCGTTTTTAATGTTCTTGTTTCTTGTTTTATAGGCTGAAACCAGCCAGGGAGCTCTGGGCACACTGGCAAATGTGGTGACCTCCCTTGCCAACCTGAGTGAGTCCTTGAACAATGGAGACACTTCTGAAATCCAGCCGGAGGACCAGTCTGCGAGTGAGATCACTCGGTACGGGCTGAGAGGCGGATGGCAGTGTCTGGTGCCCACCCCGTGTTAGCCAGGGTTATGAGATTGTCCAGTGGTCCCACGCCTGTCTTCTTTCATATTTAATGCTGCAGTGTGGATCTACTTGTATTATGTGGTACAAAACAGTCACAACTGCCTTCCCACCCAGCCATGGAAAGGAAATTGAGCACCTCGGTGAAGAAGGGGCAGCCTTTCAGTGGACGTGTTATTTGTGTTGATCGCTGTGGAATGTACCTGCGTACGAGCAGCTCATCCCCCTTTCTCCTGCTTTACCAGCTTTCCTCATATGTATTATTTCTCTTTTAATTTCTTTCTTTCTTTTTTTTTTTTTTTTAATTTTATTGAAGTTGACCAAAGAGAGACAGAGAGACAGAAAGTGAGAAAGCACACCATCAGGTTCAGGACCTGAACCCCGGTCAGCCATGTGGGAGTCCAGATGCCTTAACCAGCACACCACTTGCCGGCCCCCTCACGTGTTTTATTTCTGAGTGGTGAGTTGAGAGTTTAGTTACCAGCTGATAAATAGTGTTAGTTGGCCACTGCGGCCCAGGGGAGGGCTCACGTCCTCATGTCCACTCGAGCCTGGTAGCAAATAATCATCTAGAAGGACCAGCAGGTGGCGTAATGGCTATGTCGCTGGACTCCCATGTAGTCGACCACAGTTTGAGTCCTGGACCTGGCGGCTTCAAACTCACACCAGGCACATGTGCATGCATGCCTGAGATCCCAAGAGAATGGGGGAGAAGGGATTGTGGTATGGCCATCTCCTCTGGGGGGTGATTTCTCGCTTTCTGTCTCTCTGTGTTTCTCTGGCAAGCACACATACCCTATAGCAAAAATCTCTTAAAAATTATCATGTAGGGACCAGCAGTTGGTGTAATGACTATGTCGCTGGACTCCCATGTAGCCGACTGCGGTTTAAGTCCCAGACCTGATGGCTTAAACTCACGTCAGGCGCTCGTGTGTGTGCATGTGTGTGTGTGCCCAAGATCCCGAGAGGAGAGTGGAGGAGAAGGGATTGTGGCGTGGCCCCCAGGAGGTGATTTCTTGCTTCCTTTCTTTCTGTCTCTGTCTTTCTGGCGAGCACATACGCCCTATAGCAAAAACCTCTCAAAAAAAAAAAAAAAGGTCCAAACTAAGGAGAAGAGGTTAGAATTTGGATTAAATAGAATTCTGATTCTGTCCCTTCTGTGTGAATGGTCTGGCTCTTTAAGTCTCAGCATTCACATCTGTAAAAATGGAGAGAGTTTCTGTCATTGGAGGGTAGTTGCACAATGTTGAAATTACATGTGAAAGTAAGTAACTCATCATTTCAAATTACGTGTGGACAGTATGTAGAAGCTTTCATTGTTAGCTCTCCTCTCACAGGTAGTCATCATCTCCCTCCAGTGCATTAATTCTCTAAATGTCCCTCAGCTAGAGCTCTGTCCCCTCTAAAAGCTGCTCCTTTACCAGTGTCTCGTTTTGCTCACAGAGCATTTGATACCTTAGCGAAAGCACTTAGTACCACGGACAGCGCCTCACCTCCAAGCCTGGCAGATGGGCTGGACAGCAGTGGGGGAGGGAGCATCCACGTCATCAGCCGAGACCAGTCGACGCCCATCATCGAGGTGGAAGGCCCCCTCCTCTCAGACACGCACGTCACATTTAAGGTGAGTGTCCTCGCTTAGCCCCCTGTCCGTCCCCCACCCGCTGCCTGCCGGGGAGAGAGCGTCTGTACTGAAGGTGGTCTGCAGCTTTAAAAACCAGACATCTGCATATCGTGGCGTTCGGCATCATGCCTTCAGCAGGGTCAGAACAGTATTCTCATTACGAAGCCTTTTCCCTAGTCTTTTGCTCAAGGTCATTCTGGAGCAGGCCTGGCCTCGCGTTGCCAGGGCCCGCTGGCATGGTGCTGACTGGTGCGGGGAGAGCTGACTGCTCTGCCTCCCGAGCGTTGGCCCAGGCCTGTGCTTTCATCCCCTCTCTGTGCACTAGAAGCAGTGTAGGACCCTCAACAAGCGGCCACCAGCCCTGATTCCTAAGCACGAGCCCTCTAGAGCCACAGAAAGTGGGCCTTAGCCGTCCACACCAAAGGCTGCTATGGGTCCTTCTGTGACCTCGCTTTCTCTACAGAAAATGGACCTTCGCCGTCCACACCAAAGGCTGCTATGGGTCCTTCTGTGGCCTCGCTTTCTCCATAGGACACGTGCAGGGTGCCCGAAGCCCTCTCAGTCTCGGGGCCTCCCCGTTGAATCTTCCCGTCCCTCAGTGTTCCACACTAGGGAGATTTGCCCTGTCACTAGGAAGGTCGGTCCCTGCTCGTAGTGCCCCAGGGTGCAGGACACAGGTCACCAGTGGGATTCCGGCTTCACAGGCCTGGAGCACCTTCTGAGGAATGGACTCTGGGAGCCGAGGCACACCGTCCAGGTAGTGAGGTGTTTCCTACCTACTTTCTCTTTCTCTCTGGTGAGTGTGCCCACCCTATAGCAAAACTAAAAGAAAAATACATAAAAATTAATAAAAAATAATGGAATTACCACAAATAAATAACAACGTAGCTGATGCAAGAGTTGAGTTTTTTGTTGTTGTTTTGTTGGGTTTTTGTTTGTTTGTTTGTTTGTTTTTGAGAGAGAGATTTTTGCTATAGGGCGCGTGCGCTCGCCAGACAGAGAGACAGAAAGTGAGAAATCACCCCCCAGGGAGGATGGCCACACCTCAATCCCTTCTCCTCCATTCTCCTCTCGGGATCGTGGGCACGCACATGCTCCCGGCGTGAGTTTTAAGCCACCGGGTCCAGGACACGAACCATGGTCAACTACGTGGGAGTCCAGCGACATAGCCATTACGCTAACTGCTGGTCCCAAGAGTTTGTTTTTGTATGGCTGTCCAGTCCCCCCCTCAGGCCTACTGGCCACATTCCAAGAGCCATTAGACCCCAGTTAACTAAGCAAGAAAACATGAGTTGGTACGGGCCCCAGTGTCTGCACAGGATCTTTGGAATCAGACAGCAAAACCCAGCGGGGTGCGTGTGGTAGGATGGGGCAGCCTGGCCTGCCTTCACTGCCTCTGCTGTGCCGCCTCTCTGCAGCTGACGATGCCCAGCCCGATGCCGGAGTACCTCAACGTGCACTACATCTGCGAGTCCGCATCCCGTCTGCTCTTCCTCTCGATGCACTGGGCCAGGTCGATCCCGGCCTTCCAGGCACTTGGGTAAGTGGCCTTTCCCCGTGTGTGTCCTTGGGTCGGGCCTTCTCTGTAGAAACGACCGGGAAGATCTGCAAGGGCCCTGGCAGCCTGTCCTGTGGCGTTGTGCAAGGACCCTCTAGTATCTTTTTAAATAGAGGCAGGGGACCGTGGTGGCCATTCGCGATATTCCTCAAATCCTCATGGCGCCTCCCGTGTGCGCCAAGGACTAGATGCCACAGCTGGGGGTGGTGGAGCGGAAGGCAGGAGCATACCCTGGCCCTGCGCCGTGCACAGTGAATCCCCGGCCGAAGCCGGGCCAGGGATGGCTGGGTCCTCGACGAGATCCGTGTGAATCAGCCCCACCCGCAAACAGGCACCGATTCACGTCCTCACAGCGCCTTCCGCAGGCCCTCCAGCACTCCGAGCGGCAGAGCTGGTGTGTGCTCCTCAGAAAGGCCCTCGCCCTGGCTTCCGTGAGCATCCCTGGGACAGAAGTTCTCCAACCCCAGTGCCAGCGCTGCCTTTGTGCCCAGTGCGACACCGTTGGTGCAAGCTGCCGTCGTGCCCATCGGGTCGGCTGAAAGACAAACAGCCACGTGAGGACAGATAGTCAGTGAGCGTTACCACACATGACAGCTCCCGTCCTCGGGTGGTCCGTGCCACTGACCTTGAAGAGCAGACCTGGGTTTTGGGTCATGGGAACAGTACTTACTGTCCACTGTGGTGCTGCTTCCCTGTGAAGCCAGCTCTTCGTGAGTCCGGCAGGAGGCTCACACGTTCGAGGGCAGGCCAAGCAAATAGTGAGACCCTGTCTCAAAACAAGTAAGGAAAGGGCCGGCAGACGGTGTGGTGGTCCCACATGACTGACCACCATGGTTCGAGTCCTAGACCTGGTGGCTTTCTCTCTCTCTCTCCCCTCTCCCCTCCCCTCCCCCCTCTCTTCTCCCCTCTCTTCTCTCTCCCTGTCTCTGTCTGGTAAGCACATATACCCTATAGCAAATTTTAAAAATAAATTTTTTTTAAGGAGTGAAAATACCATTTGTCAGCTATGACCTTATGTGAGTCACTTCTCCTTTCTGAACCTCCAGTTTCCTGATCGTAGAATTCTTACAAGGGTAGGGGCCGCAGGCGGCATGGTGGTTGAAGGCACTGGACTCCCACATGACTAACCGTGGTTCGAGTCCCACCCAGACCTGGCAGCTTGCTTTCTCGCTTTCCCTCTCTCTGACTCTGTCCCTCTCTGGTCAGAATAAAATAAGTAAATAATAAATAAATAAATAAAATTTTTTGAAAATCCATTTAAAAATAATTCTTAAAAGGGTTTAGAGAGGGAGCAGCAGTTAGCGTAATGGCTATGTTGCTGGACTCCCACGTTGTCAACCACAGTTCAACTCACAAACTCGGCAGCTCAAAACTCTTTGTGCCCAAAATCCCAAGAGGAGAACGGAGGAGAAGGGATTGCGGCGTGGCCATCCCTCCAGGGGGTGATTTCTCGCTTTCTGTCTCTCTGGCAAGTACACACACCCTGTAGCCAAAACTTCTCAAAAAAAAGGATTTAGAGCTTTACAGTGAGTGGCAGTGGAAGGCCAGGTGATGCTGGTGGACCGGGTGCCCTGGATGTTGATTTCGCGGTCGGCATGCTCCCGGAGCCGAGGCCAGGCAGAGAAGCCCGGCAGTGGCAGGGGGGGTGTTCAAGGTCACTGTTAGCCTCTGGCAGAGGGCCTGCACTTCCTACCTCCTGATAGGTGGTGTGCCTTCAGGCACCTAGCATGCTGGTAACCCTGTGCTTACTGGAGTTGGTGGACAGCTACGGTTAAGAGGGAGTTAAAACATTCTACCCATGGGACCAGCGGGTGGCATGGTGGTTAAGGCGCTGGACTCCCACATGGCCGACCACAGGTTGAGTGCCGGACCTGATAGCTTGCTTTCTCATATTCTCTTTCTTTCTCTCTTTCTGTCTCTCTCTAATGAGCATATGTACCCCGTAGCAAATTAAAAAATAATAATGAGGGGCCGGCAGATGGTGTGGTGGTTAAGGGCGCTGGACTCCCATGTGGCTGACCATGGTTCAAATCCCAGACCTGGCGGCTTGCTTTCTCACTTTCTCTCTCTCTCACTTTCTCTCTCTGTCCCTCTCTTGTCAAATATAAATAAACAAATAAATGTTAAATAAGATAATTCTTTAAAAAATAATTATGATAAGTAAAATTAAATAAGTAATTCTTTTTTAAAAATTTTACCCACTGCCCTTTTTCTAGTTGAGCAATTTAGAGTAATTTAGAAGCTCTCCCATGGGGTCTCAGCGCAGGCTAGATAAAACATGCAGCACGCTTACCGTGGTTTCAGTTGTACTCCACTCCCACTCTTCCTAAGTCAGGGACCAGGGCACTGGTCGGTCATAAAGAAATGCTCGATGTGCATCTGGGGTGTGGGGTGGCAGAGTGGCGGGCCCATTCTCGAAGCAGTTGCAGAAAGGCCCTGATCAAGGCGGCCCAGTTCCTCTGGTCTCCTGAAATCTTGAGAACGACGCTGACGCTGACACTGCGTTGGGGCTGCTGAGTGAGGACCAGAGTGCCGTGCACAGTGCGAACCGACCGAGCGCGGGTCCCCAGGGCGGGGCTGCAGGCGGCGTTGCTCTGCCTGCTCCTGCGCCGGCCCGGCTCCAGCCGTGCCTGCTTCCTGCACCCAGCGTGTCCAGGGCGTTCTGCCCTTCAGAGCCCACACTCGGCTCCTGGGCCCTTGAACTGCAGCCTCTCACGGCCGTGGCTGTAGGCCCTAAGTCACAGATACTGATCCCCCGGGAGAGAGCCAGGGCCGGACTGCCGAGGCCTTAGGCTTTCGGCTGTTGAGATGACAGTCTGGCCATACTTATTAAAATGTTCCATGATTTAAGTCTTAATCTTTTTTTTTTAAAGAATTATTTATTGAATTTTATTTATTCTTTTTTTTTTTTTTTTTTTTTTTATTTTTACAAGCAGTGTATGAGTGGCTTTTTAGAGCGGAAAGTGAGAAAGTAAACCACCAGGTCCAGGACTGGACTCGAACTCGGCCATGTGGGAGTGTTCAGCATCTTAACCACCATGCCACCTGCTGGTCCCTCTTTTTTTTTTTTTTAAGAGAACAGTTTACCCTCAGAGAGACTTTACGTATAACATTGATAGACGTATTCACTGACTTCATCTTTTCTCTCAGAGAAGGACCCTGGAGACGCAGTAGACTCTCAGCAGGTGTTTGCTTAACCCACTGGCGTGGGAGTGCCAGGGCTCGGTGTCTGTATGCCTCGCACCCTGGAGAAGGGCCGGCACGCACCACACTCAGCCCCTTGTCTGTGTCCCAGGCAGGACTGCAACACCAGCCTCGTGCGGGCCTGCTGGAACGAGCTCTTCACCCTCGGCCTGGCCCAGTGTGCCCAGGTCATGAGCCTCTCCACCATCCTGGCCGCCATCGTCAACCACCTACAGAACAGCATGCAGGAAGGTAGGCCGGCCCGGGGCGGGGGGCGCCAGGCCCAGGCTGGCGCCACAGCAGGCTGGCCAGCCAGTGTTCCAGGGCAGCCACGGCCATGGGGCTCTCACCCGTCAGAATACTTGCATTTCTGCCGTACTGCCTTTTCATGCAACAAATATGAAGGGTGCAAAAAAAGATGTTAAAAAGTCAGTTTCCTGGGACCAGCAGTAAGCATAATGGCTGGGTCACTAGACTCCCACATAGTCAACCGCGGTTCGCGTCCTGGACCCAGTGGCTTAAAACTCATGCCAGGGGGGAACCAGCAGTTAGCGTAATGGCTATGTCGCTGGACTCCCACGTAGTCGACCACGGTTCGTGTCCCGGCCCCGGTGACTTAAAACTCACGCCGGGCACGCGTGCGTGCGTGCCCAAGATCCCGAGAGGAGAATGGAGGAGAAGGGATTGTGGCGTGACCATCCCCCCTGGGGGGTGATTTCTTGCTTTCTGTCTCTATGTCTCTCTCTGTCTGTCTGGCGAGCGCACGCGCCCTACAGTGAAAATCTCTCCCCCCAAAAAAAAAAAATCTCACGCCAGGGGATCAGCAGTTAGCGTAATGGCTATGTTGCTGGACTCCCATGTAGTCAACCGCGGTTCGAGTCCTGGACTCGGTGGCTTAAACTCATGCCGGGCACGTGTGCATGCATGCCCAAGATCCCGAGAGGAGAATGGAGGAGAAAGGATTGCGGCATGGCCATCCCCCCTGGGGGGTGATTTCTCACTTTCTGTCTCTCTGTCTCTGTCTCTGTCTGTCTGGTGAGCGCACGTGCCTGATAGCAAAAACCTCTCCAAAAAAAAAAGTCAGTTTCCTGATCGGCATTTGGCAGTGTTTTCACACTAATCACAGCTTGTCTCTACTGTTGTAGACGTGACCCTTTCGTGTATAATAGCTTACAGTCCCTCACAGCCGTGTAAAGTAGACTCATATGAGAGACATAGGCTCTGCTACGGTCCCTGGCTTGCCCAAAGGACATCGTAAATAGAAGAGCAGGGATGTGAACCGTGAGCCTGGGTCATGCCTACCCCCGGGGCAGGACTCAGAGCCCTCACCGAGCTGTCGTGAGCAAATGCACAGCTCTCCTAGAAGGTCTGCGGCCACCACCTCGTATGTGCTGGTCAGAATGCCGGCCACAAGGACAGGGATCAGCCAGTGCATTCTCTCCAGCAGGCCGAGGACCAGCACCCAGGGCCGTGCCCGGGGTGTGGGACTAACACAGGCATTCCACAGCCGGCTCACGTGGTCTCCAGCTGCACCTCTGTGTAGGCCGTATTGCCTCAAGGAGGCTGGCTGTCGCGTTCACCACCCTGCTCAGGGTCTGCGCTGTTGTTTCTAGACAAACTCTCCGGCGACCGGATAAAGCAAGTCATGGAGCACATCTGGAAGCTGCAGGAGTTCTGCAACAGCATGGCGAGGCTGGATGTGGACGGCTATGAGTACGCATACCTTAAAGCTATAGTTCTCTTTAGCCCCGGTAAGATATGCGCTGGGGACTCACGATGCTTTCTCCCCTGTGTCCACTGGTAGCTCTGACAGGAGGCGCGTTGTCGTCAGCGGTGTAGACAGGGCCCGGCCAGACCATGTGTGACCTGGGGCTTTCAGGATAGGTGCTTTGCTGGCAGGCATACATGTCCTTCTTTTAAACCCTTGCCTTACAGCACCAGAGAGATAGGCTCCACGGTCTGGGGCCGAGTAGAGGCAGTCTGTCCTTCTGGAATCGTCGGCCAGACAAGACTGCGGCGGCACACTAGAGGGTCCTGCCGTCCCGGGCCCTCTCCTCTCTGCCTTCACTTTGGTTCTCTGCCAGTTTCCAGGCCGTGTCCGCGCACGCCCCCGAGGACCGCCTGGGACCGCACCTGTGCGCTGTGCGGGCAGTGGCTGCTGCAGGGCCCGCTGGGGGTGCGGGCACAGCAGAGGAAGACCAGGAGCAGGACTGAGGCTGGGGAGGCAGAGGCGGCCAGGATGGCCTCCGCTCACTGCCCTCGACTCTCCTCAGCTCTTTCAGCACCTCTAGAGAGGGCACGGGCTGACCGCCGAGCTCAGCCACAGGGACTGGACAGTTGAACCTTCCTGTCCCTCCCAGCTCTCCACTCCAGAGCAAATAGTAATAAAGAGGAAATGACATGACTACTTTCGAATAGGAAGGGACACATTCTAATATTCTTTGAGAGTGTTTAAGTCTGTGTATTTTCTAGAGCAGTAGGAAGCCTGGTGTCCAGAACCTGCCCAGGCGGGGCTACACAGGCAGCCGCGTGCACTCGGGAGCCCGGCAGGGCGCGGGGGAGCCAGCGTCCCTACAGTGGCATCCGACTAGACTAGCCTCGGCGTTCAGCTTGCTGAACTTGAGACGTCGACTGAGGATACCAAGAGGTGTGCAGTGAGACTCTAAACAAGGGGGACCTTGGGCCACTCTTCTGTTTTCAGATCATCCAGGTCTGAGCAGCACAAGCCAGATTGAAAAGTTCCAAGAAAAAGAGCGGGGAAGCCAGCGTCCCTACAGTGGCATCCGACTAGACTAGCCTCGGCGTTCAGCTTGCTGAACTTGAGACGTCGACTGAGGATACCAAGAGGTGTGCAGTGAGACTCTAAACAAGGGGGACCTTGGGCCACTCTTCTGTTTTCAGATCATCCAGGTCTGAGCAGCACAAGCCAGATTGAAAAGTTCCAAGAAAAAGCGCAGATGGAGCTGCAGGACTACGTTCAGAAGACCTACTCCGAAGACACCTACCGGTGAGGCCCCGGGCACACGCTCACGGGACAGGGAGGAGCGGACCGGGCCGGCAGGTGTGGCTATGAACTCCGGCCTTCCATGTCTGACAGCCCGGTAGCCCCTTCTTCTGGTCATTCATTCATTCTCAAGCTGCAGGGGTGACAGACTGTGGGATGGGCCAGGCCAGGGCCAGGGCTGCTGTGGGACGGGGGGGCAGAGAGGCACCGTGTGGTGGCTGCCAGGACTCCCGCTGGGCAGAAGGCGTGCTCCTTGGGTGGTCTTCCTGTCCACAGTAGCTCGAGCTGCCCTCTGGTCAGCTTCTGGGGACAGGGCGCTCCAGTGCCCGATAGCTTCCGTTGCCAGAAACCAGACCTGTCCGCCGGAAGGACTGAGGAGGTGGAGTGAGGGAGCCACACCCTCGGGTGAGCAGGAGACCCTGACGAGGGTGGAAGCTGCGGAGCAGCACTTGTGTGACGGTGGCCCACTGCGGTCGTGCAGATCTGTACAGCACCGCAGTCCTTCCCGTGACTTTAGCCCACTGAGGCTTCATGCATTTCTGAGCCCCTTCAGGAAATTCTTTCTTCCTTACCTGCCCACGCTTTCCACCCGGCATAAACGCTGGCTTGTAAGTGACAGGACAGTCCAGGAAGATGTGGGGCCCTGCCTTCCCCAGACTCCTGTGCTCTGTGCAGGCCTTGGTCTGCTCTGGGCCCTGGGCTCTCCGGGCCAGTGCTTCTCCACGGGAATGGCTTTGCCCCCAGGCATGGCAGTGCCACGTGGTTGGTCTTCCAGCAATAACCCCAGGACAGCGTGCCTGGGGGTCCTGCCGGCAGACAGCTGGCTGCCTTTTGCCATCCCCCCGCAGCCCAGAGTGGCTTCTGCAGAGGCAGGACCGTCCGTCATTTCCCCTGAGGGGCTCCATGTTGAATCTAGAGTGACGTCAGCCTCACTCACGTAGAAACAGGACTGTCAGGCGCACTCCCAGGATGGCTCCCTGCAGCCTGGCAAGTGGGCAGGCTGTCCCCTGACAAGGACACGGGCCTACTTCCACACGGCGCCTGAGACAGGGCTGGGGACAGCCACCGCGCACTCCAGAGTCACCTTGCCATCAGCAACTCCGTGGCCGTGGAAAGTAGATACGATGTTTATGAAAAAGTCCTCGGTCCTGGTCCAGCCCCAGACCTTCCCTATGTACTATTTACATTTTGTGTGTTTACTTCCAAAAAACATTCTTTTAATTGCCAGAGGGCGCACGTGCTCACCAGAAAGAGATGAAGACCCAGGGAGAGGGCAAAAGCGCTCCCCACCGGGACGTGGTCGCGCCAGTGCCTTCTCCGTCCGTCAGGGCTGTGAGCACGCGCACACGCGCCTGGTGTTTTCGTGCCACTGGGGCTGAAGTTCAGACTGTAGCCATGTGGGATCCAGCCCCCTTGACACTGGGCTACGGGGCCAAGCCCAGACGTTATTTTACGTTGCGTCATTGGGATCATAGGCTACACTAGGTTTATAGCCTTTTTCATGTAGTGCACACTGAGCACGCAAGCTCGCCCTCATCCCTCTCCCGGGCCCACGTTTCCCTGACGGGCAAGTTCGTCCTCCAGCACTGCCCCTCTGTACATGGCTCCACTTGGTCTGTGGGCTCAGTTCCCGGCTGGAGAAAGGCCCAGTCACGTGGGACATTCAGATACACCACGTCCACTGGCCCTCCGGGGCAGGGGCAGGGGCAGGGGCAGGGCTCACCGCACCCGGGGTTTCTTCAGCATGAAAGCGGTCTTACTGCCTTACAGTGCCGGGTGAGCACTGGCAGTGAGGGCGACGGAAAGGTTTAAAGGGGTCACGTGCCTTTAGTCCCAGCACTCAGGGCCCACGTCGGTCCAGATGTTTGCACGCCGACAGCCCTGCTGCACTGCTTTGCAGCTCTCCCCGCACGTGTACTGAGGTCTCGTGAGCGCCTTCCCTCACCCACAGATAAGCTTTCTCCTACCCTCCTGTAAGGAGCAGGGCAGTCCGTTGTACGGGGACGGGTCTCCTTTCAGCCTATGCCACTTGCTGAATTTGCAAGCTTGCTTTTTTCCTTTTTTCCTTTTGGTGAGGGCGGGGAGAACTGTCCCATCCACACTGAAGAGAAGGTACTCGCAGACACACCCATGCAGTCATTTGCCGTTTCCCCGCACGGGGAATGTCTGTAAAAGGAATGTGGAAATGCGAAAAGCAAGCACTGGCTGGGCGGGTGGTGGCTCCGGTGGCGGGCTTCGCAGGTAGCCGCAGGGCCTCGGGGACCCGCGCTGGGCCGGGTCTGGCGGGCAGACTAACGACGGCCCTCTTACAGGGATCCTCGTCCGCCTGCCGGCGCTCCGGCTCATGAGCTCCAACATAACAGAAGAGCTGTTCTTCACCGGCCTCATCGGCAACGTGTCCATAGACAGCATAATCCCCTACATCCTCAAGATGGAGACGGCGGAGTACAACGGCCAGATCACCGGGGCCAGCCTATAGTGCCGGGCGCACGCCCGCGAGGCGCGGGCACCTCCCCGGACACTGCAGACACACAGGAAGTAAAGCAGTGCTATTTTGGTATGTGCAAATATTTCCAGTATGTTAGCCACTTCCTGCCTGGTTTCTTACCTGTTAATCCCAGACAGTAGCCTAAAAAAGACTAGTAGGACCCTTCCTGCCATAAGAAGCGTTTTGATGCCTTTTGATGAAATAGATTTTGGAGCAATCTTTTAACTCAATTTGTATTTAGAAATTCTCAAAGGGCAAAAAACAAAGTTTTTTAACGCCAGAGACTAGTATTAAAAACAAACAAAAAAAAGAACTGAAAGAACCTACTAGAACAGTGTGTATATACATATAAATATATATATATATATATATATAAAAATATATATAAAATGTCCTTGGAATGAATAGCTACTAATTACCAGGGTAATACCATGAGCACTTTCTAAGCACTTCTCAATGAAATGTTAGCAACACCTCGCCTGTGGTCAGGGCACATGGAAAAGTGTGCATATGTCTTTGGCCGAAATGCTAATGGTTTCTGTGAAAACTCAGTAGGGTACGGGAGACAATCATTTATGCTTAAAAGAAGGCATCACTCCTAGTGGGGCACTATCGGTGATGTCGAGCCGATTCCTGTCAATGCAAGTGGGGCTCGGGTGCCTCGGGCAGTCACTGGGAGTGTGGTGACCCAAACCGGAAGCTTCTGCCCGAGAGCTGGCGCCTGTCGGGTGCACCGGCCATTTGGTCTGTGACAGGCACCTGCAGACTCCTGCAGAACCTGGGCTGCTCTTCTGATGACCGGTTTTCGGAACTAATGGCAACCGGACAGATGTCAACTGCCAAACAAGACGGGCAGTTCCCTGCAACGGAAACGCCCCAGGACCGCCTCCGCCATCATGGCACGTGGCTCCTCCTGACCCAAACATGCGAGGTGGGCGTTTCGAGCCCTGCACCATGCTTCCGGACCCCCCTGCGGGGCAGCTGCACGCCATCCAGACAGAGGCTGTGTCCTCGTAGTGCGCGGGTTTCCATGGCAGACGCGTCCCCCCAGCCCCAGCCCACCCCCCGGAAGGGCCCACGATTCTGCAGGCCAGCCAGCACGGAGCTGGACTAGGGCTACACAAGACTGTTCCCCCCCCCCCCCCCCCGGCGGCC
>NW_006160227.1:2413836-2422901 GCF_000334495.1 Tupaia belangeri chinensis | reverse complement strand
CCCCCGCCGCCAGGGCGGCCACGGCCCATGCGGCTGAGTGGAGGGTTTCAGGATGGCTTCTTTCTGCTGACCTTAACTATCAGAGATTTTCACTGTCTCCAGACTCGGCACGTCTGTTGGCAGGTGTTCCTGGCACACGGTGCACTCTTCCCTGGGCGCGTGCCCGCTGCCTGCCCGAGAAGACAGCCTGTGACTCCCAGGGTGACACTTTTCCCCATGCATGACATAACTGTAGCCTGCAGCCAGAACAGACGTGGGGAGGAGGGACTGAGGTCGGCCTGAGCGCTCACGAATTCCCAGGAAGAGTAAGCGGCAAGCTTTTCCTGTGTAAGGAAAGCGCATGTGCAAACTGGGTCAAGTTGCTTGGATTTTTTTGTTTGTGGCCAGATTGTAAGTTAGGCTTGCATCCGCTGAGCCTGCTGACCAGGCGATCCCCAACAGTGCCCGCAGAGCAGGACGATTCCTCCTGGAGGGCCAGCAGCACTGTGCCTGAGTCACGTGAGTGGGAAGTACTGGGGGCAGCGCTCCAACCTGGAAGTCCCCATTCGAACTGAATTACGTAATGCCTTGGGAGCAGTTTGGAGAGCGACGGGGTGGGGAGGGGTGGCATTAAACATGATGAAAAGGATTTGATTTTGCTATCTCTAAGTAATTTGTAGTTTTCTAAACCCCAAGGGTTGTAAATTTCAAAATTAAGACAAAAATCTGGCCAAGACAGTGGAGTTAGGATGGGCCTGTCCGTGTTCGTGAAGGGTTTATTTTGGCACGGGGTCTGGAAGTCCGTCTGCCCACCTCACACAGAGCGGCCACTGTCTGTCCTTTTGATTTCAGGGTGTGAGCACATCGGTTCCTGGGAACACGTGGGTGTCCACTCAGTCAGGCCCGGCAGTCCTGTTAGGTCCTAGACTCGGGCTGGACAGGAAGTGCCGGGCTCTGGCGAGAGCCCAGCAGAAAAAAGCGGTTTAGCTCAGCACGGTGCTGGTTCGAGCCTGGTCTAGCATAGGTCCCTCTGACGGGAATGGCCAAGGCCAGGGGACTGTCCTCTCGCCCATCCTCAGAAGGGGCCTTTCCTGGAAGGCTCACGGCCACACGGCCTGAATGCTCGCTGCCTAAACCCACGCCGAGCCTCTGCCTGCAGGCCCATCCGTCTCAGCTCCATTAAAAGCCCAGAGTCAAGGACTGAGAGACCCCGGCCAAGTACTCGGACTCCCACCCTCCCAGGGCTCACGGTCCTTAGCAGCTGGCGAGCCTCCAGGAGGAATGAGGGAGGCCCGCCCTCCGCGCAGCCTGGGCTGCTTTGCCGTGAGGCCCCGTCACATGCCCCGTGCTGGCTTGGCCCCCTCCCTCAGTGAAGAGGGCCCACTGGCTGTTGCTGTCCATGTGGGCCTTGTCCAGAAGCACCTCTGCTCGGGCGGGGTCAAGGCGGATCTGTGCCGGAATGTGTGACCACTGCGTCCGGCCTCCCAGGACAGGGAGGGGCTTGGCTTCTCGGCCCGCTCCTGGCAGGTGTTGTCAAGGTGTGCACCATCCCGGCTGGGACTGTCCACCGGGGCTGCGTTACCGTCCGGCCTCTGCCGTAGGCCGGTCTGGGTCCTTCGGTTCTGGCTTTTTCTATTTAACTGCAGGCGTGGCCACTCTCTTAAAGACGTGCTACCCTAGTTACCCTCAGGAGGGATTGTTGGCTTGCCAGCGTCAGTACTCAGTGTGGGCTCTGTGCTGGGGCAGTGGGACATGGCCCTCAGGCTCTCGCAGAGCCAGGCCCTGGCCACACCACACAGCTGCCTGGCTCATAGAATGGGAAGGGCTTTCTGGACAGGGGGGAGCCTAATCTCCCGGGACACTTCCTGCCAAGCAGTTCTGGCTGCCTCCACCTGATGGGTGCTCCCGACCGGGTTGTCCAGTCTCCAGGGCCCGATCTCAGCAGTCCAGGAATCTCCCCCGGTTCCCAGGGAGAATGGTCTAATGTGCAGTGACACAGCGTCGTCTGACACCGTTTCCTAGGGGGCAGGGGACCATGGCACGCTTCCCGTCTTCACTCCGGTCTCTAGACTGTACCACTCTGAACTGTCTTAACGTTACCGTCAGTTGATGAAGCCAACCCCTACTCAGGACGGCTGGTTTGGGCCTGCTCCCCGGGTCTGGGCTCCGGCGTGTGCGGGCTCAGGCCCGTGCTGCGCGCCGTCGGCGTCTGTGCTGTGTAGTGTATATAGTGTGTATGTGTACATAGGTGTACATAGCGTGTACAGCGGGGCCGCACAGCCTTGTTCAGAGTTTCTCTGAGAGTTGTAATGTAAACCGAGCTGGGTCCCCGTGGGCGGGGAGGTTTGCTGGGTTTTTCTCAACTCCACTTTCCCTTGGTAAGCCTGCCTGAGAAGGGCCATCAGATCAGAATCTCCACTTGGCCCCAGGAAAGTTCCAGACAGAAAACGTTCCGACAGGATGGCATCTCTTCTCGCAGCTGGAAGCCAGTGTACCCTCATGTCCAGAACTAAGGGGGCATTTCTAAGTCTGCTTTTCACTTACCTACGGCTTAACTGGAAGGAACTTGGTGGTTAGAACCAGCGACCTTCCCAGGCACTCGGAGCTCTGCCACGTGGTCACAGAGCAGCCCAGCCCGTGTCAGGGCCTACTCCCAGAGGCGGTAGCCACCCCCCGCCCACCCTGGGCTCAGTCAGCAAGATGTGACAGAACCCCCCCGGACGGGGCTGACAGGCACCACAGGTAGCCACCAAGTTCTTCTGAAATAAGCATGCAGTGGGTGGCCGACCGCGTGGCCTATAAACCCCCATCTTAAATGACCCTGCAGCTGGGAGCTCGGCAGTGAAACCCGCCAGCCTAACTCCTTTCAGTACAGTAGGCGTTACAATCTCCAGGTGAAATCGGATTTTAATGTGGACACGCACGGCCTTCGGGTAGCCATGAAGCTCCAGGTGCCAAGTGTTCCCTGTCCGGGCCTGTCCCCAGCCTCCCCCGCTACTGGGCATTGGGAGGCGGCCCTGGGCGGCGGGGCCTGCCGGGAGCGGTGGCCGGAGAGCCGCAGACTCCCGTGGCCCCCAGGCCCCTCTCCTCCTTTTCAAAGTGAGCAACCAGAATGTCAGACACTGAGCGAGGCCGCAGCGCTGTGCCTTTCGGGAGCCGGTGGGCACGCGGCCCGCAGCCCCGTGCCGGACGGCAGGAAAGCCGTTTCCGCTCGCTCACTGGGCGGCCAACGCTGACTGCGACCTGTCCTGTGTCATTGCCTGTCGTGACAATCACGCCATGGGAAGAGGCTTTCCAGGCTGCTGGAAGCGTGACAGTCTAAATGAATCTCATAAAGACTTTCCTTTGGGGCTACTTAACAGCAACCCGAGAATAAACTGAACCAGAAACCGTGCAGAGGGCCCAGCTTTAATCCCGGCATGTACTTAGGAAGCCGATCATCCGGTGTGGACACTTCCAACACGCCGCAGAGGGGAGCGCTCGGCATGTCACTGGACCGCGTGTTCAAGTTGGTGTTCGGATGCTTTCCTCCGGGAGGGCAGTCAGGTGCCTGCGGCCCGGAGCACTCGGCGGGGCTGCGGCCGCGGACAGCTGGACAGCACAGACAGCTGGACAGCTCACGTGCGGAGCGTTCTTCTACATCTCCGCCTCCGGTTACTTTACAAAGCAGTGTTCAACGCGTTTTCTAGAACGGAAAGGCTGCACGTTTTAGTCCAAACTGTAGTTGGCCCTCGGTTCAAATGTAGCTGCATTACCAGCCCCTCTAAACGCTGTCTACGAAAGGAAAATGCAGGGGTTAGACTTCCTCGGGACCGTTTCTGTAACCTCTACCCTTCGGTGTAGAAAATATTGTTCATGCCGTCACGGTGACCCCAGGTTTAAAACCTATGGGAGGCTGCGGTGTACACGGCTTCCTCCCCGTGAGATCAGCTTCACATGACGGCATTTAAAAACAGCATGTTCTTTTTAACCTGAATTTTCTATGGAATCGATGTCCTCGGTCACGAAGGCCTGCACTGTCGTGTTTGTACATAGCGTGCTGCTGTGCATGACTTAGTCCCACGCGCTCTAAATGCGCTTCCCCGTGGCATAATTGTTGTGGCTTATACTACCTACACGAGGTTCTATTAAAGTGGATCAAAGACTGATGTGCATCCTGCTTGTCCTTCCCCCACCACAGTAACACCCCCAGACTCACGTGAGCCAGCGGGAGGTGGGCAGTGCAGAGTCCCGTCTGTGACCCCTGCCTCACCCCTCCGCCTGACCCCCTGGACTCACCAACGCCCCTTGAGGTAAGGCCAGCAGGCCGGCTCCACCTGGGCAGCTGGGGAAGGCACGGGGCCCCTCTGACACAGAGCACTGCTGTGGGCAGGGCTGCTGGGCCACTCAGACACCCTCGGGGCCATGCAGAGCCAGGCCTCACGCCACCCACCTCGCCTGCAGGGATACCTGCTGCCCAGGCTGGAAATCGCGTGCGTGGGCACACAGAACGCCCCCGTGCCGTCCGACCTCCGTTCACAGGAGAGGGCGGCCCGACGTGGCCCACGAGCAGCCAGGCCGCAGTGGCAATGCAGGCACTGCCCACTTCTGAAGAGCAAGGCCGAGGCCGCTGTGAGGTGCAGAGCCCCACGGGGCCCACCTGCTCACCTACGCCTGTCACTAGTGAGCAGGACGAGGTGCTGCGGGGGAGGGTGCTGGCTTCCCGCTGTGCGCTCTGCCACATGGACGGCACCAGCAGCCCCCACTGCCATTCCCTTCAGCCACACCAGGCCACACGGCAGGAGCAGGGTCCCCACAGCTGTCACACCAAGCACTAAGCCCAGTCCTCTGGGCACTGAGCATCTGTTGGGTAGACTCGGGCTGACCCTGAGCTTGGACAGGTTTGGGTAAGTCCTCTGCCTCCCTAGCTGTGAGGGCAGGGAGGGGTTATCGCCGTAGAGCCAGTCAGGGAAGGGAGGCTACCCCAGGGCTGGGTGGGGCATAGGCCTTCTCCTCTCAGGACCTCGGCGCGCACACATGCACACGCGCACGGCTGGTGTGACTTACCACGCCCCAGTCTAGGGCCGAAGCACAGCCAGGTGGGAGTCAGCACCCAGCACCACACCTGCTGGCCCCAGCTAACTACTTCCTACCAGGCCCCTAGCCAAGTGGAAAGCCAGTCAGCTGGGGTTGGGATCGAGACTGGTCAGCTGGGCGGGAACCCACAGGGAGGGTTTTACTACAGTGTGGGGAGGTGGGAGACAGTGTGCCAGATCCTAGTTCTCCCACCACCTTAGGGGCCAGCTCTGTGGCCCAGAGCTGTATGCGGCCACCCCGGAGAAGCCAGGTCCCACAGTGACCGTGGTTCAGGTCCCCAGCCTGGCCAGCCTGAAACATGCCAGGCACGTGTGTCGGTGCCCCTGAGACCCAGTGGGCAGTGAAGGGGGTGCAGTGGCAGGCCCCGTGAGGGTGCTCCAGCATGGAGAAACACGGAGACTAACCACCTCCTAGGGAGCACCCCTCATCACGTGTGTGCCCCCACAAGCGGCCCTGACAGGTCTGGTGCAATCACCCTACTCGGACCGGACCCCCTGACGGAATGTGGCTGTCGCCAGGACAGAACACGGCACGGTCACCCTGGGCCGGCTGCCTGGTGCAGGCCACCTTGACCCCCAGCACAGACAGGAACCTGGCCAAGGACCCTGGGAGTTTCAGGACCCAGTTGAGCCCCACGCAGCCCTAGGAGAGGAGCCGACGCCCGACGGTCCTGTGTCATTACTCTCACCGTCCTGTGCATCCTGTAAAGCCATGGCCCCTTGGCCGAGTGTCCAGGCGTCTCATCCAGCTGCGCCCCCAGTCGGCTGAGCAGTCTTAGGTGACCTGAAAGGGCTCCGCTGTTGGCTAAGGGCAGACACCGTCACAGTGGATGTGACAGTAGCGTCAAGTGTCCTACAGACTGCCAGGAAGAGGCCCAGCGACACCAGTGCTCCCAGGCCTGGGACCAGGACAGTGGTGGAGGGAGCCACGGCAGGCACCCAGAACTGGCCATCAGCAGGGGCCGCGCCGCCTCTGAGGCCGGAAACCTCCCGGCAGGAACACAGGGAGGGCCCCGGCTGCCCCTACCTGAGGCTACCTGACCGACCCTGGGGTGCCTCCATCTCGGCCCTGGCCAGGCAGCTCTAGTGAGGCGAGCGCTGGCACCATGGTAGGGCTGCCCTGAGAAATACCCAAGGGCCGTGGGGAGCGTCCACACTGCCAGCTTGACCGCTCTGGCTGGCCGCACCCCAACGCCCGCAGTCCCAGGCTGGGCTCTGAGGCGCGATGGAGTGGAGAGCAGGCGGCGTCGCAGCAGCAAACGGGTGTCCCGGCCGTGGCTCCCCCCTCCAGGCTCAGGCGATGGCGGGCTGCGTCCAAGCAGCACTTTATTGACGGCGGGGCACAGCGCGGTGTCCACGGGTGGCCCAGCTGCTTCCACACGGGAGGGGGCACCGTCCATGGTGGAGTTCGAGTCTCTGGGACAGATCCAGACCTTCCCTGCAGCAGTGGCCCCCAGCAGTCTCCCACGGTCAGCCCGAGCACCGGCCCGGCCTGGCCTGGCCTCAGTCCTGGTCGGCCTTCAGGGCGGCCTTGAACTTGCCCCGCATCTCCCTGGGCAGGGGCACGAGGGCCGGGCAGGGCACCTGGCCCTCCACTTGGCACATGCACTCGCGCAGGCAGTACCTGCGGGGCCCGAAGTTGGCGGGGTGGGCGAGCTGCTGCCTCTCCTGCTCCTCCCTCCTGAGCGTCTCCCTGCAGGAGGAGACAGCAGCCGGGCCTGAGCACATACGAGCCCGTCCCAGCCTGGACGGGGGAACCCACAGCAGACAGGACAATGGACAGAACAGGGGGGCCTGGACGTGTCTCTGCTGGGTTCTCCAAGGTGGCTTTCTTGGCCTCCTCCCGTCCTCCCCCTTCCCAGGGCCCCAGGGCCTGAGTCCTGGGGGCTGTCCCTATCACCCAGGTGGGGAACAGTCCCTCCCCCCACGACCCTGCAGGCCTCCCGACTCACTTGTCCTTGCCCAGGATCCTCCTGACGTGTTCCACGATCTCCTTGTTGCTCTTGGTCTCCACGTCCACCAGGACCTGCTCCCCGGTATCTGGGGACGGGCGCATAGGGACAGGCGTCGGGGCGGGCGGCGACAGCACGTGTGTGCAGCCCCGCGCTGCCCTTCTCGTCCCGGTTTCCTCCAGGGCCGCCCCACACGGGCTTGTCCAGCGCTCCCACGACCGGCCGCCCACGTGCAGACGGAAGGCAGGGGTCCAGACCGGTCCCCAACACGGAAGGGGGAGCGGGGAGGGGAAGAGAGAACAGACCCGGGACTCCAAAGTAAGAACTCGCTTTTTTAAATTCATGACTGGACGCATGTGCACACGTCGGGGGGGGGGAGATGCCCCTTCCACGGTCTTCCTCCAGCCATCGGACCGGACCCCGGGCACCCGGGCGCGTCTGCACGGTTCAGCTGCCGGGTTGGGGATCTGAGCTGTGGTCACCACGGGATCCGGTGTGTTAAGCAGCTCACCACCTCTGTGCCGCGGGGCCGGCCGTTGCCCAGCTTTTCCCTTCCGTCACGACAGAGCAAGTGCGCGGTGTGAGGGAGGGCTCTGGCCGCGCCCCAGCCTTCCTCCACCCCCAGCCCGGGCCACACATGCCTGGCGTGTCTCCAGGCCAACCAGGTGGGAACGCAGACTGCCCCTGCCTGGGGGACCCGGTCTCCCTCCGGCAGCGCTGTGTCGCTGTGCACCTAAACCTCTCATCAAACTCCTAGGACGGAACCTAGGAGGAGGTCTTCATGACACTGCCGAGACAAAGGTGGTTTTTTGGTTTGTTTTGGTTTGGTTTTTATTAGACATTAAAAATGTCCATAAAAGAAAAAAAATCAGTAAACAATTTAAAAAGCAAAACTTTTGGGGGCCAGCAGGTGGCATGGTGGTTAAGAGTGCTGGGCTCCCACATGGCCAACCACGACTCAAGTCCTGGATCTGGCGGCTTGCTTTCTCGCTCTCTCTCTCTCTCTCTCTCACTCTGTCCCTCTCTGGTCAAATTAAATAAATAAAGTTAAATAAAATAATTCTTTTTTTTTTTTTTGGAGCAGTTTTTGCTATAGATAGGCACATGCACTCACCAGACAGACAGAGAGAGACAGAGAGACAAAGTGAGAAGTCACCATCCGGGGGGATGGTCACGCCGCAATCCCTTCTCCTCCATTCTCCTCTCAGGATCTTGGGCACACACGCACACATGCCTGGCGTGAGTTTAAGCCACCAGGTCCGGGACTCAAACCGCGGTCGACTACGTGGGAGTCCAGTGACATAGCCATTATACTAACTGCTGGTCCCAAATTTTTTTTTCTTAATAAAATGAGTAAAGACAGGGCCAGTCCCACAGCTCAGCAGTTAAGGGAAGCAGATCCCACATGGCCAACATGTAATTCGAATCCTGGCCCTAATGGCTTGAGAAACATGCCAAGAGAATGCATGACCCCAAACCCTGACAGGATGGAGAAATGGAGACGGGACTGTGGCATTACCACGCCCCATGGAGGAGGTGGTGCGGCCTTCTCCCTCTCCCTCTGTCTCTGTGCAAGCACTTGTGCCCTCTGGTAGAAAGTAAGAAAAACAAAGAAAAAGAAAAAAAAAAAAAAAGGCACAGCAGGCATGTGTGTGTGCATGCCCAAAATCCTGACAGGAAAGAGAAATGAAGGAAAAGAACTGTGTTGTGACCGTGTCCCCCTGCGGGGTATTTTCTTGTTCTCTCGCTCTGTGCATCCCTCTTTCTCTCCCCCTCTGGTGAGTGCATGCACCCTGTACCAGTTACAACTAAAACAGTTTTAAAAAAAGAGAAGACAAGACATGTAGAAATGGGTCCTTGGCAGACGGACCAGCCTAAACAAAGCCCTCCCAGCCTGGTGTGGCGGGGTGGGGGATGGCAAGGTCCATATGGCGTGAGGTAGGGAATAGTAGACGAGGCTAGAGAGGAAGGGGGAGAGCAGGCTGCAGTCAGTGCGGGGCAGCTGGAAGTGACAGGAAGGCCAGAAATGTCACCGGTCACCGTGACTGCCCCAGCAAGA
>NW_006160227.1:2412002-2412883 GCF_000334495.1 Tupaia belangeri chinensis | reverse complement strand
GCCCTTCTCGTCCCGGTTTCCTCCAGGGCCGCCCCACACGGGCTTGTCCAGCGCTCCCACGACCGGCCGCCCACGTGCAGACGGAAGGCAGGGGTCCAGACCGGTCCCCAACACGGAAGGGGGAGCGGGGAGGGGAAGAGAGAACAGACCCGGGACTCCAAAGTAAGAACTCGCTTTTTTAAATTCATGACTGGACGCATGTGCACACGTCGGGGGGGGGGAGATGCCCCTTCCACGGTCTTCCTCCAGCCATCGGACCGGACCCCGGGCACCCGGGCGCGTCTGCACGGTTCAGCTGCCGGGTTGGGGATCTGAGCTGTGGTCACCACGGGATCCGGTGTGTTAAGCAGCTCACCACCTCTGTGCCGCGGGGCCGGCCGTTGCCCAGCTTTTCCCTTCCGTCACGACAGAGCAAGTGCGCGGTGTGAGGGAGGGCTCTGGCCGCGCCCCAGCCTTCCTCCACCCCCAGCCCGGGCCACACATGCCTGGCGTGTCTCCAGGCCAACCAGGTGGGAACGCAGACTGCCCCTGCCTGGGGGACCCGGTCTCCCTCCGGCAGCGCTGTGTCGCTGTGCACCTAAACCTCTCATCAAACTCCTAGGACGGAACCTAGGAGGAGGTCTTCATGACACTGCCGAGACAAAGGTGGTTTTTTGGTTTGTTTTGGTTTGGTTTTTATTAGACATTAAAAATGTCCATAAAAGAAAAAAAATCAGTAAACAATTTAAAAAGCAAAACTTTTGGGGGCCAGCAGGTGGCATGGTGGTTAAGAGTGCTGGGCTCCCACATGGCCAACCACGACTCAAGTCCTGGATCTGGCGGCTTGCTTTCTCGCTCTCTCTCTCTCTCTCTCTCCCTCTGTCCCTCTCTGGTCAAATTAA
>NW_006160227.1:2405407-2411850 GCF_000334495.1 Tupaia belangeri chinensis | reverse complement strand
CGCACACATGCCTGGCGTGAGTTTAAGCCACCAGGTCCGGGACTCAAACCGCGGTCGACTACGTGGGAGTCCAGTGACATAGCCATTATACTAACTGCTGGTCCCAAATTTTTTTTTCTTAATAAAATGAGTAAAGACAGGGCCAGTCCCACAGCTCAGCAGTTAAGGGAAGCAGATCCCACATGGCCAACATGTAATTCGAATCCTGGCCCTAATGGCTTGAGAAACATGCCAAGAGAATGCATGACCCCAAACCCTGACAGGATGGAGAAATGGAGACGGGACTGTGGCATTACCACGCCCCATGGAGGAGGTGGTGCGGCCTTCTCCCTCTCCCTCTGTCTCTGTGCAAGCACTTGTGCCCTCTGGTAGAAAGTAAGAAAAACAAAGAAAAAGAAAAAAAAAAAAAAAGGCACAGCAGGCATGTGTGTGTGCATGCCCAAAATCCTGACAGGAAAGAGAAATGAAGGAAAAGAACTGTGTTGTGACCGTGTCCCCCTGCGGGGTATTTTCTTGTTCTCTCGCTCTGTGCATCCCTCTTTCTCTCCCCCTCTGGTGAGTGCATGCACCCTGTACCAGTTACAACTAAAACAGTTTTAAAAAAAGAGAAGACAAGACATGTAGAAATGGGTCCTTGGCAGACGGACCAGCCTAAACAAAGCCCTCCCAGCCTGGTGTGGCGGGGTGGGGGATGGCAAGGTCCATATGGCGTGAGGTAGGGAATAGTAGACGAGGCTAGAGAGGAAGGGGGAGAGCAGGCTGCAGTCAGTGCGGGGCAGCTGGAAGTGACAGGAAGGCTAGAAATGTCACCGGTCACCGTGACTGCCACAGCAGGACAAAGGGCTAGAGGGAAGGAAGGTGTCTGCCCAGGCCCGTCTCCATCTGTGGGGGCCTCACTCACCTAAATAGAAGCGCAGGAAGGGTGACGGTGTCATGTTCTTAAACATCATGATCTGCACCCATGGGTTTTTGTACTGGATCTGAGGGATGTTGAAAAACACAAATTTCCTGCAGGTGGAAAGAAATCAAGCCCATGAAATAAAGTTTTCAATCAAAAACATTGTGCACGTTGCTTTAAATTATTTTATTTAACTTTATTGATTGATTGATTTTAATTTGACCAGAGAAGGACAGAGTGGGAGAGAGAAACAGGGAAAGTGAGAAAGCAAGCTGCCAGGTCCGGGACTCTAACCATGGTCAGCCATGTGGGAGTCCAGCGCCCTTAACCACACTATGCCACCTTTCATCAGATTCTCAGAGGCCAGAAAGCAAGAGGGATGCCCGTGACCCCGAGAGCTGCATACAGCCCTGAGAACACCGACAGCAGGCCAGGCCTCTCCCAGGCAGTTCACAGGGAAAACCCAAATGGCCTGTCTCCACCGAACAGCCTCTGTATCTTCCCAATAAAGTCATGAGAACTAAAACACTTCTTTCTCACCTCTTAGGCTGCAAAAGATTTTTTTTTTTTAAGTATGGAAGTGGGGCTAGCAGGTGGCATGGTGGTTAAGGGCGCTGGACTCCCACGTGGCCGACCTCGGTTCAAGTCCCAGACCTGGCGGCTTGCTTTCTCACTTTCCCTCTATCTCTCTGTCCTTCTCCGTTCAAATTAAAATAAGTGTGTGTTGGGACCAGCAGTTGGCGTAATGGCTATGTCGCTGGACTCCTATGTAGTCAACCGCAGTTCGCGTCCTGGACCTGGTGGCTTAAAACTCATGCCGGGCGCATGTGTGTGTGTGCCCAAGATCCTGAGAGGAGAATGGAGAAGAAGGGATTGCGGCGTGACCATCCCCCCTGGGGGGTGATTTCTCACTTTCTGTCTCTCTGTCTCTTTCTGGCCAGTGCACGCGCCCTATAGCAAAAACCTCTCCAAAAAAAAAAAATGTGTGTATTTAATTTGACCAGAGAGGGACAGATATGTATATATATATGTGTGTGTGTGTGTGTGTGTGTGTGTGTGTGTGTGTATATATACACACACACAAAGTCAAATAATTCTTTTAAAAAAATATGAAAATGAAGCGATATTGCCTTAAGAATACAGACTGGCTTAATCTCTGGAAGTTTAGAACTAGCAAAATTTTAGGGCATGGAGGTTACAGCAGCTGGGTCCCCTATCGCCAACTGAGCAGTTTGGGAGTCCCAGACCGTGTCTTGAAAAATACCCCAGACACGTGTGCTGCATGCTCAAAATCCCAAAAGGAGAATGGAGGAAGGACAGTGGCGTGGCCTCTCTGGAGGGTGATATCTCCCCCCCCGCCCCCCCCCCGTTGTATATAACCCATGGCAAATTAAAAAACAAAAAAATACTAGCAAGGGGCCAGTGGGTGGCATGGTTAAGGGTACTGGACTCCCACATGTCTGACCACGGTTTGAGTCCTGGACCTGGCAGCTTGCTTTCTCATTTTCCTTGTTTCTCTCTCTCACTCTATCCCTCTCTGGTCAAATTAAAATCAATCAATAAATAAAGTTAAATAATTATTTTTTAAAAACTAACAAAATGTTAAAAGCACAGATGTCTCGGGGCCAGCAGACAGCACAGTGGGCAAGGCTCCGGCCAACTGCAGAATCCAGCAGCTTGAGACTCATGCCGGGAACGCGTACGTACGTTCCCAAAACCACAAGGGGATGGAAGAGCCGAGACTGTAACGTGGCCATCCCCCCAGGAGTGATTTCTCACTTTCCCTCTCAGTGTCTCTGCTGAGTACACCTGCCCTAGGGCAAACTTTTTCTTTTATCTTTAAACTTTAAACTTTATTTATTCTAATTTGACCAGAGGGGGACAGAGTGAGAGAAAAGGAGAAAGTAAGCCACCAGGTCCAGGACTCGAACCATAGCTGACCACGTGGGAGTTCAGCGCCCTTAATCACCCGGCCACCTGCCAGCCCCATGGTAAAACCTTTAAATAACAAAAAACCACAGGTCTCAAGGATGTCAACTGTGGATCCGCGAAACACAGAGACTGCGAGGCTGTGACTTCACCTGTCATGGTGAAGGGGCAGACATGGATGGCGCTGATGAGACCAACGGCTACCGGCCACAGGGCCATCCCTCCGAGGGCCACAGGGCCCCTGACTGCCCGCGCCAGCCTGACCCGTGGCTACTGGTGTGTGCCCTGCAGAACGGCTCCCTTGCCCTCCAGCGGGGGTGCAGGCCAGAGATGAGAAAGAGGGAGGCAAAGGCAGCCGTGTCTCCCTCCCTGGGCCCCGGCTCTGCAGGCTCCTGCTCAGTGCTCCTGGCCTCGAGTCCCAGGGGTCCTTCCCTCACCTCAGGCCTCAGCCAGGTGGTGCGCTGTTCCTCGTGGTTTCTGCCCCCATCCTTGCTCACACTCGTGCAAACAGTCCCTTAATTACAGGCTCCCCTAATGATCCTAACTTAAGTGCACGCTCTGCTCCCACAGCTGCCCCGCCCCAAACACCAGCGAGAGTACCCGTGGGAAGGGGAGGAACACACATTCTCAGAGCTCCATGCCCGCACCACTTCCCAGCTGCAGGGCCAGGGCACAAGAGGGCTCAGCCTCAGTTATGATGCCCAGAAGACGGTGACGCACCACCACGGTCCAGATGGAAGCTCAGGGGACATATTGAAGATGAAACTGATAGAATCAATAGAAAGGCTGAGTATATGACTGCTTTTGTGAGGAGACTCCACCAATGGGGCAGAATCTGCAGCTGAAACAAAGTAAAACAATGGCAATTATTAACTCCAGGAAAAACAGATGGATTTGCAAAAACAAAAAGGAGAAATAATCATAGTATTCTAATTTTGCTCAAGTGTTTACTAAGCCACAGTAATTATTAAATACTGCAGAGTGTTCTCTCCAAACTGCTGACTGACTACCCTGGGAAGACGAGGTAGAGGAGGGGTGGGCGTGGGAGGTGGGGAACAGCAGTAGGAAGGTCATCTAGGGCCTCCTCTCCCACAAACAAGTCGACAGATTCTGCCTGGAGCTGGAAAATGAAGACAACTCGAAGGAAGGAAAACTCAAACTAACGAGTTGTAAGTTGCTGCCCCTAGGGGAGGAAATGGAGGCCTTGTTGAGCAGGACAGCACCCAATGCTGATCTCCACCCCCTGCAGAGTACCCCAACAGCAAAAAAAGTCCACCAATAAACCTCCCACAGCTGGAACTCCAGGGCAAAAGTGGCCCGGGAAGCATGGAAGGGCAAGTTTTCTCTCTGCTCCCAACAACCACCCCGGAAGGGGGGGTTACAACTAAGGAAAGCGCTGCAGGTCACACAGCTAGAGAGTGAAAGAGCCAGGGCTAGACTGATCTGGACCGCTACCACACTGCTCCATCAGTCACCAAAGGACCAGGTTCGCCTGTGCCTGAGGCTCAGTGGGTGTGTACACGCACCAGAAAGAGGGATCCCGAGAATGAGGGAGAAAGCACCCCAACTAGGACTGGCTGTGTCAGCGCCCCACAAACCCTTCTCCTCCATCTCTGCGCCGCAGGATTTCCGACAAGCACGCACAGCCAGGGGAGGATCCACACCAGTCGGCCATGTGAGACCTGGCTCCCTTAACCACTCGGCTACAGGCCAACCCTCAGGGCCACTTCTTAAGGCAAGGACGCCTGGCACAGGGGGTGGTCACTTACCCCTCAGATACTGAACAGGAAGCACCCGCCCACCCAACAGGGCCCATGACAATGGCAAGCCCCAGGCTGTGGTACTAGTCACCTGAAAGGAAGAAGGCCTACAGCCAGCAGATGGTGTAGTCTTTAAGGTGCTGGCCTCCCACACAGCACCTGAGGTTCGAGTCCCAGACCCGGTGGCTTGAAATTGATGCTGGGCACACGTGCATGTGTGCCCAAAATCCCAAGAGAAGAATGGAGAAGGGACTACACCGTGGCCATCCCCATTGTGGGGTGATTTCTCACTTTCTCTGTCTCTGTCTCTCCAGAGAACACACGTGCTCTACAGCAAAAATCTCTCCACCCCCCCTAAAAGAAACAAGGAAGGCCCTTGTCAGAGCAGCTGAATGCGAGGGCCCCTGAGCAATCTCAGGCTCATGGGCTAGACAGAGCAAGTGAGGCAGGCCCAAACCCCAGGGCACTAATCAGAGGGCCAAGGAAGCACGGTCTAGGAGGACGGGACAGTGTTGGCCTACAGGGCACTGATCCTGAAGAAGGGCAGTATGAGCTCCTCGGGCCTGTTTTAATTGGCTCCTTTAAGAAAAATGGAGATTTTTATAAATTTGAATTCCAGCTTTTTCTTTTTTTTTGGAGAGGTTTTTGTTACAGGACGCATGCACTCACTAGACAGACAGAGAGAGAGAGATCCCTCTCGGGATCTTGGGCACGCATGCACTCGGACCCAGCATGAGTTTTAAGCCACCGGGTCCGGGACGCAAACCACGGTTGACTACGTGGGAGTCCAGCGACATAGCCATTACGCTAACTGCTGGTTCCCTGAATTCCAGCTTCTTGACAGATCAAGAATTCTCCAGAGTCCCCACTGCCCAGCAGCGGAGGGCCCCACTGGCGAGCCAGCCAGGTGGTGTGGTGGTGAAGGCAACTGGATCCCACATGGCCAACTATGCAGTTCAAGTCCCAGACATGGCTTGAAAATACGCCAGGCTGTGAGTGTGGGTGCCCAAAAATCCGGAGAGGAGACTGGAGAAAGAACTCCAGTATGGTCATCCCCCTGGGGGTGCTTTTCCACTTCCTCTCTCTCCTCTTTCTCTCCAGTGAGCACGCGCACTATAGCACATTTACAAAGGGGGGTGTTTGTCAAGGGTACGTGTTCTCCAGTTCCCGGGCACCATCCTGCCTGCCTCCCTCCTTTCCACGAGCTGCCAGACCTCTGCCCTGTGACAAAATGGATGCACACAGGGTGACTTGGGTTACGAAGAGTCTTTGGGGGCCCACTAATCCCAAGACCAAGTTTTCTGGGAAACCCTCATCGAGGGGGCCCCACGTAAGCAGGCCCAAATTTTCAGGTTCATTTGCACACAGCAAAGGGCCCCTGACCTGGGACCACCCTCCACGAGGTGCTGGCCCCTCTCATTAGACCCACCCCACACACCCAGCCCCAAAGCTCCAGCCCACTCAGAACTGAGATCTCGCCCACTGTGGAATTCACAGCCACACAGGCCTGGCAGGCAGCAGGTATTAATAAATGCATACTTGGGCCGGCAGGTGGCATGGTGGTTAAGGAGCTGGACTTGGCTGACTACGGTTCGAGTCCTGGACCTGGAAGCTTGCTTTTTCACTTTCCCTCTCTCTCTCTGTCTCTCTCTCTGGCCAAATTGAAAAGTAAATAATAAAAAATGAAATTAAATAATTATTTTTTAAAATAATAATTAACTAAATACATACATACTTAATACCAGAAGAGCCCAAGGTACTGCTTGGGGTGCCTCCGGGGACAACTTGCCACTGCCCTGCACGGAGACCCGAGTCCCTACTCTAACGTGTCGGGAGGTGGTCTCCCGGGACTTCCC
>NW_006160227.1:2404913-2405158 GCF_000334495.1 Tupaia belangeri chinensis | reverse complement strand
CCCCCCCCCCCCGGGGCGCCCGCGGCCGGCAGTTTCCGGGTCCGAGGCCGCAGCCCGGGCTCGCCGCTCCGGGGTCCGACCGACCTGGCGCCCTCGCCCAGCGGCCCGTGCGTGTTGTAGTTCACCGTCATGACCTTCACCGAGTCCTTGAACACCACGTCGCCCTGGCTCAGGTACTGCAGGGTGCGGCGGATCGGGAAACGGCCCTTCATGGACATGGCGGCGGCGGGGCCGGCCGCGGGACC
>NW_006160227.1:2397133-2404859 GCF_000334495.1 Tupaia belangeri chinensis | reverse complement strand
GGCGCGCGCCGCGGAGCGGCCTGGGACTTGGAGTCCTGGCCCGCGGCCCTTGGCGGCTTCGGGCGAGAGCTGACACCGTCCTCCCGCGAGGCTTAGCGAGTCCACCGCCCACCGCTGGGAATTCGTGGGCCCTGAGTTCGGGTCCTAACTTTCCTCTCTTAAGGGCTCCAGTTTCAAAATGAAGAGTTTAAACTGCACGATCTCTAACACTGGCCAGAAAACAAATCGAGCTGCACAAGGACAAGGAAGGTTTGGCAATTACCATCCCTACTTCAGCCACTGAACACCGCGACCTCATTTCCTCATAAACCAGTGTGGACGAGGACGCATTTCTCAAGTGCTCTTATTGATCTGGGAAAGGGTTTTTTTTTTTTTTGGGGGGGGGGGTTTTGGTTTTGGGGATGGCGGCGCCCCAGACAGAGACAGAGAGACAGAAAGCGAGAAATCACCCCCCAAGGGGATGGCCACGCTGCAATCCCTTCTCCTCCATTCTCCTCTCGGGATCTTGGGCACGCACCCACAAACGCCCGGAGTGAGTTTAAGCCACCAGGTCCGGGACTCGAACCACGGTCTACTACGTGAGAGTCCAGCGACATAGCCACGACGCTAACTGCTGGTCCCATCTGGAAAAGTTTTGTTTTTGATTGAGAGATTTTTGCTATAGGGCACTACACTCACTGGAGAGACAGAGAGACAGAAAAGGAGAAATCCCCCAGGGGTAGGGGGCATGGCCACGCTGCAATCCCTTCCCCTCTATTCTCCTCCTGAGATTTTGGGCATGCACGCACACGCACTTGGCGTGAGTTTCCAACAGCCGGGTCCGAGACTTGAACCACAGACAGCCATGTGGGAGTCCAGTGACGAAGTGACTATTCCGCCACCTGCTGGGCCTTTGTGTTTTATTCTTAACATTTCCTGTAGTTCCTTTATCTGTTACATGAACTCTTGTGTACTTTACCTGTGAGACCCTTATATTAATCAGTTATTTTAGATTTCCTGCCTGGTCGCTGCAACTTCTGCGTGTAGTTCCCATGTTTGTTTCCTCTCATGGGGTTGATACTTCCTCTTGCCTTGTGGCATGCCTTGGAGTTTTTATTTTTATTTAGTGAAGATGAGTCCACCTCAGCCGAGTTGAGCAATAGGAAGTGAGGGAGACAGGCCTCTGCGGGCAAAGTGTTCATCTGGTGCGGGGCTGAGCTGTAGCTATGGGTACCCAGCACTCATTTTTTCTAGCGTCTGGTTTTGTCTCCCTGCTTGACTTTGGGCTTCCCTAGATAACCCAACTCAGAGTAACCCACTGTCACCCTCCTGGAGCCCTGGTGGTATGGGGGAAGGGTGCAGAGGAGGAGCATTCCATGACGAGAAATCAGAAATCGCAGTATTTTAGGAGGCCTGAGTCCTTGGGCTGTGACCTTCGCAGGTGTTCAAGCCCCCTCCTCCCTCCTCCCATCAGACAGGAAAGTTCAGAGACTGCAGTGGGATTAACGCCCTTCCCCAGAGGGGATAAGGCTCTAGCAAAATCTTTTCCCCTGGAGAACTGGCCTCGGTTATAGGGAAGGCTGAGTTTATTTTACCAAGATATCGTTCCCCTTCCTCTGCCAGAGGCACCAGCGACTCTTCTTAGCTCTTCACCGTGAGAAGCGAGTGGGGTTCCTGGAGGTAAAGCCCACGGAAGTGTGTGGAGGGGAGGCGGCTGTTCCTCACTCCATGCTGGCTCGCACGCGGCCTCCAGCATTTCGTCACAGCTATCCAAGTGTCCCCCTGGCCGTGGGTGGCGTCCATGCCAGGCAGGCAGACCTCGGCCGACTCTGTACTCCTCTCCCCAGATTCGATGGCCGTTTGCCCTGCACACTCAGCTCTCTATTCAGTTTGTCCAACTATTTCTTTGTGCAAAGATAGGAATGACAGTTTCCAAACGCAACTTTTAAGTATCTAAATTGAAACCAGAAACGCTTCCTGAGGTCCTTTCAAACTACTTACATGAGAGGCTACCCTAGTTTCAGGCAGAGGAGCTTTTGATCCAGGAGTCCAAGTGAGTTAGGACCAGCAGATGGCATAATGGTGTTACATCGCTGGAATCCCACGTAGCCCACTGCAGTTCGAGTCCTGGACCCAGCAGCTTAAACTCACACCGGGTGCACGAGCGTGTGCCCAAGCTCTCAAGTGCAGAATGGAAGGATTGCGGCATGGCAGTCCCCCCTGCGGGGGTGATTTCTCATTTTCTGTTTCTGTCTCTCCAGTAAGTACATGTGCCCTATCGTGAAAAATCTCTCCAAATGGGAACCAGCAGTTAGCGTAATGGCTATGTCGCTGGACTCCCACGGAGTTGACCGCGGTTCGCGGCCTGGACCCAGTGGCTTAAACTCACGCCGAGCGCATGTGCGTGCGTGCCTAAGATCCCGAGAGGAGAATGGAGGAGAAGGGATTGCGGAGTGGCCATCCCCCCTGGTTGGTGATTTCTCGCTTTCTGTCTCTGTCTCTTTCTCTGTCTGGCAAGCACACGCCCCCTATAGCAAAAATCTCTCCAAATGGGAACCAGCAGTTAGCGTAATGGCTATGTCGCTGGACTCCCACGGAGTTGACCGCGGTTCGCGGCCTGGACCCAGTGGCTTAAACTCACGCCGAGCGCATGTGCGTGCGTGCCTAAGATCCCGAGAGGAGAATGGAGGAGAAGGGATTGCGGAGTGGCCATCCCCCCTGGTTGGTGATTTCTCGCTTTCTGTCTCTGTCTCTTTCTCTGTCTGGCAAGCACACGCCCCCTATAGCAAAAATCTCTCCAAATGGGAACCAGCAGTTAGCGTAATGGCTATGTCGCTGGACTCCCACGGAGTTGACCGCGGTTCGCGGCCTGGACCCAGTGGCTTAAACTCACGCCGAGCGCATGTGCGTGCGTGCCTAAGATCCCGAGAGGAGAATGGAGGAGAAGGGATTGCGGAGTGGCCATCCCCCCTGGTTGGTGATTTCTCGCTTTCTGTCTCTGTCTCTTTCTCTGTCTGGCAAGCACACGCCCCCTATAGCAAAAATCTCTCCAAATGGGAACCAGCAGTTAGCGTAATGGCTATGTCGCTGGACTCCCACGGAGTTGACCGCGGTTCGCGGCCTGGACCCAGTGGCTTAAACTCACGCCGAGCGCATGTGCGTGCGTGCCTAAGATCCCGAGAGGAGAATGGAGGAGAAGGGATTGCGGAGTGGCCATCCCCCCTGGTTGGTGATTTCTCGCTTTCTGTCTCTGTCTCTTTCTCTGTCTGGCAAGCACACGCCCCCTATAGCAAAAATCTCTCCAAATGGGAACCAGCAGTTAGCGTAATGGCTATGTCGCTGGACTCCCACGGAGTTGACCGCGGTTCGCGGCCTGGACCCAGTGGCTTAAACTCACGCCGAGCGCATGTGCGTGCGTGCCTAAGATCCCGAGAGGAGAATGGAGGAGAAGGGATTGCGGAGTGGCCATCCCCCCTGGTTGGTGATTTCTCGCTTTCTGTCTCTGTCTCTTTCTCTGTCTGGCAAGCACACGCCCCCTATAGCAAAAATCTCTCCAAAAAAAAAAAAAAATCTCTCCAAAAAAAAAAAAAAAAATCTCTCCAAATAAGAAAAAGAGAAGGATGGGTAAAACCCCAACCTGCCCTGCCCTGCCCACCCATCCAGAGGTGGGGTGTGCAGTCAGACACTGGGGTTCCGGTGAAGGTTAAGTAAGGTAATCCATGTGTAATACCTGGCACTCGGTCTGGCCCACAGCGAGCACTAAAGAAAAGGGGGCTTCAGCAAGGTCATAAAAAGATCCGATTAGATCTTTGTTTTGGTACAGCAAGACCCTGACATCGTTTTTTTCATAAACTTTTTGAAGATACTTGATATCATCCCCTCCTTGTTGAATAATCTGCACAGGCCCAGGTAACTGGAGTAACAGCACAACTAGGGCCTGGATTTATCCTGCCCAAAGCCCAGTGACCTCGGCTCTTCCTGAGGCCCTAGCCAGCCAGGAACTTAGGAGCTACGACTACCATTTGATAATCGGATGGCCAACAGGAGGAGGGAGGGTGCCCGGAGCTGTCACATGACACGTACACAGACACGCACCAGTAACATGTTACTTTATTTTTTTAAAAAAGGTTCCAATACAAGGCCCCAGAGTTAGTGCATGCACATCAATGACCCTCAAACGGACAGCCATTGTCACATGCCTAGCACAGCCTGCCTGTAACTGCAGAGACCGGCTTCTCGAGTGGCGTTTTACCACCGGACTAGCCCACCGTCCACCCTACCACATGGCTCAGGGCGACAGGGACGTGCATGTGAGGATGTGGACAGCAAAGACGCTTGGAGTCGCAAGCACAGGAAGCTCCCTTAGTGTCTTGGACGGGGAAATACAATCGAAGCCTAAAGGGAAACGCCACCTTCGTGTGAGCCCGGTGCCCCGCGGTCTTTCCCAAGGACGATCGCGGTCTGTCTCTGGAGTGGGCCAACGCCATGTCGGGACCTCACTCTGCTGCTGACCCAGGCTGTTCCCCTTGAAGGACTGCAGGGAGGGTGAGGCGTCCACCTGAGGTAAGAACGTGAGGCCACTGTCACGATGCTCGGGCCGGTCTGTCCTTGCTGTCAGCCCAACGTCGTCCTGATCCTGGGAGACAGCCAGCTGCGGGGAGGGGCCCTAATTCTTCTCGTGTCCCTTGCAGGTTCACAGGACATGGCCACGGGAGGTTACACGGAAGAATTCATGGAAGAATACCGTCATGGAAGAGCTCCGCCAAGCCAGAGGGATTTGCTTTTAGTTTGGTTTAGTATATTCGAGGTGGGTTGTTTTAAATAGTTTTTAAGTGTTTCTTGTTGGTTACTTACAGAGCGCTACCTGGGGTTGATTTCAGGGCTGGGGCTCGTTTAGTGGATGAGCCCTAACTGAAATCCTCCTCCGTCGGAGACTCGCTCCCCTAAGAAAGTGCTCCGGCTGGCCAGCAGCGCTCGGCCTCTGGAACCACCCGCTCCCGCTCCCGGGAGGAAGGGCAGACCGAGCAGGGAAGGCCGCGCTGCCCAGCCACAAAGCCCCAGAGACTGCACGCCGGGCACGGCCCCCAGGGAGGAAAGGAGGCTGGCCGCAGGCGACAGCTGAGATGCCGTGAGGGGCTGACACGCTGCCCCAAGCCCTGTGTTTGTGAACAGAACCCGAACGTGGGTCCTCTCCCGCCCCAGTTCCCACACCCTGCCCAGGAACTTTCCATTTGGCCAAAAGCCCCAGCGGGTGCTAAGGACATGTGACTAGTGTTGACAGTGCAGATTCTTTTTACACCGAGAGAATTCAGACATTCCCATTATCAAGAGGGGTCTCCACTAGAAAGTGACATCGACTTTGGCCCTCAGACCCGTCACCAGCGAAAGTACGACCCCCGTTACAAAGCTGTGTAAAGTGACGAGGGGTCCGTTATTGTGCGATAATTAATGCGCATGACTGCAGGCTCTGCCCGGAGCTCGACACGCCTGCTTACCGTGTCAGATGTCAGCGGAGGGAGACGCTCCTGAAAATCAAAGCACCGAAGCTAAAGCAGCGGCCTCCCTTCTGCCCTTGGCCGGTGCAGAGTTCCAGCGCCGCGGTCCCATCAGGGAGGTCCTGGGGCGTGCCTTTTCCAACAGTGCAGTCCTTTCATCCCAAACGCAGGTAAGAAAAGATCTCCCAGGGCCCCGTGGTGGGACGGGATGAACCCACACAGGAAGAAGCAGATGCAACGGCCCTGGGCATGACTGTCTCTGACTCAAGGAAGCTTCCCCTCCCGACGCTGTTCCACACGGACTCCCGGTCCCCAGTTCCTAAGTCACCGCCTCAGCGCTCCTCCATGGCCCCGGCAGTCACTTTGTCAACGCTCGGAGAGAGTGGCTCCCCGGACAGACAACTGTTCCATCCCAACGACGCCTGGGTAGAAACCCCTCCTCCCAAATACTCCTAATATCCACCAGCTACCCCTAAATAGCTCGGGATCGAATTCAGATGTGCCCCTGCACTGGGAGCGTAGCTTCCTGGCAGAGACGAGCACGATCTTAAACTCGGACGGAACCAGAGGGAGCCGTGCTGGGAAGCCTCCCCCAGGCCCTCTCCCAGAAAGAGGTGCCGGGCTGTCCTGGGGCTGCGCCCCACCTCTAGTACCTCCCCCTGCACTGCACAGGTGGGAGGCAGCACGGGGGAGGAAGCCCCAGGGGAGAGGGCACCCACGGCTAACGGGGACGGCCTCCCACCAGGGCAGGGGCAGGGGGCTCCAGCCGTCTGCTTTGGCTACAGGGAGGGCCCTACACAAGGCTGCCCGTAACAGGGCACGGCGAGCCGAGCCTGGGAGTAGCAGATGGGCCCAAGAGGAGCATGGCGGCATCTCTTCCCTGGGCCCAGCGGAGATGTACTGAGTTATAGCTAAGGAATAAAAGTGTGATATCCCTTTGAAAGGGGAAAGCCCCAAATTAAAAAAAAAAAAAAAAAACCCAAACCAAAACAAGTAACAGCCCGCAGGAAGAGCAGCGGAAGAGCAGCGGGTGAGGAATGCTGGCTCTTCTGCCCAGTCCCTGTCTCACTGTGGACTGTGTGGGCCGCTCCCAGTGCCCAGCACCACACAGGCTCCTGCCCTCGCCCCAGGCTCCCTCCCCGGGGCACGCCTGCCCTGCCATCCTGCTCGGCTGCCCCGCACGGCCCTGCCCCCCGTCAGTCAGCACCCCCCTTCTGCCGGGCCAAGGTGCGCTTCAGCTCCCGCAGGTTCTCCGTCAGCACCTCCACCTCGTCCAGGCGGCCGCACTGCTTGGCGTCGAAGATGTAGGCCTTGATGTTGTCGATCTGCTGCAGGAGCAGCTCCTCCTCGATGGGCTCCTCCGCCTCCGGCCCACTGTCACTGTCCGTCTCGAAGGGGTTGGTACAGACGGCTTTCACGAAGGGGTTGCCGGGAACAGGGGGGCTGGAAGGACTCTGGTGGGGGTGCTCTTCTTCCTCGTCGAAGGGGTTCGGTGGAGGACTGTCTGGATCAGTGAAAGGGTTCCCTGGCACCTCTTCCTCCTCTTCCTCAAAGGGATTGTACTCTCTGGGGACTCGGGTGGACAGGCCGAAGGACGCCTCTGCCGGAGGGCTGGTAGGGCCCGCGTCTAGGGGGCTGGGGAGCTCGTCCTCGTCAAAGGGGTTGAGGGAGGACACCTCATTCTGCTGTGACACAGAGCTCTGGGGGAAGTGCTCCTGGCCCAGGGCCAGGCGCCCAGCCCACACTCGGATGGGCTCTGCGGCGGAGCCGGGCGAAGGATTGTGGGAAGCCACGTCGCCCCGAGCTGGGGAAGGGCCAAGGTCCAAAGCATAGGCGAGGTGGCCGCGAGGCTCTCTGCTGGGCTCCAGCTGGAAAGGGCTGACTTCTCTGAAGTCCAGGGACCGCGTCCGCGTGTGCAGGGAGGCCGCCTGCAGCTGCTCCTGCTCGCGCTCCCACTCCCGGGCCCAGAGCATCTGCAGCTGCTCCCGCTGCAGGTCCTCCTCCTCGGCCTGCCTCCGCGACAGCTCCACGGCCCTCTCCGTCTGCTGCTGGTCGTACTCGTCCTGCAGCTGCCGCATAAGTAGGTGAGGTTGTGACTCTGATGCAGGAGCGGGTCTGAGTCCTCACTCTGGGCCTGCCCCTCTGACAGGGGGAGCCAGCCCTCGGCCTTGCTCACGGGGGCAGGGCCCCTGCAAAGAGATGCCAGCTCTCCGTTGGTGGCACGAGAGGCCAGGCCACTCTGCCGCTCCCCC
>NW_006160227.1:2394084-2395713 GCF_000334495.1 Tupaia belangeri chinensis | reverse complement strand
GCCTCCGCCTGCCTGATGAAGGAGGTGATGTTGTGGATCTGCTGCAGGAGCGGGTCTGAGTCCTCACTCTGGGCCTGCCCCTCTGACAGGGGGAGCCAGCCCTCGGCCTTGCTCACGGGGGCAGGGCCCCTGCAAAGAGATGCCAGCTCTCCGTTGGTGGCACGAGAGGCCAGGCCACTCTGCCGCTCCTCCGTCCTTCGCTGGGACTGCAGGGCAGCCTGCGGAGACATGAAAGCCAGAGTGTCACCACTCGAGGGCCAGGCCACCCACTGCCACACTGTCGGCCACTCTCGCAGTCCCTCCAGCCCTAGGCCAGTGACATTCCAACTGTCCAACTCAGGACTAAGCCATCCAGCTGCTAAAATCAAACCACGCTGCTTCTGAGGGGCAGGGGGAGTGCCGTAACGGAGGCCGGCAGGCACAGCAGTGACACCACTGACTCAGTGGGTGGGCCCAGGCTCACGTCCCAGGGCCTCCCTGTAGGTGCTGGGGGCATTCAGGGTGGGGACGGATCACGGGGTAGAGACCCTGATGGGCGGGCGGGGGGCTCTCTCACGAAAAATAATAAATAAATACACTTTCAAAGATTGTTAAGTAAAATAAAGCAAGCAATGAGCAACAGTAGGTAGGGGAGGGCTCCTCAGCTCAGTAACCTGCTCTCACCCACACCGAGTGTCAGCAACGGTAAACACACGTGTTACTGTCTTAGTGCTGCACGCTCCAGGACCAGCAGGCGGCGTAATGGCTACATTGCTGGGCTCCCACCTAGTCGACCACGGTTCAAGTCCTGGACCCAGCAGCTTGAAACTCACGCCGGGCACGTGTGCGTGCATGCCCAAGATCCCGAGAGGAGAATGGAGAAGGGATTGTGGCGTGGCCATTCCCCCTGGGGGGTGATTTCTCGCTTTCTGTCTCTCTGTCTCTCTCTCTCCAGCAAGTGCACATGCCCTATAGCAAAACTCTCTCAAAAACAAAAATAAGCAGTGTTCACATCCAACGTGTCCTACAGAGACCGCCCTGGTGCCCGGCCCTTGGCAGCTTCTACTGTAAGAATAAAATTAGATTAGCCTGTCTTACAAAGGTAAAGTCTAACCTTTGCCTCTTTTGTTTCTGTACTAAAGCGGATGCTGCTGAAGTTGTGGAAACCTGGGGTAATTTGTTAACACCTTGCAGGGAGCCCAGAGCCATTTGCAAACTAGTCTGGCAAGCTAGCCCAGACCTTTGTAGTGTAAAATCCCTCCCTTCTGCTAGCCCCGGAAACCCAGATCAAATGCTCCTGCAAGCCTGACCAAATGGTCATCATAAGATTACCTTGTAACCTCTTATCTTGCTTCCTCCCCTCACCCCACGGACTCATGTCTATATAACCTGAATACTCCTATGTTCGGGGCTTCACTCTTAGCCATGTCTTGTATGACTGGGAGTGGAGTCCTAGCGCGCTAGCAATAAAGCCTCTTGTATTTTACATCAAGAACCGACTTTTGTGGTTGATGGGGTCGCCGTTTCCGTAACACTCCGGTAAAAACCTTTCAGCCATCCCCCCTGGGGGGTGATTTCTGGCTTTCTGTCTCTCTGTCTCTCTCTGTCTTTCTGGCGAGCGCATGCGCCCTATAGCAAAAACCTCCAAAA
>NW_006160227.1:2386960-2389631 GCF_000334495.1 Tupaia belangeri chinensis | reverse complement strand
TTTCATCCAAGAACGAATAAGCACAGTCCAGGCACTCGTACTCCGACAACAATATCAAACCTTACAACAGTCAGAAACTTATCCAGAAACTCTTATGGGTACATAAGTTTTATGATTAAAACTCCTTGCCAAAAATGCAAAATGGGGGAATGTAAGAATAAAATTAGATTAGCCTGTCTTACAAAGATAAAGTCTAACCTTTGCCTCTTTTGTTTCTGTACTAAAGCGGATGCTGCTGAAGTTGTGGAAACCTGGGGTAATTTGTTAACACATTGCAGGAGCCCCGAGCCATTTGCAAACTAGTCTGGCAAGCTAGCCCAGACCTTTGTAGTGTAAAATCCCTCCCTTCTGCTAGCCCCGGAAACCCAGATCAAATGCTCCTGCAAGCCTGACCAAATGGTCATCATAAGATTACCTTGTAACCTCTTATCTTGCTTCCTCCCCTCACCCCACGGACTCATGTCTATATAACCTGAATACTCCTATGTTCGGGGCTTCACTCTTAGCCATGTCTTGTATGACTGGGAGTGGAGTCCTAGCGCGCTAGCAATAAAGCCTCTTGTATTTTACATCAAGAACCGACTTTTGTGGTTGATTGGGGTCGCCATTTCCGTAACACTCCGGTAAAAACCTTTCACTACCAGAGAACTGCAATCTCTACGGTACTTCAGACATGAGGGGGTCAGCACGAGGTCCGAGCTGGGGGGACCGACAGCACGTGCGAGGCCAGGGCACAGGCACGAGACGCGAGGTCTGGCTCTACACCACGTAGCCAGGCCGTGGAGTGCCGCGCCGCGTGGGGAATGCCGGGAGGACGACACCACGGCGGGCTTCACTCACTCGTCTCTCCAGGGCCGCCTTCTGCTCCATGTCCTGCTTCCTCCTCCTCTTCAGCTCCTCGAACTGCTCTTTGGTAGGCAGGGACATCAAACCAAGCAGCTTCTCCTGCAGGCGTCAGAGTTTCACACTTAGTCCCTGGTGGGGAATGAGCCTGAGGCCCTGGGACGGGAGCCTGCTTCCACGAGGCAGCCCCACACCCAAGAGAGTAGCCACCGGCCGCTGGGAAGGAGCGAACCCTTAGGTCGGGCCAGAGCCGGCTTCCCAGCGGGCCTGCCTCCTGCTTAGCTGTGGATGGCCATCGGAAATCCCACTACTCACTGGCTCTCCGTGGCACTTTCTGCTCTCACACACGGTACAACGGATGGTTTACTGCCCCTCCCTCTATAAACGCAGGTGCTACGGGACCAGGAAGGACCGTCTTTGTCACTACGGGACGCCTGGCACTAAGGACTTGCCAGACACACGGCGGGCACTGGAGAGATGACGACTGTGGAGTAGTGACGAATGGGAAGCAGAAGGCTTGAACACTCTGCACACGGTGGTAGGTAACCCGAAGGACTCTGCCGACCAGACCCTCTGTCAGCTGCACTCCATAGGTGCTAACCGTGACCACCTCAGAGGGGGCTTCCACGGTGGCAAGATACAACCCAGAGCTGCCCACCTTGCTCGGTCCACCCCTCAACAATCAGCTGTCCCCTCCCAACTAGTGACCCAGAAAAAGCCCCCGAGGAAGATGCGCTATGAGCCAGGGTATCTGTCAGAGCGAGACTGGAAACAGCTGAAGATGAGTCTGTCCAATGCCCAACAAAAGGGGAAGGATTAAATAAAAGACTGCACAGACAGTGGTTCAAGTCCTGGACCCGGCAGCTAAAAACACAGGCTGGGCGCATGTGCCTGCGTGCCCGCCCAAAATCCTGAGAGGAGAATGGAGGGTAAGGAGCTGCCGAGGGGACATCCCTCCTGGGGGTGATCTCGCACTTTCCCCCTCTCTGTCTCTCTCAAGCAAGCACACGTCCTATAGCAAACTTAAGATAAATAAATAAATAAATAAATACAATTCACTTTTCCCTGAAATCCGGATTTTTCTCAAAATGTAGCAAAAGGCACTTATAACCTGAAGTACGAAGGAATGCATAATAGAAACCTGACAAGCCGCTCGCGTGTGTGCCTCCTGAGAGGCGGAAGGGCAGGACAGACCGAGTGTGACGTCGCGCCCCGCGGGGTGGCCCTACCTGCACGAAGAGCGTGGCTGAGTACCGGATCATCCTCTGCAGCCGCAGAGTGTTTGGATGACACGGAGGGTCCTGGTTCAAGCCCAAGGTTAGGATCTTCTTACTGAATTGGAGCAAACACAGCACGGAGCCCGGGTGGTCAGCCTCAGGAGCGAGGGCGAGCCGGGCTTTCACGCGGGAAGATGTGTGGGCGGGTCAGCGCTGCAGTGTTTCCGTGGGCTGTCCCCAAGGCCCCGGTGCGCCTCGGCACATGACGGACGCCCGGTCACTGAGAGCCTGACCAAGCGGGCAGAGCCGGCTCCACGGGAGCGACGTACGTGGCTGTGCCGGGTCGGGCTCTCAGATGGCCCCGCTTCGTTCAGGGCTCTGCTGTCCCTGTCTTAAACTCTTCCTCATCTCTGCAGAGTGGACCTGCACTTTGATTTTGTTCCAGGCGCCATGAGTTATCAAAAAGGTCCTGCACGTCTGCGAGGGCAAAGACCCCCTCACCCAGTTCTGTGAGTCACCACACTCCCCACACCTCAGGGCTGGCTGAAGCCAACAGCCAGGCCACCGTGGAAGGCAGCTGTGGACTGGAAGACGGGGCCCCGCCGTCCCTC
>NW_006160227.1:2375446-2386767 GCF_000334495.1 Tupaia belangeri chinensis | reverse complement strand
GAAGAGAGTAGCCACCGGCCGCTGGGAAGGAGCGAACCCTTAGGTCGGGCCAGAGCCGGCTTCCCAGCGGGCCTGCCTCCTGCTTAGCTGTGGATGGCCATCGGAAATCCCACTACTCACTGGCTCTCCGTGGCACTTTCTGCTCTCACACACGGTACAACGGATGGTTTACTGCCCCTCCCTCTATAAACGCAGGTGCTACGGGACCAGGAAGGACCGTCTTTGTCACTACGGGACGCCTGGCACTAAGGACTTGCCAGACACACGGCGGGCACTGGAGAGATGACGACTGTGGAGTAGTGACGAATGGGAAGCAGAAGGCTTGAACACTCTGCACACGGTGGTAGGTAACCCGAAGGACTCTGCCGACCAGACCCTCTGTCAGCTGCACTCCATAGGTGCTAACCGTGACCACCTCAGAGGGGGCTTCCACGGTGGCAAGATACAACCCAGAGCTGCCCACCTTGCTCGGTCCACCCCTCAACAATCAGCTGTCCCCTCCCAACTAGTGACCCAGAAAAAGCCCCCGAGGAAGATGCGCTATGAGCCAGGGTATCTGTCAGAGCGAGACTGGAAACAGCTGAAGATGAGTCTGTCCAATGCCCAACAAAAGGGGAAGGATTAAATAAAAGACTGCACAGACAGTGGTTCAAGTCCTGGACCCGGCAGCTAAAAACACAGGCTGGGCGCATGTGCCTGCGTGCCCGCCCAAAATCCTGAGAGGAGAATGGAGGGTAAGGAGCTGCCGAGGGGACATCCCTCCTGGGGGTGATCTCGCACTTTCCCCCTCTCTGTCTCTCTCAAGCAAGCACACGTCCTATAGCAAACTTAAGATAAATAAATAAATAAATAAATACAATTCACTTTTCCCTGAAATCCGGATTTTTCTCAAAATGTAGCAAAAGGCACTTATAACCTGAAGTACGAAGGAATGCATAATAGAAACCTGACAAGCCGCTCGCGTGTGTGCCTCCTGAGAGGCGGAAGGGCAGGACAGACCGAGTGTGACGTCGCGCCCCGCGGGGTGGCCCTACCTGCACGAAGAGCGTGGCTGAGTACCGGATCATCCTCTGCAGCCGCAGAGTGTTTGGATGACACGGAGGGTCCTGGTTCAAGCCCAAGGTTAGGATCTTCTTACTGAATTGGAGCAAACACAGCACGGAGCCCGGGTGGTCAGCCTCAGGAGCGAGGGCGAGCCGGGCTTTCACGCGGGAAGATGTGTGGGCGGGTCAGCGCTGCAGTGTTTCCGTGGGCTGTCCCCAAGGCCCCGGTGCGCCTCGGCACATGACGGACGCCCGGTCACTGAGAGCCTGACCAAGCGGGCAGAGCCGGCTCCACGGGAGCGACGTACGTGGCTGTGCCGGGTCGGGCTCTCAGATGGCCCCGCTTCGTTCAGGGCTCTGCTGTCCCTGTCTTAAACTCTTCCTCATCTCTGCAGAGTGGACCTGCACTTTGATTTTGTTCCAGGCGCCATGAGTTATCAAAAAGGTCCTGCACGTCTGCGAGGGCAAAGACCCCCTCACCCAGTTCTGTGAGTCACCACACTCCCCACACCTCAGGGCTGGCTGAAGCCAACAGCCAGGCCACCGTGGAAGGCAGCTGTGGACTGGAAGACGGGGCCCGGCTGTCCATCCTGGCTCTGCCGCTTCTGCGAGCTGTGGTGTATTTTCTAACTTAAAAACGGGGACGCTACCCTCTACCTCCCAGGGGAGTTTGGTGGACGACGCGGTGCCATGTGAGGGAGCAGTGAGTGGCCGGCACCCAGCTGGCATCTACAACCGTCTCCTAGTTCCCTCACAGTAACCAGCACCTGAAATCTTTAACCGGCTCGGCCACAACGGTGAAGGGGTGGGGTGCCACTGCGTGATGCTGAGCTGTGTGGGGGCCCAGACTCAGGTCCTGGAGTGACCCAAACGACCCCCTGCGCTGGGCACGGCAGTGCACGCCACGAACCTGGCCAGCTGAGAGGCTGGGGAGGATCTCAGCGTGAGGAGATCCTGCCAAGGACGCTGCCCTCGGGGAAAGAAGGGAGGGAGGGAACGAACAGAGGAGGGAGAAGAGGAGGAAGTGAAGAAAAGGAAGAAAGAGAGGGAAGGAAAGAAATTCTTAACCAAAAGCTACTGCGATGCAATAAGGGCAGAGCTGGCACCCTCCTGAGGCTCTGTCACCCAGGCCCACTGTCATGGGCTCGAGGTAAGCCAGCCGGGTCTGCATGCCAACCCCCCCCTACCTTGCCACAGCGCCGCTCCGCCCCCGGGAGCCTACCTCAGAGCGTCGATGAGCTCGTAGACTTTCTGCACTTCCACTCGCAGGTCGCCGGCATGCTCCAGGCTGTAGGTGGTCTCCCCGGCACTGAGGCGACATCATAGGACGTGGTGAGCCCACCGTGCTGCCTGCTGATGCTAGAGGACCTACCACGCCTGGGGCTGCCCTGTCCACTACTGGGTGCCTGCTCACAGTCGTGCTCCCGTGGGCACGGGGCTCCGAGAGCACACTGCCCCGCTCAGCCCCACGGCCCCAGCACCCCGAAAAGCGTGTGGGACCCTGTGGGGCTCAGCACAGCCACTGAGGGTGAACGAGCGGAGGAAATGGGCTCGTGGTCCTTTGCAGGAGCAGGAGTGAGACTTCTGGAGAGGCGCTTGGCCATGCCACTCTGCAGGGGCAGGGGGAGCCCACGAACCCTGAGGGCATCAGGGGAACAGAGCGGGAAAGCCACCGGATGCAGGGAGAAGGCCCCGGGAACCCAAGGCGAGGAAGCGCCAGGTGCAAGCCCAGATGGGCAGGGCACCCCTTCAGCCGCATCCAGTGCAAAGGCAGCCTTGCTCCAATTTCAGACCAACGGGCAGGGGTTCGGGGCGGGGCAGGGCGGGGATGCTGGTCCTGGTACTCCAAGGAGGGAAGGAGAGCCGTGTGTACCAGGCAGGGTCTCCCCATAGGGGTACCATCCGATCACCACCCAAACCGCTGAGTGAAAGGACCACGCGGGGAGCTGCAGGGAGGGGAAGTGGAGCTCGGGCAGTGAGCAGAAAAGGAAGAGCAGCCCAGGAGGAGCGTATGATGGGAAGGGGCCCTGGGACAATGGCAGCTGAGAGGGCTCGAGAAACGGGGCTCCTCTCCTCCCTGCACGTGCTGGCAGGGGCCGCTGCTATCCAGCTGTTAGGACGGGGGCAGAGGGGGTTGTCCTACAGGGATTTCTCCATAAATAGAAAACCGAAAATCTTCCATTTTTAGGTATTTTTTTTGCTATAGCACGCATACGCTCAGTGGAAAGACAGACAAAGATAGAGACAGAAAGCAAGAAATCACTCCCCGGGGGGATGGCCATATTACAATCCCTTCTCCATTTTCCTCTGGGAATTCTGGCCACGCACGCACACATGCCCAGCATGATTTTTAAGCCGCCAGGTCTGGGACTCGAGCTGCGGTTGAATACGTGGGAGTCCAGCAACGTAACCGTTATGCCATCTGCTGGCCCCAGGAGCCATGCTCTTGGGCAGGGGACCGCAAGTCTTTTGCATAAAGGCCAGGTCAGCACACAGCCCTACAGGCCGTGCAGGCCCTACCACCACTGTGCCAGGCTGGCCGGCAGTGCAAAGGCAGCTGCAGACGGGGGTCCAATGAGCATCGTTGTGTCCCAGTCATGGTCAGCCTGATGCCTCAAAGCCACCGGACACAGCATCCCCGGTCCTGGCGTGAGCATAAGACCTCCCGCACCTCCTTCCAGCTGCCGCTGCGCAGTGGTGCCTGTCGTTGAGGCTCGTCCCGACCTCAGAACCCAGGGCAGCTGGGGATGGCCACGTCTCTGCAGAGCTCCCATGACCAGACGTGTACCCCACTGACAGACACGGAGAGGGCTCTCCTCAGCCAGCCACAGAAGCAAGCGTGGTCAGAGCCACGAGTTTATCCCAGTACGGAAGAACGGGTGCAAGGTGCCAGGAAACAGCACGAGGCTGGAAACAGAGGGACCACTTACTTTAACGACGTTGCCATCCTGATGTATTCAGGAGCCTTCTGGTCAACCTTCTCCATGCAGACCCGTAATTTCTAAGGACGGAGAGAAGAGTGAGCAATGCTTTGGGTACAGAAACGAGGCTCCGTCGGCAGAGAGGTACTGCACATGGCCATTCTCTAACCATTTTAAACTTTACCCCAATTGCTGGGGGTGGGGGGCATGCGCTCACCAGAGAGGGCAAGGGAGAAAGCATTCCCCAAGGACCCAGTGGCTTAAACTCACACCACGCGTGTGCGTGCGTGCCCAAGATCCCGAGAGGAGAATGGAGAAGGAATTGCGGCGTGGCCATCCCCTGGGGGGTGATTTCTCGCTTTCTGTCTCTCTGTCTCTCTCTGTCTGGCAAGCACACGCCCTATAGCAAAAACCTCTCCAAGAAAAAAAAAAAAAAGAATTTCTCTAAAAAAAAAGAGAAAAGCAGCTCTATGCATGTGCACACACACACACACACACACACACACACACACACACGTTTTCGTGAAAGTTTCTTTCGTGAGAGACAGTGATACCAGCACTGGCAGGTGGGCGGGGCCTGGTCCTGCTGCAATCCACCCCCTTCCCTCTGCCCTCCAGCCAGTCAGGATAGTGAGTGCTCGTGTTCCTGGTCACCCGGGCCAGGGATCCCCACCCACAGTCGGCCACGTGGCTTCCAGCACTTCCATTCAGTGCTGTCCGACTGCGCTGCCAGGCTGCTTGAGACCTCCTTGGTCTCCCTTCAGAGAACATTCCCCAAGGGGGCGTGGTCACGCTGCCATCCCTTCTCCATGTCTCCATCCTGTTGAGATTTGGGGCACACGAGCACATGCACCCCATGTGTTCTTCAAGCCACCAGGGCCGGGATTCGAACCGCAGTCGGCCATGTGGAATCCAGCCCCCTTAACCACTAGCCATAGGGCTAGCCCCTACACATTTTTCTAAAATGGAAAAATACAAAGAGCAAGTTTTGTTCTCTTTATCGTTATCACTAACTTCTGGATTTACAAATCTTTATAAACAGAAAATCTTGCGGAAGGGAAAGAAAGTGCGTGTGGAGCTTTTATTAGATGTTTTTGAAAGGACCAAGACCTTCCGGGGCACAAGGGACTGTGTCTACCAAGACAGAGAAGAGAAAGCAGCCGCTGTGCTCTTCCTTTGCCAGGTGCTGCCCGGGAACAGCAAGGAGCTGGCATAAGGCACCACTGGGGCACACGTCCGAACACAAGGAAGCGAAAAGCACAGGGTCTCTCTGAAGAAGAGCGGCGTCCCGGAGCTGCACAGGCTGGAGGACGGCTACGCCTGCAGCTCAGCGCGGGGTGACTCATTCACACCCTGGGCAGGAACCTCAGTGCCCACACTGAGTCACACCTACAGAACTGCCAGCATGCCACTCGGCCACCGGGCAGACACCCCCCCCCCACCGAGTCCTGCATGAGTCTCCCGACCTGTGGCTGCCTGCCTGCCCAGCTCCCCACACACACACCACCCCGCTAGTGCTCCTGAGCTCTGGTCTCTCCTGGCCATTAAGAGGCTGTTCCCATGGAGAAAGTGCACCACGATCCCCTCGGTCTGCGTCTCCTGGGGGTGTTCTGGGGTCTCGCCAACAAGGGCTGAGGCATTTGAACAGACATGGAGGGTAAACCTGTAAATCCTGAAGCTCCCGAATGAGATTCCCAGGGTTCTGGCCCAAGGTGTACTGCACCTCCAGTCTCTAGCCTCCCCAAGATCCACCCACACGGGCGGCATGGCAACTGCCCTCACTCCCTGTGCCTCTGTGCCACCACGGCCTCCACCTCCTGCCTTCAAGTGGGCAAGAAAGGGGGAAGGAAGGAGCCTTTTCTCCCCACGCCAGCGCCCGGGCCGGGAGATGCCCTGGCCCCCAGGGAGGTGGCCGCGGGCAGACCCACCTCGTAGAGTCGCACGACCTGCGGGGCGTGCCCCTCCTCGTCCAGCCGCCGCTCCCTCCGCAGCAGCGTGTCCTTGCAGTGCGTGCAGCAGCGGATGCGGCCGTCGTCCTTCTCGTCCAGGACGGAGCTCACGCTGCTCACGCTGCTGATGCTGCCCCGGCGGGAGCCCTGGGCGCTGCTGGGCGACTGGCTGGGGCTGGTGTGGGCGCTCAGCGAGTCCTTGCTGGCGCTGGTGAGCTTATCTGTGGACCACGGCAAGACGGGCAGCAGTGAACCTCCACCCTCGGGCGGCCATCGCCCCTGCCCGCCCGCAGCCAGTCACAGGAGTGGGTCTGGGCAGGGAGGAGAGTGGGCCCCGCCTGGCCTGCGGGAAAGCACCTGCCCCTCGGCCTCTCCGGGTCAAACACTGTCCTCACCATGGAGGCAAGGCCACACAACCCAGGTCCCTCCTCCACAGTCCCTGTGCCTCAGACACGACCCTCGAGCTCTACGAGACTCCTGCACAGCCTTTCCCCGGTCCCGAACAACCAGCCCCCACCCTTCCCAAAGCCCAGCTCAATGGCATGTCCTCCTGGAAGCCTGCTCCACTGCCCCAGAGCAGAAACACATCGGGAGCTCTTCCCACCTTCCCCCACGTAACAGCTCTCTGCACGCCGAGCATGAGCAGGGACTGCCTTACACACACCCACATCCCCAACATATCCCGCAGGGTCGCCCGCAGCAGCTGCCCAGGGCTGCAGGGTAACAAATTCTGGAGAGGAAAGGTGCGTGTGCCCCCAAATGTAGCTGATGGAGCCTCAGCTCAGACAGGGCATCAAGCTCAGGGAGAAAGGAAAGTACTAACATCCTGAGAGGAGAACGGAGGAGAAGGGACTGCAGTGGGGCCATGCCCCGGGGGGGAGTAATTTCTCACTTTCTTTCTGTCCCGCGAGCACATGTGCCCTATAGCAAAAATCTCTTCAAAAAAAAAAAAAAAGTCGTTAAAAAAAAAATGTCAGCGAGACCATGGATGGCCCACAAAGTCGTGAAATATTTATTATTTATCTTTTGCAAAAGAAGTGTGCGAGCCCTGCTACAAGGCACTGTGTCTCACGGCACGGCACGCAGCCTGCAGCGGGCTTCAGGGAGTTGGCAGGCACGAGTGAGGCTCCACCGTCCCTGACTGGCCGGTGGCAGCCCCGAGGAGACCAGGGCCTGCCCCCCTGCCCGTCACTTACTCTCCAGGGGCAGACTGATGAGCTCCATGCAGCTCCTGCACATGATGGACCCGCAGAGGCGGCAGTGGTGGCGGCGGTTACGCAGGGAGAACTTGCTCCCGCAGTCTGGGCAGAAAGGGACGTCCTGATCGTTGACCCAAGGCACCACGGACTTTTCTATTGCTTTGGGAAGAACGAGACAAAAAATGAACCAACCAAATAGCACACCATTTTTAAAAGATTTCGGCAGGGAACAAGGTAGAAGCAGAACGGACGCGAGGGAAGGTCTGACGTTACCTCGGATCTTGGCAGACTCGGTATTGGTCCTGTCAAATGCAGTGAGCTGGTCGGGAGAGAACAGTGCCACAGGGAATTAAGCAGGGCAGGCATTCCCGCCCCTCTCCGCAGGCCCACCACCCAGAAATCGGGCAGCAAAGAGCTTGGCTGCATTCTCCAGTCTCGGCGTCAGCCCAGCCCAGAGTCACGAAGTAATCTCCTATGGGACAGAGTACTGGCTTTGCATCCGGAAGTCTTCTTCTCCAAACCCACCTCCTCCTAAGCTCCCCATCACAACAGCCAGCTGGGCCTCTGACTCTCCACGGGCCCCCAGCCGGTCATGGATCGCTGCTGTACCATGTGCACACAGAGCTGCACTGTGGTTGTGGTCACGCCACCGCACGGCCCAGGCATCTAGGGCCAACGCACACAGCCAGTGCTACCAGGGATGCGCTTGGCCACCAGACGGGAAGGGACGTTCATCAGGTGCCCGCGCTGCGTGCCGGACCAGGCTGAGTACGCCCGGCAGGCTGGTCACCACTCCTCTGTGGGCCATGGAGTGCAATCACATACAATGCCCCTGAGTGACTGTGCCCGGGACTCCCAAAAGAGAAGAATCTGAAGGCGAAATCCTTTCCCTGGGGCCGGCCTCCCAGTGCAGCAGCTGAGCTCCGCACAAAGAGCGGGATCCCACACAGCTAGCCACGAGCGGCTGAAAGGACAGACCCACACGTGTGTGCATGCCCAGGGCCCTGACGAGATAAATGGAGGAAAAGGGGTTGCAGCATGGCCACGCCTCATGGAGGCGGGGGGAGTCCTCTTCCTAGTGTTTAAAAATAAATAAATAAATGGGCTAACAGGTGTCATGGTGGTTAAGGTGCTGGACTCCCACATAGCCAACCGCAGTTTGAATTCCAGACTGGGCAGCTTGCTTTCACGCTTTCTCTCTGTGTCTCTCCTGGTGAGTACACGTGCCATATAGCAAAATTTCAAAATTGATGATAATATGGGTCAGCAGGTAGCGCAGTGGTTAGGTAGTTGGACTCCCACATGGCCGACTGCGGTTTGAGTCCCAGATCCAGTGGCCTGAGAATCGGCTGGGCGTGTGTGCATGCACATGTGCCTCAGATCCCAGGAGGAGGATGGAGGAGAAAGAACTGTGGAGTGGCTACTCCCCAGAGAGTGATTCTTCACTTTCCCTCCTTCTGGGTCTCTCTCCAGTAAGTACAAGAGCCCTATGGCAAAAACCTCTAAAAAATAATAAGCATATAAAAAGATAATAAGGGACCAGCAGTTGGCGTAATGGCTATGTCGCTGGACTCCCATGTGGTTGACCGCGGTTCAAGTCCCGGACCCGGTGGCTTAAACTCACACCGGGCACGTGTGCGTGCGTGCCCAAGATCCTGAGAGGAGAATGGAGGAGAAGGGATTGCGGCGTGGCCATCCCCCCCGGGGGTGATTTCTCTCTTTCTGTCTCTCTCCGACTTTCTAGTGAGCGCAAACACCTTATAGCAAAAACCTCTCACCCACCCCCCAAAAGAAAAAATTAAAAAATAATAAATAAAATTAAATAATTAAAAAAAGAAAGAAGGAAGAAAAGTTTCCCAGCAGTCTAAGTGAGCTTCCCGGGCGGGGGTCCTTTCAGCCTTTCGACCTGGGCCATTCTCCTCAAGGGCCAGCCAAGCTAGACCGGCCCACTACACCCTCCGAACGCCGCCGCATCCCTGCTGCGGACCACCATGATGGACGTGGGCACTGCTCTGTTTAACACTGGGTATATATGACATACCTAACATATGCTGTGGAAATGCGGTTTTCTTCCCCAGAGAGTTTGTACTTGAGGGGAAAAAACGTGCTTGAAAACAACACCATTTACCTTCTCTAACCTGATTATTAATTTATTGACTTCGACGACATAGTGGTCAATTCTGGCAGCTCGGTGTCTTTTGAAGTCAGAAAGATGGCTTCGCACCGCACCTAGGAGGGAAGGCAGAGACGTGGGTGAGTGGTGGCCCTCTGAGGGAGCTTCTCTTCCTTGCTGCTCATTCCGAAAGCAACGGAAGAGTCTAGGACTTGAAGCCTTACCTGAAAAGCACATGCAAGGGACTCTGCTAAAACTGGAGGCCACGGAGGGCAGCACGAGAGACGGGAGTTCTGCAGACGAGACCTGGGACTCTGCAGCCAGCCTGTGCTCAGGTTTCAATTCTGCCAGACATGCACGGCCGCGGCTGGATGACTGACCCTCTCTGTAACCTGGAGTACTGGCCTCGAAAGTGGCAGGAACAATATCTATTTCTTACGATTGTTATGGATTAAGCAAGTTAAAATGTGTCAAGTCTTTAGGACACTGGCATGTGAATGTTAAATAAGAAGGGCAGTAACATTGTGGATGACTTTTTTAATTTTTATTTTATTTATTTTTTTTTACTAGAACAAAAACAATTCTTCTCAAGGTGGCAAAAAAAAAAAAAAAATTGTAGGGATCAGCAGTTAGCTTAATGGCTATGTCACTGGACTCCCATGTAGTCTAATGCAGTTCGTGTCCCGGACCCGGTGGCTTAAACTCACACCAGGTACATGTGCGTGTGTGCCCAAGATCCCGAGAAGAGAATGGAGGAGAAGGGATTGCCGCGTGGCCATCCCCCCGGGAGGGGTGATTCCTCGCTTTTTATCTCTCTGTCTCTTTCGGGCAAGCGCACGTACCCTATTGCAAAAAACTCTCAAAAAAATGAAAAAAGAATTTTATTTATTACTATTACTATTTATCATTATTTTACTACAGGGCTCATTTGCTCACCAGAGACAGAGAGCCATGTCTGAGACTTGAACGGTGGTTGGTCACGTGGGAGTCCAGTGCCTCAACTACACCACCTGCTGGCCCTGATAATAAATGTTGAAATTGAATTGAACAATCTAACTCTTCCAGCTTTTTTTTTTTTTAAAGAGACAGATTTTGGGAACCAGCAGTTAGCGTAATGGCTATGTCGCTGGACTCCCACGTAGTCGACCGCAGTTTGCGTCCCGGATCCGGTGGCTTAAAACTCACGCCGGGCGCATGTGCGTGCGTACCCAAGATCCCGAGAGGAGAATGGAGAAGGGATTGTGGCGTGACCATCCCCCCTGGAGGGTGATTTCTTGCTTTCTGTCTCTCTGTCTCTCTGTCTGTCTGACAAGCACACACGACCTATAGCGAAAAAACCTCTCCAAAAAAAAAGTAAGAGACAGATTTTTTGTTATAGGGCACACGCACTCGCTGGAAAGACAGAGAGAGACAGAAAGTAAGAAACCACTCTCCCGGGGGTATGGCCACAGCACAGTCTTTTCTCCTCCATTCTTCTCTTAGGATTTTGGGCATGCATGCACACGCACACACGCAGCAGAGTTTCAAGTACCGGGTCCAGGACTCCAACCGTGGTTGACTACATGGGAGCCCTACGTGGGAGTCCAGCGACGTATCCATTACACCATTGGCTGGTCCCAACCCTTCAGTGAGTTTTAAGCCACTGGGTCCAGATCTTGAACCGTGGTCAACTACTCGGGAGTCCAGAGATGTAACTATTATGCCATCTGCTGGTCCCTCTCCATTGGAATTTTGAACACACAGTCGCAGGTGCCTAGTGTGCTTTTAAAGCCACCCGGGTCTAGGAAGCCTTCCTCCCCCCAGGCGGGATGGCCACAATACAATCTCTTTTTCTCCTTTCTTCTGTTGGGAATTTGGGCACACATGCACATGTGCCTGGCATGTTTTCTTTTCTTTTTTAAAAAAATTATTTTATTTCATTTATTATTATTATTATTATTATCTAATTGGCTATAGGTCAAGTGTGTACACCAGATATAGACAGAGAGAGAGAGAAAGTGAGAAACCAAGCCACCAAGTCCAGGACTTGAATCGGGGTCTGCCACATGGGAGCCCAGTGACTTAACCACCATGCCACTTGCTGGCCCTGCACCAGG
>NW_006160227.1:2369888-2372569 GCF_000334495.1 Tupaia belangeri chinensis | reverse complement strand
TGCCCCTCTCCGACTTTCTAGTGAGCGCAAACACCTTATAGCAAAAACCTCTCACCCACCCCCCAAAAGAAAAAATTAAAAAATAATAAATAAAATTAAATAATTAAAAAAAGAAAGAAGGAAGAAAAGTTTCCCAGCAGTCTAAGTGAGCTTCCCGGGCGGGGGTCCTTTCAGCCTTTCGACCTGGGCCATTCTCCTCAAGGGCCAGCCAAGCTAGACCGGCCCACTACACCCTCCGAACGCCGCCGCATCCCTGCTGCGGACCACCATGATGGACGTGGGCACTGCTCTGTTTAACACTGGGTATATATGACATACCTAACATATGCTGTGGAAATGCGGTTTTCTTCCCCAGAGAGTTTGTACTTGAGGGGAAAAAACGTGCTTGAAAACAACACCATTTACCTTCTCTAACCTGATTATTAATTTATTGACTTCGACGACATAGTGGTCAATTCTGGCAGCTCGGTGTCTTTTGAAGTCAGAAAGATGGCTTCGCACCGCACCTAGGAGGGAAGGCAGAGACGTGGGTGAGTGGTGGCCCTCTGAGGGAGCTTCTCTTCCTTGCTGCTCATTCCGAAAGCAACGGAAGAGTCTAGGACTTGAAGCCTTACCTGAAAAGCACATGCAAGGGACTCTGCTAAAACTGGAGGCCACGGAGGGCAGCACGAGAGACGGGAGTTCTGCAGACGAGACCTGGGACTCTGCAGCCAGCCTGTGCTCAGGTTTCAATTCTGCCAGACATGCACGGCCGCGGCTGGATGACTGACCCTCTCTGTAACCTGGAGTACTGGCCTCGAAAGTGGCAGGAACAATATCTATTTCTTACGATTGTTATGGATTAAGCAAGTTAAAATGTGTCAAGTCTTTAGGACACTGGCATGTGAATGTTAAATAAGAAGGGCAGTAACATTGTGGATGACTTTTTTAATTTTTATTTTATTTATTTTTTTTTACTAGAACAAAAACAATTCTTCTCAAGGTGGCAAAAAAAAAAAAAAAAATTGTAGGGATCAGCAGTTAGCTTAATGGCTATGTCACTGGACTCCCATGTAGTCTAATGCAGTTCGTGTCCCGGACCCGGTGGCTTAAACTCACACCAGGTACATGTGCGTGTGTGCCCAAGATCCCGAGAAGAGAATGGAGGAGAAGGGATTGCCGCGTGGCCATCCCCCCGGGAGGGGTGATTCCTCGCTTTTTATCTCTCTGTCTCTTTCGGGCAAGCGCACGTACCCTATTGCAAAAAACTCTCAAAAAAATGAAAAAAGAATTTTATTTATTACTATTACTATTTATCATTATTTTACTACAGGGCTCATTTGCTCACCAGAGACAGAGAGCCATGTCTGAGACTTGAACGGTGGTTGGTCACGTGGGAGTCCAGTGCCTCAACTACACCACCTGCTGGCCCTGATAATAAATGTTGAAATTGAATTGAACAATCTAACTCTTCCAGCTTTTTTTTTTTTTAAAGAGACAGATTTTGGGAACCAGCAGTTAGCGTAATGGCTATGTCGCTGGACTCCCACGTAGTCGACCGCAGTTTGCGTCCCGGATCCGGTGGCTTAAAACTCACGCCGGGCGCATGTGCGTGCGTACCCAAGATCCCGAGAGGAGAATGGAGAAGGGATTGTGGCGTGACCATCCCCCCTGGAGGGTGATTTCTTGCTTTCTGTCTCTCTGTCTCTCTGTCTGTCTGACAAGCACACACGACCTATAGCGAAAAAACCTCTCCAAAAAAAAAGTAAGAGACAGATTTTTTGTTATAGGGCACACGCACTCGCTGGAAAGACAGAGAGAGACAGAAAGTAAGAAACCACTCTCCCGGGGGTATGGCCACAGCACAGTCTTTTCTCCTCCATTCTTCTCTTAGGATTTTGGGCATGCATGCACACGCACACACGCAGCAGAGTTTCAAGTACCGGGTCCAGGACTCCAACCGTGGTTGACTACATGGGAGCCCTACGTGGGAGTCCAGCGACGTATCCATTACACCATTGGCTGGTCCCAACCCTTCTAGCTTTGTTCTTTTTCAAAATTATTTTGGCTAGTCTGATCCTTTCCCACGCTTCATGAAACTGAGAACAGGCTCACAATTTTAGGAAGAAAAGACAGCTGGGATTTCTAGTAGTCTGTACTGAATTTATGGACCGGTCCAGGGGTAACCGGCACCTTGACGATATTTCATAGTCTACAACACGAACATGAAATGTCTCGTTTCCAAATCTCGTTTTTCTCAGCAATGTTTTTAGTACACAAGTCTTGGTTTTATTTTGTTAAATTTGTTCCTAATTATTTTATTCTTTCTGGTGATACTGTAAATGGAATTGTTTACTAAATCATTTTGGATTCGATATTGCTAATCCACAAAACCAGGATTAGTTTTGCATGCTTACTTCGAGCCTGTGATAGGTTTTCTGTAGATCTAACATATACAGCATAATGTCTTCAAATAAAGATAGCTGTATTTCTTTCAAATATGAATGCAGTAAAAATTGTTTTGCCTTACAAAAAATAAGAAAACTCTTAAAATCTATTCTTGAGCCAGCTCTGTGGTCTGGTGAAGGCAGCCAGATGCCACACGGCCAACCCTGTGGTTCAAGTCCCAGACCTAGTAGCTTGAGAAACATGCCTTCTCTTTTTTTTTTTTTTTTTTTTTTTTTTGGAACTTTTTTTTTTAG
>NW_006160227.1:2367759-2369745 GCF_000334495.1 Tupaia belangeri chinensis | reverse complement strand
TTTAAGCCACCGGGTCCGGGACGCGGACCGTGGTCGACTACGTGGGAGTCCAGCGACATAGCCATTACGCTAACTGCTGGTTCCCTCTCCTCTTGAGATTTTGAACACACACGCACACACGCCCTGTGTGAGTTTTGAGCCGCTGGGTCTGGGACTCGAGCTGTGGTCAACTACATGGGAGTCCAGAGACATAACCATTACGCCGTCTGCTGGTCCAACACACAGCATGTTTTTAAGGCACTAGGTCTGGAATTCAAACTGTCTTCAGTCACGTGGGCTCCAGCTCCCTAACCACCAGGCTGTGGGGCTGGCCCTACGTGCTACGTGTGTTAACATCCGTGCCTTCTCCCTAACCATACTGTAGCATCTAGCTAACTTTAGTCTCAGATCCTTCGAGGTCACTACAAATACCAACTTCTACAATTTGCCATAAACTTGATCTTCCACAACCTGTGACTTCCGTCAGCTGTTGAAAATGCGTAGTGAGGGGCAAGTAGGTGGCGTTGTGATTTAGGTGCTGGACTCCCATATGGCCAATGGCGGTTTGAGTCCCAGACCCAGTGGCTTGAAAATCACGCCCGGTGCCTCTGTGTATGTGCCCAAATTCCAGGAAGAGGATGAAGGAGAGGGGATTATGGTCTGGCTACTCCCCAGGGGATGATGTCTCTCTCACTTTCCTTCTCACTGTCTCTCTTGGGCAAGTACATGTGCCCTATGGCAAAAAACTTCAGGGGGGGGAAAAATGGAAAAAGGAAAAAGCCTAATTAATCAGAAAATCACCCTAGTCATCTGACATTATCACTCATTAAATGAGCGATCACAAAGCCAATAAAAGTCAGATGTCTGACATTTGCCCCCATGTTTCTAATTGGCCTTCATGTGTAACTCCTAATTTCATGATTTTTCAAAGCAATCTTCTCCTGCGATGATGAAAACTCTCTACTCTCCAATGTGGTAACCAGCAGCCACAGGTGGGCATTCAGCACTTGCAGTGTGGCTAGGGTGTTGCTGGGTAAATGACTAGTTTTATTTCATCTTAATTACACTGAAGTAGCCACATGTGGCTCGTTATGATACTTAAGCAGCCACATATTGAATTGGACAGCACTTCCAGGGCCTTCCTCACCTAAAGGAAACCCTCTAAGGCGGCCCTAGGAGGACAGAGCGGTGATCCACCAGTCATGATGGAGCGTGCTGTCCATGCTGCTACTCAGCACCAGGGTTTGAATCCTGGCCCACCCTCAAAGCGAGGCATGGTAGTCCCAGCTACTTGGGAGACAGAGGCAAGGAAGACAGCCACATAGTCACAAAACTCTGTCACCCTAAAGGACCCAAGCTTCAAGTCTCACGGCTAAGAGCTGGATCCTGCATGGTTGACCCTAGTTCAAATCTTGGCCCCACGGGCTTAAGAGACATGTAGGGTGCAAGCATGTGCAGGCCCAAAATCTGGATGGAGAACTGGAGACGGGACTGTGACACGAACACGCTACACACGCGCTGCTTCCAGTCTACCGGCGGTCTGTCTGATGTGGGGCAGGCTCCCGGGGAGGGGAGTGCTTGGGGAGGCCATGTGCATGAGCGCTGAACACAGTGCCTGACATGGCAGAGGCTCAGCTCGCCTCCTCCACGTTCTCCACAGTAATGCCCAGGTCCACGGGAAGCATGGGCCATAATAGTTCCTAATGCCAACTCAAAACGTGGGCCAACCCGGTAACCTAGAGCTCGAGGGCCAGATCCCACACAGTCAGCCCTGGTTCAGATTCCAGCCTCGGTGGCTTGGAAACCATGCTGAGCACAAGAGTGTGCCTGAAATCCTCACGGGATAGAGAAGTGAAAGACAGGGATGAGGATGATGCCCCACTGGGGGTGCTTTCTCCCTCTCTGTTTCTGTCTCTTTCTGAGAACTGCACATGTCATTTGGCAATTGAAAAAAAAAAAAAAAAAAAAAAAAACCCCAGGGCCACAAAAAAACATTTTTGTTTTACT
>NW_006160227.1:2353118-2367675 GCF_000334495.1 Tupaia belangeri chinensis | reverse complement strand
CTCTCTCTCTCTCACTCTCTCTGCAGGGTGCATGTACCCTATAGGAAAAATTAAATATGTAAATAAACAGTGGCTGGCCCTACAGCATAGGGGTTAAAGGGGCTGGACCTCGCATGTCCAACCGCGGTATGAACCCTGGCCCTGGCAGCTGGAAAACTACGCCTGGTGTGTGTGCACGTGTGCCCGGAACCCTAACAGGACAGAGGAGTCGAGAAGGGACCACCGCGTACACGCCACACCTTCTCTCTCCATCTCTCTCCGCTGAGCATCATGTGATCCCTTGACAAACAAACAATAAATAAAGGTCACAACATTTAGAACAAAACACATGACCTAGAACGTAACAGACACTTGACCAGATACCTGCTAACGAACAAACGGGTTTTCTTACCAAGCTCCTGAGGCTCCCACATGTAAGGATCGACTCCTCCATAGCTGAAAGACTCATAGCCCTGGGTCCCTGACTCTGCTCGATCATCCCCTTCTCGTCTCAACAACTTGTTCTTCGCTTTCTTAGCCTTCTGGACAAGACCTTGAAAAATGGAACAAACAATACGAATGAGTCCATGAAGAAAATCTGGCTTAGAGTCAAGGGAAGGGGCCAGCAGGTGGCACAGTGCTTAAGGCACTGGCCTCCCACATGGCCGAACACAGTTCGAGTCCCAGACCCAGTGGCTTGAAATCATACCAGGCATGTGTGCATGCATGTCCAGCATCCCAAAAGAATGGAGGGGAAGGGAATACATTGCGGCCATTCCCCCAGGGGGTGATTTCTCACTCTCTCCTATAGCAAAAATCTCTTTAAAAAAAAAAGAAAAAAAAAAGTCAAAGGAGATCTCAAAAAACAAGAGTTGACAAAACATTGGGTTGTCAGAAGAGTTATATTTTTCTATGTAAAATGCGTCATGACTTTTCCAATGACCCAATAATTATCCTTTGCTTAAAAATGAAAGATACTTAGATCTCTAGTAACATGCAACATGTTACCAGCAGGTGGCGTAGTAGTTAGGGTGTCAGACCCCACATGGTCAACCACAGTTCCAGACCCAGATCCAGCTGTTTACAAAGCATACCAGGTGTATGTGTACGTGTGCCCAAAATACTGAGAGGAGAATGGAGGAGAAAGGTCTGAAGTATGCCATCCCTCGTGGGGGGTGATTTCTCACTTTCCTTCTCTCTGTCTCTCTCTGGTGAGCGCATGAACCCTATGACAAAAACCTAAAGAAATAAAAATAACAAGATTCGTGGGTCCCAAGTAACATATAGCACAAGCATGTAAACACAAACACGCGAGTATCACAAATACCACAGCGATACACTAACTAGTCAGTCCTAGCAGTGAATGTGATTTATGTGGCCAACTCATATGCAAATTACTGCTCCTTATGGAATTTAAGAGCTCAATTAAATAGAAACGTTAAAATCCAATTTGTGAGGAAACTGGGGTGATGGAGATGTTTCCTCCCATATCTTAATTAGGGTAGTAGTTAGATGTGTATATACGTCTTTCAAAACTTACTTAAAAACTTGTATGTATGCGACCAGCAGTTAGCGTAATGGCTATGTCGCTGGACTCCCATGTAGTTGACGGCGGTTCAAGTTCTAGACCCAGTGGCTTAAACTCACACCGGGCGCGTGTGCGTGCGTTCCCATCCCCCCTGGGAGGTGATTTCTCGCTCTCTGTCTCTCTGGCAACACTAAAACCCTATAGAAAAAAAAAAAAAAAAAAAATCTCTCTCAACAAAAAAAACTTATATCCAAACTTGGGACCAGAGGATGGCATAATGGTTATGTTGTCGGACTCTCACGTAGTTGACTGCAATTCAAGTCCTGGACCTAGTGGCTTCAAACTCACACTGGACATGCGTGACTGTGTGCCCAAAACCTCACGAGAATGAAACAAAAGAGACTGTGGTGTGGCCATACCTCTGGGAGGTGATTCCTTGCTTTCTGTCTGTCTGTCTGTCTGTCTGTCTCTCTCTCTCTCTCTCTGACAAGCACATGCACACCCTGTAGGAAAAATCTCTCTCAAAAAAAAAACAAACAAAAAGTTTATGTAAACTACACTTTAGTTAAAAGCATTTTAAAAATAAATTCTACATAGGACCAGCAGTTGGTATAATGGCTATGTCACTGGACTCCCATGTAGTCAACCGCGGTTCGAGTCCCGGACCCGGTTGCTTAACTCACACCAGGCACGTGTGCATGCGTGCCCAAGATCCGGAGAGGAGAATGGAGAAGGGATTGCGGCGTGGCCATCCCCCCTGGGGGGTGATTTCTCACTTTCAGTTTCTCTGTCTCTCTCCGTCTTTCTGGCGAGTGCACACGCCATACAGCAAAAGACTCTTCAAAAAAAAATTTCTGAAATTATATTTCAAAAATAAATTCTACAGTACCAATTTTTTACCCTAGGGCATCATGAGTAAATGCTTCTCATTCACCTCCAAGAAGGGTTTCGGCCACTCCAACATCCCGGGGCTGGGGTTCCCCGTAATGTTTAACTGGAGACAAACTTCTCTCTCCCCATGTCCAGAACACACACGGGACTAATTTACTCAGTTTCAAGAGACAGATATGCCACCTACAGCATGGCCCAAGGGGAGGCAGACGTGGTAAGAGAAGACAAGTCTTCCCTGAGTGAGGCCCTTACTGCACCAGGCACAGGGCCAAGTGCCCGCAAACACATTCTGCCAGAGGGCCCACCATGCTCCAGGCCAGGCTACCATTGAGGAAGTGACGTCGACGTGAGGAGACACCATCAGAGCTCAGAGGCAGCAGGGCTGGAAGCAGGCGTCTCAGCCGTCTGAAACAAGAGCCCTCTCTTGCAGCCAGCATGATTCACAGGCCATGGCTCTGCAGAACAGGGACCTGGTGCCTGTGCTGAGGTGAGAGGACCTCAGGCCCAGTCACAGGTGCGGTAGCTTGCCTCTCACTTTCCCTCTCCATCTTACTCACAGGAGTGCACGTGCCCTATAGCAAAATTGAAAAAACTAAAATAAGGGGACCAGCAGATAGCATAAAGGTTATGTTGCTGGATTCCCAGGTAGTCAGCTGTGGTTCAAGTCCCAGATTTGATGACTTAAAACTCCTGTGCATGACCAAAATCTCAAGAGGAGAATGGAGAAGGGACTGGCGTGGCCATCCCTCCGGGGCATAACTTCTCACTTTCTGACTCTCTGTAGCACACGTACCCTATAGCAAAAATCTGTCTTTAAAAAAATAAAGGTGGGGCCAGCAGGTGGCGGGGTAGTTAAGGTGCTGGACACTCCCACATGGCTGACCATGGTGCAAGTCCTGAATCTGGTAGTTGCTTTCTCACTTCCGCTCTCTCTCTGCCTCTTTATCTCTGATCAAATTAAAATAAATGAATGAATAAATAAAATAAATCATTCTAAAAAATAAAATAAAGAAAAAAATTTTAAATTAAATCTATACCAAAAAAGTCTCTCAAAAATAAATTAATAAATAATTTTTTAAGAACCTAGTGAACAGTTGATAGGTGGGAAAAATAATTCAGTTATAAGTGTCCTCTCATTGATAATTTTTTTTTTTTGAGAGCTTTTCGCTATAGGGCACGTGCGCTCGCCAGACAGACAGAGACAGACAGAGAGAGAGAAAGCGAGAAATCACCCCCTAGGGGGGATGGTCACGCTGCAGTCCCTTCTCCTCCATTCTCCTCTTGGGATCTTGGGCACGCACGTACATGCACCCGGCGTGAGTTTTAAGCCACCGGGTCCAGGACGCGAACCGCAGTCGACTACGTGGGAGTCCAGCGACATAGCCATCACGGTAACTGCTCATTGATAATCTTTTTTAAATAATTTTTTTTTTAGATAAATTTTTGCTATAGGGCACATATGCTCACCAGAAAGACAGAGAGAAACAGAGACAGAAAGTGAGAAATCACTCCCCGGGGGGATGGCCACGCTGCAATCCCTTCTCCTCCATTCTCCTCGGGGAATCTTGGGCACGCACACACACGTCCAGCAGGAGTTTAAGCTGCTTGGTCCGAGACTTGAACCGTGGTCAACTACGCTGGAGTCCAGCGACATAACCATTACGCCATCTACTGGTCTCAAGAATTATTTAATTTTATTTAACATTATTATTATTTCTTATATGGCACGTGCGCTCACCAGAGAGAGAGGGAAAGTGAGAAGGCAAGTTGACAGGTTCAAGACTCGAACCACAGTTAGCTATGTGGAGTCCAGCGCCTTACCCACCATGGCAGCTGCTGGCCCCCAACTCTTTGACATTCTTAAATGTTGGGTGACTGCGATCTCTTTCTGCCATCACAAGCTAGTAGAAAACATCACATTTAATACAAAATGGTACCGTTACTATTACACTTCCTAGATCAACAGCTCAGAGCTCTCATGGCGCCCAAGTGCTGCTCGTCAGCTGAGTAACATTACAAATCCCACCGCCTCTCAAAAGTGTAGGCAACAGCAGATGTGAGGTGCTGGCGGCAGGGGATGAGACTGATAAGGCTACAGACGTGTCTTTGTTAGACAGCTGAGCCAATAAGCAAATTCCTGATTATCAGTCACTCTGGGCTGGCTTTTTCCAACTGGAAAAATACAAGGACACCCTTTAAACGCATTAGTTTTTTCAATAACAGGGGAAAGGGAACAGCCTGGTGTGAACAAAGGGCCTAGCAGAGAGGAAACTGGAGTTCGCAAACGACTCATTTTTGCAAACAAGACTAAAGTGTGCCTAGGGAAACAGGCAGTCTATTCCATTTAGCAACTTTTGGAGGCATAGAAAAGCAGCCTGGCAACCTTCCCAGAATAATTAGGAGTAATTTCTTTTAAAAAAAAAAAAAAATGTTTTTTTTTTTTTTTTACAGAATTATTTCATTTAACTTTATTTATTTTTTTAACCTGACCAGAGAGAGACAGAGCAAGAGAGAAAGAGAGTGAGCGAGAGAAACTAAGAAAGCAAGCTGCCAGATCTGAGACTCAAACCATGGTCAGTCAAGTGGAATTCCAGCATCCCTAACCACCAGGCCGTCTGCCAGTCCCTCTTTTTTTTTTTTAAGAATTATTTTTTACTGTTTATTTATTTATTTATTGGAGAAGTTTTTGGTACAGGATGCGTGCGCTTGCCCGAAAGACAGAGAGAGGCAGAGAGAAAGAAAGCGAGAAATCACCCCCCCGGGGGGGGGGTGGCCACGTCACAATCCCTCAATCCCTTCTCCTCCATTCTCCTCACAGGATTTTGGGCACACACATATATTTGCCCGGCGTGAGTTTAAGCCACTGGGTTCAGGACTTGAACCGCAGTTGGCTACATGGGAGTTCAGCGACATAGCCATTATGCCAACTGCTGGTCCCTTATTTTTTATTTTTTAATTTGACCAGATAGAGACAGAAAGTGAGAAGGCAAGCAAGTCACCAGGTCCAGGACTTGAACCGTAGTTAGCTATGTGAGAGTCCAGCACCTTAACCACCACACCACCTTCCAGCCCAAATCCCATGTTTTTTACAAACACTTACAAAGCAGAAGCCAGGAATTTTTAAGCATCTTCTGTTCTACTTACCATAAATAGGCAGAACTGAAGCTAAAACAGGGTTGGGGCTCAAACCCACTGACCATTTTTATCTTTTTCTTTATTCATAATAAAGATCTGTCTGAGGGAGAGAGGAGCACCTTCCACAGGGTCTGGTCACCCTACAACCCTCTTCCTCCACTCCTCCAGCGCACTGGGTCCTCGGTGCTCATGCCTGTGCCTGGTGTGTTTTAGGCTGACCAGACCAAAGGTCTAAAACGCAATTCCCACATGGGATGTGGCTTGTCTTTTTTCTTTAACATATTTCCATTTTTAATTTTTTCTTTGTTTTTTGTTTTATTTTAAGAAAGATTTTTTGTGGGGACCAGCAGTTAGCGTAATGGCTATGTCGCTGGACTCCCATGTAGTCGACTGCAATTCGCGTCCCGGACCCGGTGGCTTAAAACTCACGCCAGGCACATGTGCGTGTGCCCAAGATCCCGAGAGGAGAATGGAGGAGAAGGGATTGCGGCGTGGCCATCCCTTCTGGGAGGTGATTTCTCACTTTCTGTCTCTCTGTCTCTGTCTGGCGAGCGCATGCGCCCTATAGTGAAAAACCTCTCCAAAAACAGAAAAGAAAGATTTTTTGCTATAGGGCATGTATTCTTGCTGGAGAAACAGAGACAGAGAGACAGCGAGAAATCACCCCCCCCCATGAGGGAACGGCCATGCTGCAATCCCTTTTCCTCCATTTTCCTCTCAGCACCCACATGCCCAGCGTTGAGTTTTAAGCATCTGGGTCCAGGACTCGAACCACGATCAACCACATATAAGTTCAGCAACATAACCATTATGCCATCTGCTGGTCTCCTGGCTTGTCTTAAGCAATGTATCACCACTACACCATGGAGCTGGCTCTCACCCTTTCTTTTTTAAATTTCCCTCAAAATCTGATACCAAGGTTCACTCCTATGGCAAAAACCTTAAAAAAATGTTTTAAAAAAGAGTAGAAAACTGAATTACTATGCTTTATAGTTTTCAGAGGTTTTTTTGTTCCCCAAGAAATTTTTGCTATAGGGTATGTGCGCTCCCCAGCAAGACAGAGAGAAGCAGAGAGATAGAAAGCAAGAAATCACTCCCCAAGGGGGATGGCCACGCCGCAGTCCCTTCTCCTCCATTCTCTTCTCGGGATCTTGGGCACGCACGCACACAAGCCCGGAATGAGTTTAAGCCACCGGGTCCAGAACTCGAACTGCAGTCAACTACATGGGAGTCTAGCAACGGAGCCATTATGCCAACTGCTGCTCCCAGCTTTCAGAGTTTTTTCACATGCATTATTACTTTAACTTTCGCTAGCCTAAAACTAGCAATATAAAATTTCCAAAAGTAAAAAGACCAAATGGAGAGGTTATCTGCTTTTGAAAAGGCTTTTCAAAGAAAAACTCTGATCTCGAGACCAGCAGATGGCATAAGGGTTACATCACTAGACTCCCATGAGGTCAACTGTGGTTCGAGTCCTGGACCCGGGGGCTTAAAAGTCACGCTGGGTGTGTGTGCGTGCATGTCCAAGATCCTGAGACGAGACTGGAGAAGGGATTGTGGTGTGGCATCCCCTCTGGGGGGTGACTTCTCACTTTCTGTCTCTCTCTGGCGAGCACACATACTTTCTAACAAAAATCTCTCCTATATAATAAATAAATAAATAAACACAACTTTGATGTCAATCTTTAAAACTTCACTTTCTGAGGCTGGCAAGTGGCATGGTGGTTAAGGCACTGGACTCCCGCATGGCCAACAGCAGTTTGTGTCCCAGACCTGGTGGCTGGCTTTCCTCATCTTCCCTCTCTCTCCGTTCAGTACACATGCCTGAAGCAAATTGGAAAATAATAAATAAAAGTTTTTAAAAACCTTTACTTCCCCAATTCCAAAACACAGAGGAAAACTGCAACATAACCAAGAATTCCTTTCTAAAGAAATGATGCTCTGTACTGAAGGAGCTGCTTAACTCAGTCTCGTAGTTCTTCCAAGGTAGGGATGAGGGCAGGGATGGAGGAAAAACCCAAGAGAATCCTTTCAAATTATTTACAAGGAACATTTCCATTCTATCTAGTATTCCTTAAATAGATTTCCGTGTCTAGGACCCCCTAGGTAACCTTAAACATTTTTCCTCCTAAAAAGAAGGGTCATCACAGGAACCTGAGAACATCTTCTGCCTTCTCTGCCCTGGTGCCACCGGACTTGGGGACAGCACAGTGTGCAACTCAGCTTGGCTGATAGGGAGACTGGGAGCTCACTGAAAATGACGGAGGCAGGCCCGAGGAAACGTACGTAATCAGACTTTGCTTGTCTTCCCTCCAGGAGGCTGAGCGCAATTCAGGGACTCTCACACCAGCGATGTTGCATGGAGAAAGCGGTCCTGAACTTACAGGTGACAGAAGACCTAGATTCCAGGCCTCACTCTCCCAGTCCCAGTGTGGCCTTGGGTAAGTCACTCGACATATCTGAGCCTTATCTGTTATCTATAAAATGACACCAATCACCTTTGTGCAGGGTTGCTGGGAAGACTTAAATAATGTACGTGTGGGGGGAAAAGACTCTAAAACTGTAAAGCGCAGTAATTCGGTGTTCCACTTTTATTTTTTTTAAGGTTTTTTGCCATAGGGCACGTGTGCTCACCAGAGACAGAGAGAGGCAGAAAGAGGGAATGTAAGAAATCACTCCCAAGGGGGAATGGCCACACCACAATCCCTCCTCCTGCAGTCTCCTCTTGGGAGTTGGGGCACACACGCACATGCGCTCAGCATGAATTTCAGCCATGTGGGGATCCTGCACCCTAACTATCACATTACCTGCTGGCCCCAGTTTTCCACTCCTGCAGCTATGGCTCTGTCCCGTCTCTACAGCCAGAAGCTACCTCACCCATCAGCACCCCCAGGAATTTGAAAACGTTGAACTATGCCAGGGTCTCGGACAGAAGTTGTAACTGCTAATGCTGTCTGCAGCTCTTTTTTCTGATCTGAAAACTGAGACATGGAGTGGGATTCCAGGGGCAAATATGTGACTACAGTGCACGTGACTGGCATGTGTGCAGGCCAAAGCCCATGTGTGACTACGCTCGGCCCCAAAAGATCACGGAGACAGTATCCAGCCCTCTGTACTGGGGTGGGTCTCGGTGCTGCCACCTGCTTTGAGAAGCAGGGTGGCTGAGTAACTAGAAAAGTGAGTTCCCGAGGAGGGGTGTCTTACTTGGGATTTAGAATTTGAAGGTCAAGAAATATAACGAATGCGACATAGGCAAAATTACCCTAGAAGATTTCTTGCCTAGGGACCAGCAGTTGGCATAATGGCTATGCCGCTGAACTCCCATGTAGCCGGCCACAGTTCAAGTCCCAGACCCGGTGGCGTAAACTCATGCCGGGCGCGTGTGCGTGCATGCCCAAGATCCCGAGAGGAGAATGGAGCAGAAGGGACCGAGGCGTGGCCATCCCCCCTGGGGGGTGATTTCTCACTTTCTGTCTGCCGGTCTTTGTCTTTCTGGCAAGTGCATGCGCCCTATAGCAAAAACCTCTCAAAAAACAAAACAAAACAAACAAAAAAAAGATTTCTTGCCCTAACTCTCTAGGATCTGAACCCTTGGAAGTTCAAAAACCAAAAACCAAGGTTTAACTTTTTGGGTTGCTTCTCCTTGCGTTTCCTCTACTGCTCTCCTTGTCCTGGGCTGCAGAGGGGAAGGCCCAGTTGGGAAGAGAGAATGGCAGGAAAGCCTAAGTGATGCATAACTCAGGGCATAACAGGCCTCTAGTTCCATCGGGAAGAAAAAGAAACCCTCTCCAAACCGTGGCTGGTAGTCGGAGAACTCGGATAATCTAAATAAGCAGCAGGTCACAGCGCTTATGTTTACATTCAAAGCTAGGCTCCCGGAGTGTCTGTAGGGGATTATTTCATCTGGGCGTGTCTGGTGCCCTCAGACTCTGAGTCAGACAGCTACTGTGAGGATTAAATGAAATTATTGGGTTGCTGGAAAAGTCATGACGTATTTTTCCATAGAAAAACAGAAAAAACACTCATGACTTTTCCGACAACCCAATATGTGGATGGGTGCCTGATGGTGGCACAGCAGTAAAACACAGTGCTCTGCGAGGACCCTGGGAAGGTTCTAGATCTGCGTCTGGAGACCTCCCTGAGAATGGCCGCCATGCATGCATGCCCATCGTCTGGGGCTGGCCAAGAGTGATCACGGCATCAGGACCCTGTTGAGGGTCTCTGTCTCTCTATCTGTCTCCTGTTCATAGAAGAAGTAAATAAATAAACCTTAGAAATGGGAAATTAAGGGGCCAGTAGGTGACATGTAGTTGAGGCGCTGGAGTCACGTGGCCAATCATAGTTCCAGTCCTGGACCTGGCAGCTTCCTTTCTCACTTTCCTTCTCAGTCTTTCTCTGTGTCTCTGGTGAACATGCATGCCCTGTAGCAAATTTAAAAATAATGATGACCAATAAAATAGTTCTTTTCAAAATATCAAATGAATACACAGGAAGACTTTGATTTAAAAAAGAAAGTTAATACACAAGAAGACTGACTAGAGCCTGGCACATGGCGCGGGTTCTAGATAGTATTCGCTACTAACATCATCAGATTCTGGTGGCACCATGGAAAATGACAAACTCTGGGACCAGCAGGTGGCGCAATAGCTACATCCCTGGGCTCCCATGTAGCTGACCACAGTTCCAGTCCCAGACCCAGCAACTTAAAACACACTGGGCACGTGTGCGTGCGTGCCCAAAATCCCGAGAAGAGAATGGAGGAGAAGGGACTGCGGCGTGGCCATCCCCCCAGGGGGTGATTTCTCACTTTGTCTCTCTCTGTGTCTCCTACGAGTACACATACCCTATAGCAAAAATCTCTCTTAAAAGAAAAAAGGAAGAAAAAGATGAGCACTGCCCCACGAATTACAGCTCTTATTCCCAACCTGGGAGGTAAGCAGAAACTCGGCCCCTTACTTTTAATCTGCCCTCGGACGTCCCGGTCTTCGCCCGAGTGCTCCTCCTCGTAGTGTGACTGAAGCTGGTAGAAAGACTGCAGGTCCTTCAGGCACAGAGGGCACAGGAAGCCCTCCCTCACTTCCCCCGGGTCGTCCAGGGAAGCCATGGCGGCGTCCTCTCACCCCCAGGAAGGCAGGGCGCTCATGCCAGAGTCAGCTCGATTCCTCCCAGAGGCTCCCGCAGTGATGGGGAAGTGGCATCATGGCCCTGGGTGACGGTTCCTCCGGGAGTGGGAGGAGCTCTAAGAAAAGAAAGAAGAAAGGAAAACGCCAATTCAGGCAAATCGGCAACAACTGAGATCTGCTTGTTCTTCTGCAGGTCAACGAGGGTACATGATGTTTGTGCAGTGCGGATTTGAGCTCAACAAACCGTCTCTCAAACCTCAGATCCAATCAGTAAACCCAAGACGTGAGAACATCACTGGCCACCCGCAATCCCATGCAGTGGGAAACACATATCCCTGAAGATAAGCCACAGGACACCCAGGCAATTCTCTTTTTTCTTTACATACTGAAGATTTTTTTTTTTAGAGGTTTTCGCTATAGGGCGCGTGCGCTCGCCAGACAGACAGAGACAGAGAGACAGAAAGTGAGAAATCAACCCCAGGGGGGATGGCCACGCCGCAATCCCTTCTCCTCCGTTCTCCTCTCGGGATCTTGGGCACGCACGCACACGCGCCCGGCGTGAGTTTTAAGCCACCAGGTCCGGGACGTGAACCACGGTCGACTACGTGGGAGTCCAGCGACATAGCCATTATGCTAATTGCTGGTTCCCCCGAAGATATTTTTTCAGAACTATTTTTATTTAACTTTATTTATTTACTTATTTCAATTTGACCAGAGAGGGACAGAGCAAGAGAGAGAAAGAGAGAAAGAAACCGCCAGATCCAGGACTCGAACCACAGTTGGCCACGTGGGAGTCCAGCACCTTTAATCACCACGCCACCTGCCAGCCCCGCCAGGCAATTCTCTTCTACTCGTTCCATGTGCTCTGCATGCCACTTCAGCCACTAGGGAAATGTCTCGAGTATTTATGAACAAGCAATTTTTATTCAACCACATACATGAATTTCTAATGCTTGTGAGGCACCTGGGCTAAAATGGGAACATACGAAAAGATAAAGCATCCATAACTTAAAAAAAAAAAAATAGGGTCAGCAGGTGGTGCAGTGGTTAAGGTGCCAGAGACCCACCTGGGTGACTGTGGTTCAAGTCCCAGGCCCAGCAGCTTGAGACACGCTGGGTACATGTGTGGACATGCTCCAAGTCCTGAGAGGAGAATAAAGAGACTGCAGTGTGGCCATCCTCCTTGGGGAGTGATTTCTCACTGACTCTGTGTCTCTGGCAAGTACATGTGCCATATAGCAAAACTCTCTCTTTAAAAAAAATGTTAAAAGTGGGGCCAGCAGGTGGCGTGGTGATTAAGGGCGCTGGACTCCCATGTGGCTGATGGCGATTCGAGTCCTGAACCTGGTGGCTTGTGTTCTCACTTTCCCTCTTTCTCTCATTGTCCCTCTCTGGTCAAATTAAAATAAATAAAGTTAAAATAACTCTTAAAAATTTTTTTAAAAGCAAAAACTAAATCAAAACAAAAACCTCAACATCAGTCTAAAAAAAAAATTAGAAACTGAGCAGTCAAAAAAAAAAAAAAGCCTCTTTTGCATTTTATATTTGTAGAGCACCTTTTTCTAGGGAGCTTACTAGCTTATATAAACCAGTAAATGACAGTTGAGCAGCAAACCTAATGTTCTTACCGCTTCAAAAATAAAAGGATTTGGTGTTGCAACATTTCAGTTTAACGCATTACATTTTCTGACTCACAATGTCACCCGAGAAAGACTCCCGGGCACAAGAAGGATCTGGAGAAAGTCATTCCACACGAGCAGAGGAATCTCTCCTGGAGGAATCCGGGCCACATGCCCGGTACAGAGAGAGGGGAAAGTGTGACCCCAAGGTTAGAATGGGCTATAGAGGGCCACTAGGAGAGGACCGCCAGTCCTCAAAGCCAAAGGGTGGCCCCAACTCAGAACATAAACAAAAGCCATACCGGGTCTCTGTCCCCCCTCTAGTGCAGACACCCGACCACTCCGTATTGCACACCCCAGGCCCTATTTCAGACCCGAACGCAGGTGGCCACAGAAACAGCAACTGCACATCTGACTCTGCAGCCTCTGCAGCCAGGGATTCACCTGCCGTCCCTCCCCTCCCGAGCACTCACCAGTCAAACACCAAGCCCACACTGCCCAGCCGCACACCCGCCCTCCCATGTCCAACCTCCTTCAGGGCCCCCTCTCCACTTCTAACCGCCTGTGTGAAGTGACTGAACAATGTAAGACTGCTCCATCTGGGGCCAGCAGGTGGCGCAGTGGCCCAAAACTGGTGGCGTGAAACTCAAGCGAGGAGAGTGTGTGCAGGAGTGTGCGCCCAAAATCCCCAGAGGAGAGTGGAGGAGGAGGGATTGCAGCGTGGCCATTCCCCCCAGGGGTGATTTCTCACTTTCTCTCTGTCTCTTTTTCTCCAGAGTGTATGCATCCTATAGCAAAAAATTTAAAAAAAAAAAGGACTGCATGGTTTGTCCCATCACCCCATGCCCGGGTCAAGCACACTGCCTGGCACACACAGGAAGCACAATAAGGCTCCAGATAATGAATGAACTCCAATCCACACTTCCACCTAAGGAAAGCGACCACAAAGCACCACACAAGTCAGGGTGCGGACCCCCAGCCATCACTGAGTACAGTAGCAACCCCTTCACCCTAAGCCACGGAAAAAATAAAAACTACAGGGGCCAGCAGGTAGTGAGGGGGTAAAGGCACTGGACTCCCCCATGGCCCACCACAGTTCAAGTCCCGGACCTGGTGGTTTGCTTTCTCACCTTTACTTTCTGTCTCTCTCTGGTTAAATTAAACAATAACAGGAGCAAGGACCAGCAGATGGCATAATGGTCCCATTACTAGACTCCCGTGTAGTCGACCACGGTTCGAGTCTTGGACCCGGTGGTTTACAACTCACGCCAGTTGTGTGTGTGTGTGTGTGTGTGTGTGTGTGAGTGTGCCCAAGATTCGGAAGGAAGAATGGAGGCGAGACTGTGGCATAGCCATTGCCCCTAGGAGGTGATTTCTCACTTTCTGCCTCTCTGGCAAGTGCACACGCACACCCTATAGCAAAAATCTCTTTAAAAAATAATAAAACATGGCCAGCAGGTGGCATGGTGGTTGAGGGCGCTGGACTCCCACATGGAGAACGACGGTTCAAGTCCTGGACCTGGCAGCTTACGGCTTGCTTTCTTACTTTCCCTCTCTCTGCTCCTCTCTGATCAAATTAAAGACAAATAAAATAAATCTTTTAAAAAAATACTCTTAAAAATGAAGAAAATAATAACAAATAAAATGCAATAAATAGTTCTTTGAAAAAGCAAACCTGAGGGAACCAGCAGTTGGCATAATGGCTATGTCACTGGACTCCCACGTAGGCGACCGCGGTTCGCGTCCCGGACCCGGTGGCTTAAAACTCACGCCGGGCGCGTGTGCGTGCGTGCCCAAGATCCCGAGAGGAGAATGGAGGAGAAGGGGTTGTGGCGTGGCCATCCCCCCTGGGGGGTGATTTCTCGCTTTCTGTCTCTCTGTCTCTCTCTCTCTGTCTGGCGAGCGCACTGCGCCCTATAGCGAAAACCTCTAAAACAAGAAAAAAAGAAAAACCAACCTGAAACTCCTTGCCCTGCGCCCCACGTCCAGCCTGAAGGCCGCCTCCCCGCGGCACCCGCGCACACCGCAGGCGCCCGGCCGGGACCACTCACGACCACGACGCCAGGCCCCAGGGAGCAGCCGTGCGCCTCACGCCCCGCACAGGCGACACCGAAACCCGGCCGGGCGCCACCCAGGACGCACACCCCACCCCGCTGTGCGCGCCTGCGGGGCGACACGGCCACACCGCGCCACCGCACGGCACACTCCCAACCACACTCCCCACGCGGCCAGAGGGGACCCCGCCTCCGCCCCCCACGCCCGGCGCGGCGCCCGGTACCTGG
>NW_006160227.1:2342090-2352852 GCF_000334495.1 Tupaia belangeri chinensis | reverse complement strand
CCCGTTCGGTTCCTAAGCCGGGGGGCTCGCCTAGGACCCGCGTTCACGCCGACCTGTGGTTCCCACCGCCTTGCAGCGACGGGAAAACTGCCCCAGAGTCCTTACACGTTTGACCAGTGTGCGCAGAGAATGAGGCAGCCGAGAGATCCTTACCGCCTCCTATCCCACTCCCCACTGCAGTTCTCAATTAATTCGGGTCACTTACGTTCCTGAGAGCTAGAATAAAAGGGATCATCTGGAGATAAGATGTGGAAGGATCCTGAATGGAACTACAGGAGACTGGGAACTCGAAATGAGGAGGAAAATCTGCATTTTCTTTCTATTTTAAAGAATTATTTATATAATTCATTTATTGTTATTTAATTTGCTACAGAAGACAGAGTGAGTGATTGGTGAGCACCTGCTAGTGCTCTGCACTGTGGGTACCACAAGGTACAGAGGAACAGCCCCTTCCAGCCCCACTCAGTCCTAGGGCCCAATGCCTGATGTTGTGTCCTGCTTCAGCCATGGCCTGGGCTTGGGAGTCAAGAGCTACAAAGGCGATGGGAAGACCCCGGGCTCTGGGGCGGGAAAGCAGCCTCAATTCGCAAACCGCAGTTGACTACGTGGGAGTCCAGCGACATAGCCATTACACTAACTGCTGGTCCCCCAGGGGGCGTAGTTGTTGAGGTACTGGACTCCCACATGACTGAGTACCAACCCAGTCCCTGACCTAGGACTTGAAAACCATGGTGGGGCCTATGTGTGCGTGCCCAAAATCCTGAGAGGAGAGTGGAGGAGAAAGGACTATGGGGTGGCCATCTCTCCTGGAGGTGATTTCTCATTTTCCCTCGCACTGTCTATCTCTGGTGAGCACATGTACCCTATGGTAAAAATCTTAAAAAAAAAAAAAAAAAGGATGGCCCTGCCACTCGTGAATTAATTCTGGATATCTTGATGGATCAGCTACTGCTGTTTTCTTGCTATTTTTAAGAATGGTGGTAGAGGGGGCCAGCAGACGGCATGGTGGTTAAGGTGCTGGACTCCTACATGGCTAACCACAGTTTGAGTCCCAAACCTGGCAGCTTGCCTTCTCACTTGCCCTCCCTCTCTCTCTCTCTCTCTGCCACTCTCTGGTGAGTACACATGCCCTATAGTAAATTTAAAAATAATAATAATTAAATAACTCTTAAAAAATATATAAAAGAAGAATGGTGGTAGAAAAGACCACTGAAAGCACTCCAGGCCAGCTTTGTGGTGCCGCAGAACTGCTGCCCAGCTGATGCTGGGTCCGCACGGAAGATCTCAGGTTCGGTTCCGCGGCTCACATGAACATGCCAGGCCTGAGTAGCATGATCCTGGCTGAGTGGGAAGTCTGGAGGGGAGGGTGGGTCACAGCATAAACCCCCGGTGAGTGCTTCTCTCGCTGTCTCTCCTGTTCATGCAAGAAAGAAAAACTTTTTTTAAACTAATTTTATTTTTATAATTTATTTATTTAATTCCATTTGTTATTATTGTTTTTTAATTTTGTGAGAGCGAGAGAGAGAGAGAGAGAAAGGGAAAGCAAGAAAGCAAACTGACGGTCCTGGACTTGAACTGCAGTTGGCCATGTGGGACTCCAGGGCCTTTACCCACCACACCACCTGCCGGCCCCAGAAGAAATTAACTTTTTAAAAAGCAGTTTTGGGGGGGGGGCAGGAGGTGGTGTGGTGGTTAAGGCACTATAATCAGACTGAGCATGCGTGCATCCATGCCCAAAATCCCCAGAGAAGACTGGAGGAAAAGTGGCTGTGGCTAGTCGTCCTCCTGGGGGGTGATTTCCCACTTACCCTCTCTCTTTCATCTCTTTCTCTCTCTGTCTAGCAAGTACATGTGCCTTGTAACAAAAAAGAAAAAAGGCACTTTGGGGCCCATGGCATGAGGGTTAAGGCAGCTAGATCCCACATGGCCAACTGCGTAGTTCGAGATCGGAACCCAGTGACTTGAGAAATACACCAGGCACATGTGTGTGCATGCCCCAAATCTCTACAAGAGGGAGAAATGGAAAAGGGATTGTAGCATGACCATGCCCCATATGTAGGGAGATGGGGTGAGGTGGGGGATTCTTTGCTCTCTACCCTTGGAAACATTTTTAAATAAATTTGAAAAACTGTCATGGGACCAGCAGTTAGCATAATGGCTATGTAGGTGGACTCCCGCGTAGTCAACAACGGACCCAGTGGCTTAAACTCACGCCGGGGACATGTGTGTGCCCAAGATCCCGAGAGGAGAATGGAGGAGAAGGGATTGCGGCATGGCCATCTCCCCTGGGGGGTGATTTCTCACTTTCTGTCTCTCTGTCTCTCTCTGTCTTTCTGGCGAGTGCATACGCCCTATAGCAAAAACCTCTAAAAGAAAGATTAAAAAAAACTGTCATTATTTAGTCCTTTGGGTAACTCTATCGCTAAGTCCACTCTAATAATAATAACAATAATGGCTAATATTTATTGAGCAATTGGAACAGTCCAGGCAATATTCTACATCCTTTCTGTATCTTAACACATGTAATTCTCACTCAATCATATGAGGTGCAAATTAATATGGTTCCCATTTTATAGAGACGAAGATGAGGTAAAGAGAGGTTAGGCAATTTGCCCAAGGTCACACAGCTGGTGAATATAAACCAAAGTCATCTTGCCTTGAGGCTTTTGCAACCTCCACTTTTCCTTCCTCTGTGCAGGCTTGAACTCTCAGACTTCCGGTATCTCTCCCTCTCTTTTTTTTTTTTAGAGGTTTTTGCTATAGGTCGAAAGAAAGAAGTGTTAGGCCAAATTGACACAACCACCGCCATGTTGGTCCCTCAAGGACAGAACCCGGGGAGTCTGAGACCTTGGGCATGCACGCACATAAATAAAGTAAGATGGGCCCTGACGATGCCAGGGCCAGGTCACCCTGACCTCAACTGAAAGTCCTAATCTAAACCTAAACATATAGTGACAGTTGGCTTTCACACACCCCCTCCCTCAAGTGGAAAATTACTGACTGTACTTCCTGCATTGCGATTCGGAGCTATAAAAGATCCCTTTCTCTTAGGCTCGGGAGTCCTTGTTAAGGCCCGCTGCAACGGGCAGAAACTCAGACCCCAGCTAGCTGGAAAAAGAATAAAAGCCTCTTTTGTAGTTGCATTGTTGTTGTCTTTTCTGTGTCTCCATCAGTTAGACCGATCTCTGGACCCTTATAGAAGAAACTATATGTCACTAAAAGTCTGAAGACGACAGAAGAAGGAAAAGTAGCAGCCATTAGGTATAAAAATTGACAGCTAAAATCAAGAATATCAATGGTCATAAATAAAAGAAGAGAAGAGAAGAGAAGAGAAGAGAAGAAAAGAAGGAAGGAAGGAAGGGGAAGGGAAGGGAAGGGAAGGGAAGGGAAGGGAAGGGGAAGGAAGCGTGTGCATATGAGCAGACAACCTGGCATCAAAGAAGCTGCTGGGACCCCTTGTGGGATACAAGGAAAGTTTTCCCACACCTGAGCACAGGACTCACGAGCAAATGACCCAGAAGGGCCTTCTGGACCAGGGAACAGCATGTGCAAAGGCATGAGTACTGGGGAAGAATAGAAGTTTTGTTTTTTGTTTTTCTTTTTGAGAGGTTTTTGCTATAGGGCGTGTGTGCTTTCCAGAAAGACAGAGAGAGACAGAGAGACAGAAAGCGAGAAATCACCCCCCAGGGGGATGGCCATGCCGCAATCCATTCTCCTCCATTCTCCTCTCGGCATCTTGGGCACGCACGCACATGCACCCAGCGGGAGTTTAACCACCGGGTCTGGGACTTGAACCGCGGTCGACTACGTGGGAGTCCAGCGGCATAGCCATTACACTAACTGCTGGTCCTGGGAAAAACAGAAGTTTTTTTGAGAAACAGAAAGCTTCATGCACAGGGAGAGGGATACCAGCAAGGCCCCCCCATTGTTCCAAAACAGCAGGGAGCCCCTCCTAGAGGTAGACCCTTGGGCAGCTGACCTTTCCACCTTAGGGCTCTCTGTCTTCCTGTCTCTGTCCCTCTCTCTCTCTCTCTCTCTGTGTCTCTCTCGGTCCCTTTTTTCAAAAGGATTTATGTATTAACTTGATTTCTTCTTCTTCTTTTTAAATTTAGCGATAGGACATGTGCACTCACCAGAGAAACACAGGGGTGGGGGAATGAGAAAGCAAACCACCAGGTCTGGGACGACTGTGGTTGGCCATAATGTGAATCCAGCACCTTAACCACCATGCCACCTGCTGGCCCATTCTTGGCCCCTTAGTAAAATCCCCAAGCAGGAGGGGAGATCAGGATATGGGTATGCAGCCTCAGGGAAAGGCGTGTGACATGCCATGTACCTTCCCACTGGGCCAGTTGTCCCAGGCCAACCGGTCCCAGGCCTCTGCCAGCTGCTGCAGGTGGGCCGAAGGGGTGGAGATTGGCACGCCCTGTTTGCTCGCACAGGGAAATGAGAATGATGATGAAGTCCTGGCTGGCAGGACCGCAGGAGGCTGGGCCTTGTCTGGAGAGTCAGCGGAGGGCGTGCCAGACTGGGGGCTGTCCAGGGGGAGCAGGGGACAGGCAGCTGCTCAGATTTGGCAAGGAAGAAGCAGAGAAAGGAGGAAAGAAGAGAGGAAAAGAGGGGAGGAAGGAAGGGGAGGAGAGAACAAAAGTAAGTAGGAAAGGAGAAAATGACAAGAGAACAGTTAAGAGAGAGCGAAGCATGCTGGTTCTCAGCACGGCGGGGTGCCAATCCCGGCCTCCCCACTGTGGTCATGTGCTCCCAGGTAGGCCACTTCAATCCTCTGCATTTCAGATTCCTTCTCTGTAAAATGGAATGATTATAGCACCCACCTCCTAGCTTGGAAAATTGAACGGGTTGGGACTAGCAGTTAGCATAATGGCTATGTCACTGGACTCCCACGTAGTCAACTGCGGTTCAAGTCCCGGATCCGGTGACTTAAACTCACGCCAGGCGCGTGTGCATGCATGTCCAAGATCCTGAGAGGAGCATGGAGGAGAAGGGATTGCGGCGTGGCCATCCCCCCTGGGGGGCGATTTCTCACTTTCTGTCTCTCTATCTCTCTCTGTCTTTCTAGCGAGCACACATGCCCTATAGCAAGAACCTCTAAAAAAAAAAAAAAAAGAAAGAAAGAAAAAGAAAGAAAGAAAATTGAACAGGTTGACATTTGCAAAGTGTAATCCACAGCACAGAGGAAGGACTGTGGGCCTGTCTGTCAATAAAGGAAAAGGAAGGGAGGTGTCCCTCCAAGGCCTGGGGTGGCCTTTGTCTGACTCACGCTGAGTCAGCACACAGGAAGAGCGAGGACCCGATCTGGGTTGGTAGAAACATGTCTAAGAGCCACGGCCCTGCCAGATGGGAAGCTTGCGAAAGTAACTCAGAATAGGGCCGAATCCTCACTAGAGTGGAGGCCAACGCTGGGGGGATGGTGCAGGAGGGGCAGAGGGCAACGTCAACAAATCTGAAGACTGGAACTGCGGGATTGGCTGGGGGGGATGCCAGCTGCAAGGCCACCCAGTTTGCAGGAGGGCTGGCATCTCCTGTGTCAAACCAGAGCCATTGCAAGTCCACGGGGGTCTTGGGTGTAGGAAAGAGCCCCCTCCCTTCTCCCCAACAAACACAACCTTGGAGGAGGACTCACACCCTGTGCTTGGTGAGCGAGATGCAGGTGGATGTCGGCTTCCACAGACCCCCTTCGACCGTGACGTGTGCAACCCACACCACGGGCCCAACGACAGGGAGGAGAATGAAGGGCTTAGCGTGGCTCTTGGGTCAGGAAAAAGATCACACCGGTTGTCTAAAGCTTCAGAGCTCATTCTCTGGACCTAAATTCTGGAGAGTTGTAACCCTCAGCCAGTCAACTAGTTACCTCCAATTTCAACCCAAATTAGGAAAAAATCCATGCATACACATTATTTTAAGTATCTGAGTCCTCGAGGAGAGTTTGATGAGCTAATGCATCTGTCATGTGACTCCAGTTTAAAAATAGGTAACCCAAGGGCCAGGATTTGGCATGGTGGTTAAGGTGCTGGACTCCCACATGGTCAACCGTGGCTCAAGTTCCAGACCTCGAGGTTTGAAAATCACACTGGGTACATGTGTGTGCATGCTCAAAATCCCAGGAGGAGAATAGAGAAGAATGGCCACTCCCCTGGGGGGTGATTTCTCACTTTCCCTCTCTCTGTCCCTGTCTCTCTCTCTGGAGAGCACACACACACCCTATGGTAAAAAAAAAAAAAAATCTAAAAATTAATGATAATAAGGGACCAGCAGGTAACGTAATGGCTATGTCGCTGGACTCCCACGTAGTTAACCGCGTTCGAGTCCCAGACCCAGTGGCTTAAACTCACTCCGGGTGCATGTGTGTGTACCTAAGATCCCGAGAGGAGAATGGAGGAGAAGGGATTGTGGCATGACCATCCCCCCTTGGGGGGTGACTTCTCGCTTTCTATCTCTCTGTCTCCCTCTGTCTTTCTGGCGAGCACACGTGTCCTATAGCAAAAACATCTCCAAAAAAAGAAAAAAATAATAATAATAATGATAAAATAAATAAATAAAATCCATAACCCAGCCTTGACTTAGGCTTATGATTTTTTAAAAATAATTATTTTATGTATCTTTATTTATTTATCTGTGTGTGTGTGTGTGTAATCTGACCAGAGAGGGACAGAAAGAGAAAGTGAGAAAGAAAGTCGCCAGGTCCAGGACTAGAACCATGGTCAGCCATGTGGGAATCCAGCGCCCTTAACCACCATGCCACCTGCTGCCCTGACCTAGGCTTACGATTTTAGATTCATTCAACAAACCAAGTGTTGAGGACCCGGGTGCCTGAAATAAAACAGAGAGCAATCCTTGTCCCAGGAAGGCAACCTTATTATGGAGAGACACAGAAACTAAACAATTAATATGCTAAATAAAACATTAGGTAGTGTGTTAGATAGCAATAAGTGTTACAGAAGAAAACATTAAAAATAGGGGCCATGCGGTGGCATGTTGGTAATGCAGCTGGATCCACACAGGAAAGGTCCTGAGTTCATGTCCCAGGGCCTCCCTGATCACTCCAGGCAAGTGTGTTCCAGAATGACTGAGATGGGGAGTGGATTTTGGCATGGCAACCATGTAGGGAGTCTCTCTCTCTCACCTTCTCTCTAAAGAAATAAATATACAAATAACTTTTTAAAAATAATTATTTATTTATTTGTATTTAATTATTATTATTTTTTTAAAATTAGCTATAGGGCGCATGCGTTCACCAGATAGAGAGAGAGAGAGAGAGAGAGAGGAAGTAAAAAAGCAAGCCGCCAGGTCCAGGACTCAAACCATGGTCAGCCATGTGGGAGTCCAGCACCTTACCCACCATGCCACCTGCTGGCCCAAGAAAATTCTTGAAATACTGGAAAGAAAATTAAGAATGATGATGTTTCAGAAACACAGTGAGATACAGGAAAATACTCATAGGTAACTCAGTGAAGTCAGGAAATTCATAGAAGACCAAAATGAGAAATTTGACAAAGATAGAAATCAGAAAAAATAAATAAATAAACAGAAATTTTCAAACTGAAGCGTTCAATAAACGAAATTAAAACTACAATAGAATGTTTCAATCACAACAAGCAGAGAAAAGACTCTCAGAACTGGAAGATAAATCCTTGGAGATCACCTGACTAGGGGGGAAAATAATAAAAAGAATGAGAAAGAACAGAGACAGCCTTTATTTAGGCTCTATGGAATACCATAAAGCAAACAAATACTAGGGGACCAGCAGGTGGCGTGGTGCTTAAGGTGCTGGACTCCCACATGGCTGACCACAGTTCGAGTCCTGGACCTGGTGGCTTGTTTCTCACTTTCTCTCTCTGGTCAAATTAAAATAAATGAGTGGATAAATAAAATTTTGAGAAAAGAAAACAAATACTTATATCATGGGGGTTCCAGAAGGAGAAGAGACAAGATAGGGACAGAAAACTTACTTTATTTTTTTTAAGAGATTTTTGCTATAGGAGCATATGGTCGTGGAAGAAACAGGACAGAAAGCCTTCTGGGGGGAGACGGCCATGCTGCAATCCCTTCTCCTCCATTCTCCTCTTGGGATTTGGACAGGCACGCACACACACCCAACATGAGTTTCAAGCTGCCAGGTCTGGGACTTGAACCATATTCAGTCACGTAGAGGAATCCAGCGCCTTAACCATTATGCCACCTGCTGGCCCCCAGAAAACTTATTTAATAATACAATAGCCAACACCTTCCCAAGTATTGGGAAAGATATAGACATTCAGACACAAAAAGTTAAAAAATCTTCGAACAGATTCATTCTGGAAAGGTCCTCACAAGATGTACCATAATTACAACATCAAAAGCCAAAGATAAACACAATCTTCAGAGCAGCAGTAGAAAAGAGTCAAGTCCCATGTAATGGAAAAGTCTTCAAAGTACTAGCAGCTTCCTCAGCAGAAACTATGCAGACCTGGAGAGAATGGGAGGATAGAATCAAAACACTAAAAGGAAAACAAAAAAAAGTAACAACAACAACAACAACAAACTGCCAACCAAGAATGCTATACCCAATAAACTTATCTTTCAAAATAGAAGAGGGATTGGGACCAGCAGTTAGCATAATGGCTATGTCGCTGGACTCCCATGTAGTCGACCACGGTTCGAGTCCCAGACCCAGTGGCTTAAACTCACGCCGGGCGCGTGTGCGTGCGTGCCCAAGATCCCGAGAGGAGAATGGAGGAGAAGGGATTGTGGCGTGGCCATCCCCCCTGGGGGTGATTTCTCACTTTCTGTCTCTCTGTCTCTGTCTTTTTGGTGAGTGCATGCACCCTATAGCAAAAACCTCTCAAAAAAAAAAAAGAGGGACCAGCAGATGACATAATGGCTAAGTCGCTAGACTCCCATGTAGTTGACCATGGTTCAAGTCTCAGGCCCAGTGACTTAAAACTCATACCACATACTTGTGTGTGCGTGCATGCCCAAGGGTGATTTCTTGTTTTCAGTCTCTCTGGCAAGTGCATGTGCCCTGTAGCAAAAATCTCTCTAAAAAAAAAAAAAAATAGGAGAAATAAAGTCTTTCTCAGACAAGCAGAACTGAGGGAGCTCACCATCACTAGACCAGTCTTACAAGAAACCCTTAACAGGATCCTACATTTGGGAGAAAAGGGGCAATAACTACCAACATAAAAAAAAAAATTAAAATACAAAACATACAGGTAGACCAGATACACCAATGAGGAACTGAAAGGAATCACACTCTATTTCCGCAATAAACCATCAAACCACAATCATAGGCAATAAAAAGGAAAAAAAGAAACAAAAGTTACACAAAAGCAGAAAATATTTGTGAAACACATATCTGATAAATTCATATCTTCTATTTATTTATTTAGTTTTAAGAGTTTTGCCATTGAGTGTGTGTGCTTGTTGGAGAGAAACAGAGAAGGAAAGTGAGAAATCACCCCCAGGGAGATGGCCACGCAGCAGTCCTCTCCCTCCATTCTCTTCTCCACAATCCCTTTTCCTCCATTCTCCTTCGTGATTTTCAAGCTGCCGGGTCAGGAACTCAAACCACGCAGTCAGCCATGTGCGATCCAGCCACCTTAGCCACCATGACACCTTGCTGGCCCCAGACAGGAGTAAGTTTTCATCGATCTACAGTAACCCCAAATGTAAATGGATTCAAATTCCATTGAAAAGATATAGACTGGCTGAATGGTTAAGAAAACAAAACCCAACTGTCTACTGCCTACAAAAAACTCACTTCAGGGGACCAGCAGGTGGCATGGTGGTTAAGGTGCTGGACACTCCCACGTGGCTGACCACGGTTTGAGTCCTGGACCTGATGGCTTGCTTTCTCACTTGCCTTCTTTCTCTCTCTCTCTCTCTCTCTGTGTGTGTGTGTGTGTCTGTCTGGTCAAATTAAAATAAATGAATGAATAAATAAAATGAAAAAGAATTCTTAAAAAAAGATAAATCAAAAATTAAATAAATCATTCTTTAAGAAAAAAAAAACTCACTTCAGCTATAAAGACACACAAAGACTGAATGTGAAAAGATTAAGAAGATAATCCATGCAAACAGAAGCCCAGAAAGAGCAGGAGTAGCAATGCTGATATAAAACAAAATAGACTTAAATTCAAAAACTGTAAAAATAGATGGGACCAGCAGTTGGCATAAGGGCTACGGTGCTGGACTCCCATGTAGTCGACCACGGTTCGAGTTCCAGACCCGGTGGCTTAAACTCACGCCAGGCATGCGTCCGTGCGTGCCCAAGATCCCGAGAGGAGAATGGAGAAGGGATTGCGGCGTGGCCATCCCCCCTGGAATTCTCGCTTTCTGTCTCTCTGTCCTGTCTTTATGGTGAGCATATGCACCCTATAACGAAAACCTCTCAAAAAAAAAAAAAAGAAAACCTGTAAAAAAGAGATAAAGAAGTCCGTTTTATAATGATAAGGGTTGACTCAGCAAAAATACATACCAAATATGCATGTATATACACCCAACACAGGAGCACATGAATACATAAAATAATAATTACTAAAACTAAAGGGGGGGGGGAAACTAAAGGGAAAGAAAAATTCTTTTTTTTTTATCATCATATCTTCTTCATATTACATTGGATTACACATAACTTTACAGTGTATTACATTGTTTCTTCAAAAGGGAATGCCATGCACGTCAGTCAGTACAGAGACATTAATCTCCCCACTTCAACATTCCATATCTTTTCTGTTTTCCCCAATCATTATCTTTATTATTCTAATTA
>NW_006160227.1:2334446-2341528 GCF_000334495.1 Tupaia belangeri chinensis | reverse complement strand
GCTGCTGCTGCTCCGGAAAGAAAAATTCTAATGCAATCATTGCTGGAGACTTCGATAGCCAACTCTCAGTATGCAGATGCTCTAAACAGAGAATCAACCAATAAAGACCATAGGTCGAGTAGACTTAGCAGACATTGACAGAACATTCCACCTAACGACTTCAGAATATGCATCCTTACCAACGTATGGGTCATTCTCCAAGCTAGACCACGTTAGGTCACAAAACCAATCTCAAACTTAAAAAATAAAAAAATAAAACATTTGATTTGGGCACCAGCAGGTGGCATAGCAGTTACGTCCCTGCCTGCCGTTTATGTCCTGGACCCAGTGGCTTGACACTCATGCTAGGCACATATGTACGTGTCCCCAAGATCCCAAGAAGAGAATGGAAGAGAAGGATTGCAGTATGGCCATCCCCCCAGGGGGCGATTTCTAACTTTCCCTGTCATTGTCACTGTCTCTGCCTCTCTCTCCCTGGCAAAAAAACTCTTGAAACAAAACAAAGCAAAGACACTTAATTTTTAATTAGTAAAGCTAGAACAAAAACATTTATTTTTTTTTGAGAGGTTTTTGCTATAGGGTGTGAGTGCTCGCCAGAAAGACAGAGAAAGACACAGAGACAGAAAATGAGAAATCACCCCCGTGGGGTGGAGGGGATGGCCATGCCACAATCCCTTCTCCTCCACTCTCCTCTCAGGATCTTGGGCATGCAAGCACACACACCTGGCATGAGTTTAAGCCACCAGGTCCAGGACTTGAACCATGGTCGGCTATGTGGGACTCTAGCTACATCATCATTATGCCATCTGCTGGTCCAAAAACATTTAATTTTTTTAAAAAAAGAATTATTTTATTTAACTTTATTTATTTATTTAATTTATTTTAATTTGAACAGAGAGGGACAGAGAGAGAGAGAGAGAGGGAAAGTGAAAAAGCAAGCTACCAGGTCCAGGATTCCAACTGCAGTCGGCCATGTGGGAGTCCAGCACCCTTAATCATCATGAAACCTACCAGCCCTGAAAACACTTAAAATTTTTTTGGAGAGGTTTTTGCTATAGGGCACGTGCATTCATTAGAAAGGCAGAGAGAGACAGAAACAGAAAGTGAGAAATCACCCCCCAGGGGGGATGGTCACGCTGCAATCCCTTCTCCTCCATTCTCCTCTCGGGATCTTGGGCACGCACGCACACGCGCCCGGCATGAGTTTAAGCTGCCGGGTCCAGGACTCGACCCACAGTCAACTACATGGGAATCCAGCGACATAGCCATTACACCAACTACTGATCCAAAGCACTTAATTTTAATTAGTATCGCTAGGACAGAGCTGAATGAGCCAAGGCAATAGTTAAGGATATTACAGACAAAAACACATACACAAAAAAATCATGAAGACAAAAATTCTGAAACCCGCTGATGTTATTCAAAATGCTTGGCATGTACTATTGAAAAACATGGACTTGGCCCCGGATTTAATAAAACTTACGATCCAGTATATAAGACATACGATAGAAATTTTGAGAAACAAAAAAGCAAAACATCTCAAACATTTTTTTTAAAGGTCTCACATATTTATTACTGAACCAACCTACCAATGCAGAACTTAGAGACAAAGTGAAGCGTCAGGTTTTCCCAATAAACACAAGTGTCCAGACAATGGTGACCATTTTCAGCTTGATGTGGCAAGACCACAGTGACCTTGGCACAGCATAAATACGTGGGCCACATCCTGTCCAGGTCCTCATAGACCCAGTGTGGTTCTTCTCCAGGGTCTCCTCTTGGAGTTGTATCTGATTTTATTACCAGTTTTCATTCGAATCCACTGGGGAATAGGACGATTTTGTTTCTGTTTTTTGGCTAGAAACCGCTTGATTCTGAAAGTCTTGTGAGAAGATGTGGCAAAGAGCTGAGTGGATCGCACACACCACGTTGGTGGAGAGAGGAAGAGCCATCGCAAACATTTTTTAAAAATAGAAATGAGATCAGTGATTTTTGCTGACCGCGTAGAATAAAACTGGAAGTCATTAACAAGAATACAGGAAAGGAAACAAACTCCTCAAAATTAATAATGTGTCCTAAACAAGACTACTGGATTAAAGAAGAGATCAAGGTGGAAATTAAACATGTATAGAAACAAATAAAAATGAAAACTCAACATATCAAAGCCTACGGGATACAGCAAAAGCAGTTCTAAGAGGGAAATTTATAGAAATAAGTGCCATCATGAAAGAAAGAGAGAAAGAAAAAGAAAGAAAGAAACAACAAAAGAAAGAAAGAAAGAAAGAAAGAAAGAAAGAAAGAAAGAAAGAAAGAAAGAAATCTAATGACTCTGCTCAAGGAACTAGAAAAATAAGAAAAAGCTAATCTGAAAATCAGCAGAAGAAAAGAAATAATAAAGATAAAAAAGAAAAGAAAAGAAAAGAACTAAACAAAATTGAAACCAAAGGCACACACATGATCAGTAGGGGGAAATACAATTATTTGAAAAGATGAGCAAAATAGCACACCATTACCTTGACTAAGAAAAAGGGAAAGTAGTCCCAAATAAATAAACTCAGAAACAAGAAGGAGACATTGCAACTGATACCCCAGAAATACAAAGATAATTAAAGGCTATTATGAGCAAGTATATATCAACAAACTGAAAAATGTAGGTGTCATGGGTAAAAACATACATACATACAATCCGCCAAGACTGAACCAGGAAGAAATAAACCTGAATAGATTCATAACAACCAATGAGATTGAACCAGTAATCATCTCTCAACAAAGAAAAGCCCAGAGCCAGAAAAAAAAACTGCCAACAAAGAATTCTCCAAAGCCTTTAAAGGAAAGCTAATGCCAATTCTTCTCTCTTTTTTTTTTTTGGAGAGGTTTTTGCTATAGGGCGCATGCGCTCGCCAGACAGACAGAGAGAGACAGAGAGACAGAAAGTGAGAAATCATCCCCCAGGGGGGATGGTCACGCCGCAATCCCTTCTCCTCCATTCTCCTCTTGGGATCTTGGGCACGCATGCACACGCGCCCGGCATGAGTTTTAAGCCACCGGGTCCGGGACGCGAACCGCGGTCGACTATGTGGAAGTCCAGCAACATAGCCATTATGCTAACTGCTAGTTCCTGCCAATTCTTCTCAAACTAAGGAAAAATTCAAGTGGAAGGAACCGTTCTATGCATTGTATGAGGTCAGTATTATCCTGATACCAAAACCAGACAAAACATACAAAAAAGAAAGCTACAGATCAATATCCCTGATGAACATAGATACAAAAATACTCAATGAAATATCAGCCAAATGCCCAATAATAGCAAAAATGATTCCAACAGCACACTGGAAAGATTATACACCATTACCAAGTGGGTTTTATCCCAGGAATGCAAGGATGGTTCAACATATGCAAATCCATAAATGCGATACGCCATATTGGGGCCAGCAGATGGCGCAGTGGTTAACTCACTGGAATCCCACATGGCTGACCACAATTTGAGTCCCAGACCCAAGACTCGTATGAAAATCACACTGGGTGTGTGTGTTCATGTGTGGCCAAGGTCCCAGGAGGACGATGAAGGAAGAGCGATTGTGGTGTGGCCATCTCCCCGGCAGATAATTTCCCACTCTCCTTCTCACTGTCTCTGTCTCTCTCCAGTAAACACACATGCTCTAAGGCAAAAACCCTCTACCAGAAAAAAAGTGATATACTGTATCAGCAAATCAAAGGACAAAATCTATGTCATCATCTCAATAGATGCAGGGAAAAAATCTGATAAAATCCAGCATCCCTTTATGATAAAGACAGTTGGCAAGCAGGGAAAGAAGAAATGTACCCCAGTACATCAAAGGTTCCTATGACAAACCCACAGCTAATATCATTCATTTTAAAAATAGGGAACCAGCAGTTAGCGTAATGACTATGTCGCTGGACTCCCACGTAGTCGACCGCGGTTCGCGTCCTGGACCCGGTGGCTTAAAACTCACACTGGGCGCGTGTGCGTGCGTGCCCAAGATCCCGAGAAGAGAATGGAGAAGGGATTGTGGTGTGACCATCCCCCCTGGGGGGGGTGATTTCTCACTTTCTGTCTCTGTCTCTCTCTGTCTGGAGAGCGCACGCGCCCTATAGCGAAAACCTCTCCAAAAAAAGAAAAAAGAAATAAATAATAGGGGCCAGCAGGTGGCGTGGTGGTTAAGGACACTGGACTCCCACAAGGCCAACCACAGATTGAGTCCCGGACCTGGAGGCTTTCTCATTTCCCTCTCTCTCTCTCACTCTGTCCCTGTCTGGTCAGATTTAAAATAATAATAATAATAAATGGATAAAGTTAAATAAAATAATTCTTTAAAAATAATAAATAAAATAAAATAATTGTTTTTCTTTTTTTAGAGAGTATTTTTGCTCTAGGGTGCTTACCAGAGAGACAGAAAGTGAGAAATCACCCCCTGGGGAGATGGCCACAATACAATCCTTTCTCCTCCATTCTCCTCTCGGGATTTTAGGCAGGCACACACATGCGCCCGTGAGTTTTAGGCCACCGGGTCCAGGCAGGAGTCCAGTGACATAACCATTCTGCCATCTGCTGGTCCCAAAATAATTCTTTAAAAAAATAAAAGAAAAACACTAGGCACATGTGTGTGCATGCCCAAAATCCCAAGAGGGAAATAGAGAAGGGATTGTTGCAGAAGGGGATGATTTCTCGATTTCCATCTCTCGGTCTCTCTCCAGCAAGTATATGCACCGTATAGCTAACTAAAAGTAAATAAATAATTATGTTAAAACATTTACAAGACCACATTGTAACCATTGTTAAATTTGTAAAAAGTTCATTTAATTAAAGAAAAACGTGGCGTAGGCCAGCTCCACGGGGCAGTGGTCATGCACTGCTCCAGAAAAACTGAGTTCCCTAGGGCCACTGCAGTTCGAATGCCCAGCCCGGTCAGTCTGAAAACACACCATGAACACCCACATTCCGGCAGACTGGAGGACTGGGAGAAGGGGTCTCGGTGTGACCAGGCCCTGTGGCAGGTGTTCTTCTCTCTCTCTACTTTCACTTCCCCCTGTGCACACAAATGCAGTCAGTCATAAAGAAAGGAAAAATATATATAAAAAATGTGGTGTAGACATGCAATGCGAGCTTATTCAGCCATCCAAGGGAATGAAGGGACCCATGGGTGGCATGGCGGTTAACGGCTCTGGACTCCCACGAGGCTGTAAATAAATAAAGTTAAAGAAAATAATTCTTAAAAAAAAAAAGGAATGGAATTCTGGTATTTACTACAATATGGATGGACTTTTTTTTTTTTTAACTATGTCAGACACAGAGGACTAATATTGTATGACCCCGTTTAGATGAGGTACCTAGGACAATCACATTTACAGAAACGGTATTTCATAAAATAAAGGTTACCAGGGGTGGGGGGAAAGGGGGGCTATTCTTTCTCTTTCTTTCTTTCTTTCTTTCTTTCTTTCTTTCTTTCTTTCTTTCTTTCTTTTCTTTCTTTCTTTCTTATTTTTTTTGAAGAGTTTTTTGCTATAGGGCGCATGCGCTCACCAGAAAGACAGAGACAGAGAGACAGAAAGCAAGAAATCACCCCCCAGGGGAGATTACGCCAACTGCTGGTCCCAACTAAGCCAATTTCTGAGACAGAGTTTGCATAGAGGGAGGCTTTATTATGGAAGGTATCACTGCAAAGTCTTTTTGTTTTGTTTTGTTTTAAGAATTGTTTTAGTCAACTTTATTTATTTATTTTAAATCGACCAGAGAGGGACAGAGAGAGAAAGAAAGTGAGAAAGCAAGCCACCAGGTTCGGGACTTGAACCGTGTCAGCCATGTGAGAGTCCAGCGCCCTTAACTACCACGCCACCTGCTGGCCCCAGGGTGCTGCAGAGTCTTAAAGGACCATCTCCCGAACTGCGGGGCAAGTGGGGCTTTGGAACACAGATCAGGAGCGTGATGGGGGGGGGGGTGTCTCAGGGGCTTTCTGAGACCGTTTCTGTAACGTCATCATGATGGACAGCGCTGCTTCCTTGGTGTCCTCAGTCTTGGGGAGGGCTCAGAGTGAGATGATATGCTCAGGTTGGTTCTGAGTAAAGAACTCTAGGACCAAAAACCCTGGGACCAGCAGCGGGTGCGGTGGGTTAGGCACTGGACTCCCACATGACTGACCACAGTTCGAGTCCTGGCCTTGATATTGCTTTGTCAGTTTATCTTTCTGTCTCTCTCTGGTGAGCATATGTACCCAATATCAAATCTAAAAATAATAATAAATAAAACTAAATTGGTGGGAACAGCAGTTGGCCTAATGGCTATGTTGGTGGACTCCCATGTAGTCAACCCCACGTCGAGGGTTCGAGTCTTGAACCCGGTGGCTTGAACTCATGCCGGGCTCCTGTGCGTGCGTGCCCAAGGTCCTGAGAAGAGAATGGAGAAGGGATTGCGGCGTGGCCATCCCCCCGGGGGGTGATTTCTTGCTTTTTTATCTGGTAAATGCTACATTTAAGACTGAACAAAGAAAACTGAGTTTACATCTCAGGAGCTGGTTTGGAAAGAGAAGCAGGAGCTGAGTTGAGGGTCAGGTCCCTCCCGGAGCGCTCAGTGAGCCAGGGCACAGGAGGTCTGGCCAGGCTCGCAAGCTCTGTGCCCTCCCATCAGAGCTGGGGGTCTGCCAGCTCGCAGCCGCCTAAGCAGAAAGCTGCGAGGAGCCGAGCCAGCCACCAGAGGGCGCTGTTTGGCCGTTTATGAACCCTCAGACACCCCAGGTTTCAAAAGCCAAGGCGTCTGCTCCGGGTCTTCCACACCTTCCCAGGCTCCCTCCTGCCCTCTGGCAGAAATGGGTGACACCCCAGTGGCTGGGGGGGGGGGGGGGGGGGGGCCTCCAGCAGAGCCCGCGGGTTCCTAATGCTCCAAGACCCACGCCTGTTCTTTGCACAGCCCTCCCAACCAGGCAGAAGGCACCTCCATCCACCCCCTTGCTCTGGCCAAAAGCCTTGGAGTTATCCTTGCCTCTTCCTTTACTTCACGCCCCCCTTTTCTTTCTTTTCCTTTTTTTTTTTTGAGAGGTTTTTGCTATAGGGCACGTGTGCTCACCAGACAG
>NW_006160227.1:2330814-2334417 GCF_000334495.1 Tupaia belangeri chinensis | reverse complement strand
CAGGGAGATGGCCATGCCGCAATCCCTTCTCCTCCATTCTCCTCTTGGGATCTTGGGCACGCACGCACACGTGCCCGGCGTGAGTTTAAGCCACCGGGTCCGGGACTCGAACTGTGATCGACTACATGGGCGTCCAGCGACATAGGCATTACACCAACTGCTGATCCCCCGGGATAAGTTTTAAGCCACTGGGTCCAGGCCTTGAACCGTGGTCGACTACATGGGAGTCCAGAGACATAGTCATTAAACCAACTGCTGATCCCCCGGGATAAGTTTTAAGGCACTGGGTCCAGGCCTCAAACCGTGGTCGACTACGTGGGAGTCCAGAGACATAGTCATTAAACCAACTGCTGATCCCCCGGGATAAGTTTTAAGGCACTGGGTCCAGGCCTCGAACCGTGGTTGACTGCATGGAAGCCCAGCAACGTAATCACTACGCCATCTGCTAGTCCCCCATGTGGCATCATTTACACTGCCTTCCTGCCTCCCCACCTCCTCACAAGCCATCCTGTGCCCAAAGAGCCCTTCTCTCTTCTCCTACCCACTCGAAGCCTGGCTAGCTCTTTCCCCGAGATGCAGCCTAAGGTCTACTCTCCCCAGCCCCTCCAAAAGGTGGCATGTACCTTCTGTGGGCCCCTAATTGCATATATCATTCCCACGTCTGTCACCTCACGAGACTACGAGCTCCTTCGTGGGGGCCCTGTGGTGGCCATCCACACCCAGCTAAGTCCTGGCTCCGAGAACTTGGGCCAGTTATTTACCCTCGGTGTCACCGGTCTCCTCACCGTAAAATGTAGACAATGAGCACCCCCCTCAGAGGTATGTGTGAGGGTTAAATCAGTTGATAAGAGGCAGTCTTCAAAAAGTCAACCAAGGGCCAGCCAGTGGCGTGGTGGTGAAGGTGCTAGACTCCCACATGGCTGACTGCAGTTTGAGTCCCGGACCTGGCAGTCTGAAAATCACACCAGGCACGTGTGTGTGAGTGCCCAAAGTCCCAAGAGGAGAATGGAAAAGGGATTGTGGCATGGCCATCCCCATCCGGGGTGATGTCTCACTTTTCCTCTCGCTGTCTCTCTCCAGTGAACACATGTGCCCTATGGCAAGAACCAAAAACATAAATAAACTGTAAAAACAACCCAAACTACATACTATGCCACAACTGTATGTGAATTTCCTTTTATTTATTTTTTTTGAACCACATAGAACTCTTACTTTAATCCTTTTTCCATGGACTTTTTTTTTTTTTTTTTGAGAGGTTTTTGCTATAGGGCGCGTGCGCTCACCAGCCAGACAGAGAGACATAGAGACAGAAAGCGAGCCCCAGGGGGGATGGTCACGCCACAATCCCTTCTCCTCCATTCTCCTCTCGGGGGATCTTGGGCACACACGCACACACGCCCTACGTGAGTTTAAGCCACCGGGTCCGGGACGCGAACCGCGGTCGACTACATGGGAGTCCAGCGACATAGCCATTACACTAACTGCTGGTCCCATCCATGGACTTTTTCACACACACAACACCTGCAGCAAGTGAGTGCGTGAGCCATCCCCATTATTTTTATTATCCTCAGTGCCCTACATAAAGCCTGCCCAGACATTATTGGCTCAATGAATAAATTAATGAGTTAGGAATGACCTTCCCCTTCATAAGCAGAAGATGAGGCATGGGGGTGGGAGACCTCAGCTGGGAGAAAAACAGGACTATCACCAGCGTATTAAGCATTTTAATTAGAGCCTCCTGCCCGCCCCCGAGCTGTCTGGCCTCTGCCTTCCGCTCCTATTTTTGTTTGGGCCTGGGTGGCATTTTGAGGATCAGAATTTGGGGCATTGTCTCCCGCTTGCATCCTTCGTCCATGCGCCAGACCTAGTGGCTTCCCACGTGCCTCCCGACCGCCTGCTTTAAATAGCCTCCTGTCATTAGCGGCTAAGATGGAGCGGGAAACGCAGTTTACATAAGGGGCCAACCTCTCCCAGCGCTTAGCTGACACCCTGAGCTCAGGAGCAGACCCCACCACAGTGGGCGCACCGCCAGCGGGGGCCGCGGGACACCGGCCTTCCCTGAGCCTCTACCGAGCTCCGGGATCCCGACGCTGGGGGAGCCGAAAGAAGTGGGACGCTGGCCCACCCGCTCGGAATGATCTGGAATGCAGCCTGAACTGGTTTGTAACGCCCCCGACACTCCCCACCCATGTGATTCCGCTGTGCAACCTCGGTTGAGAGCCCGGATCCCGGGCAGAGCCTCCGCCTTCCTCCACCTGCCTCATCGCCGGCCCTTTGCAGCGGCGAAACGAGTCTGGCTCTCTTGACCCGCCTGAGGTTGGCGAGTCCGGGATCCTGAGCTTGCCCTGCACCGCCTGTGCGGTTTTGTTATTCAGCCTCCGACTCCGCAGATCGAAGTCATGGCTGGATGCATTAGTCCTTTTTTTGTAACATGTGTTTAAGTAAGTGCTAATTTTTTAAAAAGTTTGGGGGAGGGGGATGGCCACACAGCAATCCCTTCTCCTCTATTCTCCCCTTGGGATTTTGGGCGCTCACATTCACGCGCCTGGTGTGAGTTTCAAGCCACTGGGACCGGGACTCAAACAAAGGTCGTCCACGTGGGAGTCCAGCGCCTTAACCACTACCCACCTGCTAGCCCGGCTGCTAAATTGCTCACACTTAAACGCGTGTGTACCACTCAACAATTGTTCTGTGCACAGCCTGGGCCCAGCCCTCCACTGTGGGGATGGGAAGCGGGATCCAGGAATAAAGGATGGTCCCGGGCTGCCCCTAAGGGAGGCGGGGAGAGCGCCCAGTTAAGGGCTGAACACAGCTGCGTGCCTTAGCGTGTCTCCCGGGGGGATACACCAGAAACCGCTCAAAGCTGCTACCTCGGAATCTTTGCCTCTGTGCTCTCTCTCTTTTTTTTTTTTTAAGATGTTTTTGCTATATGGCGCGTGCGCTTGCCAGAAAGAGAGAGACAGAGAGATAGAAAGCAAGAAACCCCCCCCCCCCCAGTGGGGATGGCCACACCGTAATCCCTTCTCCTCCATTCTCCTCTCAGGATCTTGGGCATGCACTCACACGCACCCGGCGTGAGTTTAAGCCACCGGGTCTGGGACTCAAACCCTTCTCGACTACATGGGAGTTCAGCAACAGCCATTACGCTAACTGCTGGTCCCAATCTGATAGTTACATTTAAGAATTATTTTATTTAGGGAACAGCAGTTAGCGTAATGGCTATGTCACTGGACTCCCACGTAGTCGACCGCAGTTTGCGTCCCGGACCCGGCGGCTTAAACTCACGCAGTGCGTGTGTGCGTGCGTGCCCAAGAAGGTCGGGGACTTGAACTGTGTTTAGCCATGTGGGAGTCCAGCACCCTAACCACTATGCCACCTGCCAGCCTCTGGTATAACTGGGCGTCCAGTTAAAGATGCCCACCCAGGCATCTGGAGACAGCTGGGAGAATCATCGGGCCACAGTCAGGCCTGACTGTGTGGGCAGGAGAGGGAAAGAAGGAAGGCTGGTGACCCCAGGCTGATACGGCTCCTGAAGAAACCGCATCCTGGGACTAGCAGGTGGCATAGTGGTTACATCGCTGGACTCCCACGTAGTCGACTGTG
>NW_006160227.1:2326283-2330572 GCF_000334495.1 Tupaia belangeri chinensis | reverse complement strand
CGCCACTGGGCTCACGTGGCCGACCGTAATTTGAGTCCTGGACCTGTCGAACTGCTTTCTTGCTTTCTCTCTCTCTCTGTCACACACACACACACACACACACACACATTCTGTCCCTCTCTGGTCAAATTAAAATAAATAAGTACATAAATATAGTTAAATAAAATAAATCTTCAAAAAATAAAATAGAAAATATTAACAATGTGTTATGGAGTGTATATCACACACACACACACACACACACATTCTGTCCCTCTCTGATCAAATTAAAATAAATAAGTACATAAATACAATAAAGTTCATAAAAAAAGTTAATTATTAATAAAATCATTCTTGAAAAAGTTTATTCTTAATTATTAATAAAATAATTCTTGAAAAAAAAAACTGAAAGAAACCACATCCCAATCTCTAGAACCTGTAAGTGTTCCCTTACCAGGAGAAAGGGACTTTGCAGATGGGGTGAAGTTAAGGATCATCTTTTTTTCTTTTTCTTTATTTTTTTCTTTATTTTTAGAGAGTTTTTTTTTTTTTTTTTTTGCTATAGGGCACATACACACGCCAGAGAGACACAGAGAGAGAGAGACAGACAGAGAGACAGAAAGCAAGAAATCATCCCCTGGGGTGAAAAAGCTCTCCCCCACACACACCCCCGGGGAGGATGGCTACACGGCAGTCCCTCCTTCATTCTCTTCTTGGGATCTTGGGCACGCACGCACACACGCCCAGGGTGAGTTTTAAGTCACCAGTTCCACGACTGGAACCGCGGCCAACTGCATGGGAGTCCAGCGACGTAACCATTACGCCATCTGCTGGTCCCCATCTTTTTTCTTTACTTGCCAGAGGGTGCCTGCAAGAAAGAGAACCCCCCCATAGGGCGTGGTCATACCTCAATCCTTTTTCCTGCCTTTCGCCCTGTGGCCGGCCATGTGGTGTCTGACCCTGACGCACAGCGCTTAAGAGCTGGCCCGAGCTAAGGATCTGGAGATGGGAGCATTTCTGGGATTACCCAGACAGGCCCTCAATGCAGTCACAGAGGTCTTCATTAGAGGGGGTGAGGAGCCAGCCAGGGCACAGCGGGGACACTCTGTGACGTTGCCCACCCCGGAGGTTCTGAAGCCACATCCCAGAGCACGCCGGGCACGTGCAGGCTTGTGATCCAGGGCTCGCATGAAGTCAATGGAAGCAAGAGGCCGAGGTGACACAAGGCAGGGGCCACCAGCCAGAGCACGCGGGCAGGCTCCAGGAGGTGAGAAGGCACAGGGAGATCCTCCCCAGGAGCCTTCTGGGGGCCAGCCCTGCCTTTAGGCCGCTGAGACTGCTGCAGATGAGCTCACGCTGCTTCAAAGCCACGAAGTCTGTGGTCATTTGTTTGTTTGTTTGTTTTTTGAGAGATTTTTTTTTTTTGAGAGATTTTCACTGTAGGGCGCGTGCGCTCGCCAGACAGACAAAGAGAGACATAGAGACAGAAAGCGAGAAATCACCCCTCAGGGGGGATGGTCATGCCGCAATCCCTTCTCCTCCATTCTCCTCTCAGGATCTTGGGCATGCACGCGCCCGGCGTGAGTTTTAAGCCACTGGGTCCGGGATGCGAACCGCAGTCGACTACGTGGGAGTCCAGCGACATAGCCATTATGCTAACTGCTGTGGTCATTTGTTACAGCAGCGAAACGAAACTCACACCCATCGGAGGTCTTAAACAGCAGAGCAATTCTTTGTTTTAAGAGTTATTTTATTTAACTTTATGTATTTATTTACTTATTTTAATTTGACCAGAGAGGGACAGAGTGAGAGAGAGAGAGAAAGTGAGAAAGCAAGCTGCTAGGTTCAGGACTCGAACCATGGTCAGCCATGTGGGAGTCCAGCACCCATAACCACCAAGCCACCTGCTGACCCCATCTTTTTTTAAAAAAAAATTACTTAATTTTATTTATTTATTCATTTCATTTTAATTTGAACACAGAGAGAGAGACAGAGAGAGGAAGAGAGAAGGGAAAATGAGAAAGTAAGCCACCAGGTCCAGGACTTGAACCGTGGTCAGCCATGTGGGAGTGTCCAGCACCCTAACCACCACACCACCTGCTGGTTCCCCCCTGCAGTGCAATCTATGAACGTGTCAGCAAGGCCCACGCGAGTCTTGTCTCCCAGGAAGGGCCCACATTAGGCTCTGTGACGTGCAGTCACTGGGTGGAGCACCTGTGGGAGCCTGACCCTGGTGCCAACGTTGTACTGCTTCAGAACCCGGCAGCTGAGCCGGTCACACCCACATCCTCAGATTACGTCATTCTGCCGTGAAGCAGCCAGTGCACAGAGAGCTTAAGAAACTTGACAAGGTTGCACAGCCTTTAAGAGTTGTTGAGGGAACTTGAACCTAAGTGATTTGACGCTAGAAACCACACAGTTTAACCATGATTCCAGAGTGCTGCTTTCATGTTCCTTTGGGTGAAATCTGCCACAGCTGTGTTTGAAAACAGAGTATACATTGGAAATGTATTCATTTCAGGGGGCAGCAGGTGGCGTGGTGTTAAGGCACCGGACTCCCACACGGCTGACTCTGTGGTTTGAGTCTCAGACCTGAGGGCTTGAAGAACACACCAGGCGTGTGTGTGTGTGTGTGTGCCCAAATCCCTGGAGAAGAATGGAGGAGAAGGGATACAGTGTGGCCATCCCTACCCCCTCCAGCCCCTGGGGGTGATTTCTTATGTTCCCTCTCTGTTTCTGTCTCTATCACTGTCTGGTGAGCACACACACCCTATAGCAAAAATCCGTCTTTCTCAAATTAACAAATATAGACTTGGGACTATCAGGAGACATAGTGGTTAAGGTGCTAGACTCCTTTGTGGTTGATATGGTTCAAGTCCCGGCCCTGGTAGCTTGAAACTCACTCCAGACGTGTGTACGTGTGTGCCCAAAATCCCAAAAGAAGAAATGGAGAAGGGATTGTGACGTGGCCATCCCTACCCCCTCCAGCCCCTGGGGGTGATTTCTTATGTTCCCTCTCTGTTTCTGTCTCTATCACTGTCTGGTGAGCACACGTGCCCTATAGCAAAAACCTCTCCAAAAAGAAAAGAAAAATATAGACTTGGGACTATCAGGAGACATAGTGGTTAAGGTGCTAGACTCCTTTGTGGTTGATATGGTTCAAGTCCCGGACCTGGTAGCTTGAAACTCACTCCAGACGTGTGTACGTGCGTGCCCAAAATCTCGAGAGGAGAATGGAGGAGAAGGGATTGCGGCGTGGCCATCCCCCCGGGGGGTGATTTCTCGCTTTCTGTCTCTCTGTCTCTCGGGGGAGCAGGTGCACCCTATAGCAACATTCTCTCCAGAGAGAGAGAGAGAGAGAGGATGGGCTTAAGAGTAAAAAGGAAGGAAGAGGGATGTGAGGATGGCTAAAGCTTGTTCTGGCCACCGCGTGGGGGTGGGGGGAGCCAGCTCTGTGGGCTGCTGGTTTGTCATCAGTTCTCAAAGCTTCGCTCTAATGGAAGCCTCCGCACAGTGACGGGGAGGGAGCTCTGACTCGCAGACCTGTTAGCACTGCTTGTCTCTGGGGCTTCCCCGTCCCCCACTTCTCCCTTCTCTCCTGCCCTCCTCCCCGGGAGCTTTGCATCAAAGGTCTCTCTCACACCTCGCCCCCACCCTTCCTGAGCCTCCGGGAGCCGGACACTTCCTGCAGCAGCACCCCGGGAAGAGAGCGCTGGGAGCCAGCCCTGCATCGCGCAGTTGGTTCACTTGGGTCCAGTTGCTGGTTTGCTCGGAGGTCCCACCCCCAGACCACGACTGGCCCACGGTGGTTAGGGACCTGGCCACACAGCAGGAGGTGAGCAACCGGCCAGCCAGAAGCTCCATCTGTGTATACAGCAGCGCCCCATGGCCCGCATGGCCTCCTGAGCCCCAGTTCCCGCCCCGCATCAGATCCGCGGGGAGTTTGAGTCTCACGGGAGCGGACCCCATTGTGAACTGCGTGTCCGAGGGATCCCGTGTGCCCAGCCCCACCCCAGCCTGTGGGAAAATGGTCTTCCAGGAAAGCAGGCCCTGGTACCAAAAGCGCTGGGGACAGCTGACCTGACTACCGTGGGGCCTTAGGCCGATGGCTTAATCTCTCTGAGCCTCGGTTTCCTCGCATGAGAAGTGGGGATAAATTCGCATCCACCTCAGAAATTTGCTGAGTGCTTGAGTACATCTGAGTCTAAGCGACTCTGTAACCGTCCGAGCAAACATTCGTTTTCACTCATCAATCTCCCTTTTTTTTTCTTTTTTTTCTTTTTTTTTTTTTTTTGGTGGGGTTTTTTATT
>NW_006160227.1:2324844-2326253 GCF_000334495.1 Tupaia belangeri chinensis | reverse complement strand
CAGAAAGCGAGAAACCCCCCCCCAGGGGGGATGGACACGCCGCAATCCCTTCTCCTCCATTCTCCTCTCGGGATCTTGGGCACGCACGCACACGCGCCCGGCGTGAGTTTTAAGCCACCGGGTCCGGGACGCGAACCTTGGTCGACTACGTGGGAGTCCAGCGACATAGCCATTACGCTAACTGCTGGTTCCCTGAGGACTGTCAGACTCTTAACAAGAGAAAAGTTCAGAAAGCACTTGGACTCGTGAGACCGTTCTGACTTCAGGAGCCAGAGTGGTGGGGTGCTGGGCATAAGAAGAGATGTATTTTTCCAGACCACATTTGGTGCGTTGGAGAGAAACTCCGTGACATCTCCAACGTTTTTCTGAAGCTGCTGACCGGTACTTTGATTCTTAAACCCAGCAGGCCCCAACGTGGCCGGACTGGGGTGGAGAGAGGCTGATGAGAAATAAATGAGACGAATGGCGAGATGTCCTCTTCGCCAATAAAAGCAAGTTACCGTGTGAAATTGGCTGTTCCTGCAGGAAGTGGGGGAAAGTTCTCCTCTCTAACAACACCACTAACCAGAGGCCCCTGCGAGGAGGGGTGACCGGGCACCTGGGGCACCCCCAGCTTAGCGCGGGCCTGTCTCTCCTGCAGCGGTGGCTGGAGCTGAGACTACGTGGCAGCTGATTGAGTGGGCCTTTCACATGCGGAACTCTAGCATGGTTTCAAAGGGCTGGGTCAGACCAATGGTCCTCGGTCTCAGCCATCAGACGCTCTGGAGGGCATTTACAACATGGACGGCTAGGGACCAGCAGTTAGCATAATGGCTATGTCACTGGACTCCCACGTAGTCGACTGCGGTTCGCGTCCCGGACCTGGTGGCTTAAAACTCACGCCGGGCGCGTGTGCGTGTGTGCCCAAGATCCCGAGAGGAGCATGGAGGAGAAGGGATTGCGGCGTGGCCATCCCCCCCGGGGGGTGATTTCTCGCTTTCTGTCTCTCTGTCTCTCTCTGTCTGTCTGGCGAGCGCACGCGCCCTATAGCAAAAACAAACAAACAAACAAACAAACCACAAAACATGGACGGCTAGACCCCACGTCCTGAGTTTCCAGTTCAGATGTGCCGGGAGCGTGACCTGAAACGTGAACATTGCTCACAAGGTTCCAGACGTCCTCCTTTGGAGATGAACTGCTTTCGATGAAAGTTCAAGGCATGTTCTCTCTCTCTCTCTCTCTCGTTTATTTATTTATTTCTGCCACGAGAGAGAGAATTATTGCAAGACAGATGGCACCCTGACAGGATTTTTTTGAATTTTTTTTTGCTATAGGGAGCATTTGCTCGCCAGAAAGACAGAGAGAGACAGAGAGACAGAAAGCGAGAAATCACCCCCCAGGGGGGATGGCCATGCCGCAATCCCTTCTCC
>NW_006160227.1:2322439-2324674 GCF_000334495.1 Tupaia belangeri chinensis | reverse complement strand
CCCAGGTCATAAGCACATGCACCCCGTCTCTCAGGAAGGTCCCCAGGTGTGAACATGGAACCTTCCATATGAGTTAGCTTTGCCGAGTCTTGCTTTATTATTATTTTTTTCTAGGTTTTTGCCAAAGGGCGCATGCACTTGTTGCAGAAAGAGAGAGTCAGAGAGGCAAAGACAGAAATCCTCACCCAACGAGGATGGCTATGCCGCGGTCCCTTCTCCTCCATTCTCCTCCTGGAGTTTTGGGCACGCACACACACATGCGTGCCCAGTGGGATTTTTAAGCTGCGGTCTGGGACTACAGTCAGTCATGTGGGAGTCCAGCGCCTTAACCACCTCGCCACCTGCTGGCTGAAGGCTGCGTTTTCACTGTTGTGACTTGTGACACCATTCAGTCCTCAAAGCATATTCTTTTTTTTTTTTTTTTTTTTTGAGAGGTTTTCGCTATAGGGCGCGTGCGCTCGCCAGACAGACAGGGAGAGACAGAGAGACAGAAAGCGAGAAATCACCCCCCAGGGGGGATGATCACGCTGCAATCCCTTCTCCATTCTCCTCTCGGGATCTTGGGCACGGACGCACACGCACCCGGCGTGAATTTTAAGCCACTGGGTGCGGGACACGAACCGCGGTCGACTACATGGAAGTCCAGCAACATAGCCATTACGCTAACTGCTGGTTCCCCTCAAAGCTTATTCTGATCCCAAGAGCCTGGGGGCAGGTCCTCACATCTGGGATGGGGAGGGTGCTCAGAGGAGGCATCAGGGAGAAGGAAACCAAAGAAGGCTTTCTGGAGGAGGAGGTATCTGGATTGAATTTGAAGCAAGGATTTTTCAGGTGAAAAAGAGACAGGGAACCAGCAGTTGGCGTAATGGCTATGTCACTGGGCTCCCACGTAGTCGACTGCGGTTCGCGTCCTGGACCCGGTGGCTTAGAACTCACGCCGGGCGCGTGTGCGTGCGTGCCCAAGATCCCGAGAGGAGAGTGGAGGAGAAGGGATTGCAGCGTGACCATCCCCCCTGGAGGGTGATTTCTCGCTTTCTGTCTCTCTGTCTCTCTCTGTCTGTCTGGCAAGCGCATGCACCCTATAGCAAAAACAACAAAAAAAAAAAAAAACTTGCTAAAGTTTGAGGCCAGCGGATGGCGTAATGGTTACGTGGCTAGACTCGCATGTAGTTGAGCACAGTTCAAGTCTCAGGCCCAGCCTCTTGGGTCCCGGAGTCTCAGCCTGAGACCCCCCTGTACACACCAGGTGTGCACGTGCCCATGAACCTGGCTGGCTAAATCTGGGGCGGGTCACAGGGTGAGGACACTGTCTTTCTTGCTCTCTCTCAAAAAAAAAAAAAAAAAGATAAATAGGAACCACCCCAATTGGCTCAGGGGTGGGCCATGTCAAACCAGTGAGTCAGCTCTGGGATGATCAGCCAGCCGCCCCCTCCTGCTCCCAGCTGCTGAACTGTGAGCCTGGTGGTACTGGAGGGCATCGTGCGTGCCCAAGATCCCAAGATGGAGGAGAAGGGACTGCGGCATGGCCATGCCCCTGGGGGTGATTTCTCGCTTTCTGTCTCTCTGTCTCTCTCTGTCTTTCTGGCGAGCGCACGTGTCCTATAGCAAAAACTTCTCTGAGACAAATTAACAACGCCTAATAATACAGGGCCAGTAGGTGGCATAGTGGTTGAGGGCGCTGGACTCCCACATGGCCGACCCTCGTTCTAGTCCCAGACCTGACGCTTGCATTCTCACTTTCCTTCTCTTTCTCTCTCTCTCACTCTGGTCAGATGAAAATAAGTAAAGTTGAATAAAATAATTCTTTCAAAATAAGATGAAAGCCAGTATTTTGTAGCTGTTTGACCCGGAAGCAGAATGCCCGGATTGAAATCTCAGCTGTGTGGGCAGATCACTGACCTCTCTGTGGCCCAGTTTCCTCCCAGAGAGGGTCTAGAGGGCAGATTTGGCACACAGCCCGTGCTCAGTAAACACTGACTGTCGGGACCAGCAGGTGGCTTAATGATGACGTCATTGGACTCCATGTAGTAAACTGCAGTTTGAGTCCCGGACCTGGTGGCTTCGTGTGTGTGCGTGCACAAGATCCCAAGAGGAGAATGGAGAAGGGATTGCCCTGTGGCCATCCCCCCTCGAGGGTGATTTCTCATTCTTTTTTTAAAATTTATTTTATTTATTTTATTTTTTCTTTTTTTGGAGAGGTTTTTGCTATAGGGCACGTGCACTCGCCAGACAGAG
>NW_006160227.1:2320946-2322130 GCF_000334495.1 Tupaia belangeri chinensis | reverse complement strand
AGTCTCTCAAAAAAAAACAAAAACAAAAAAAAAAAAAAAACAGGGACTGGCAGGGGGCAAGGTGCTGGATCCCCACATGACTGACTGCAGTTCAGGTCCCAGACCTGGCGGCTTGCTTTCTCACTTTCCCTCTCTTTCTCTCTGTCGGTCGCTGATGAAACTGGAAAATAATAATAATAACAAATAGAAAGTTAAATAAAATAATTCTTTAAAAACAAAACAACGCTATTCAGATTATTAGCTAGCTCAGTGCTTGGCACCAGCAGGAGCTCCCCTTTCATCCACTCGGAGACCATCGGCAACCTCCCAAGAATGACCTGGGTCTCCCTGCTCTCCAGGGCTGCTCTGAGCCCCAAGCCCCTCCCAGGGGAGACCCGGCTGGGCCTGTGTGTGGCCTGTGCCATCTCTCCGGTCACAGGTCCCCAACAGCCATGCAGTGTGTGTGAGTCGGCCGGGCCGGGCCTGCGAAGCCCTCCCGCCTGCAGCTGGCGATGAGGAAGTCGCTTTGTGTAATGGACGAGGCCTAATCAGCTGGCAACAGTCACCAGGCCCAGAACGTGGCCGCGATTCAGGAACGATGATCCCCGCAGACAAGAGCCACTTAAATTCTGGCATGGGCCACGGGTCCCCTTGGTAACTCGTCCCTCTCCTCCCCGTTTAGCCGCTGAGCTAATTGACGTTCTCCGAGGCAGCGAGCTCGCACCCCGGTATTCGAAATGGACTCTAATTGGCGACATCCTTCAGGTGAGACGACCCACACGTTTTCACGCCACCCGAGAGGCTCCGGGCAGGAACCGAGTCGCTCAGCACACCAGCCGTCTGATTGCACTTAATTAATCAAAGTGAGGCTTGCAGAAAGAATTAATTAAAGAGCAGATCAGAGGAAGTCGTGACACTGGGATGTTTCCCAGCAAAGCAGGACGGGGTTTGCTCCCTGTGCAAGGCAGCTCTCAGGAGGAATGTTCTCTTGCTTTTTTTAAAAAAAATTATTATTTTATTTAACTTTATTTATTTATTTAAGTTTGAGCAGAGAGGGACAGGGTGAGAAAGAGAGAGAGAGAGGGAGAGAGAGAAAGAAAGCTGCCAGGTCTGGGACTCGAACCATGATCAGCCATGTGGGGGTCCAGCACCCTTAACCACCACACCACCTGCCAGCTCCCTTCTCCAGCTTTTCAAAGCTGCCC
>NW_006160227.1:2313817-2320649 GCF_000334495.1 Tupaia belangeri chinensis | reverse complement strand
CTTCTTTGGATCTTGGTCGCGCACACACACACACACACACACACACACACGGTGTGAATTTTAAGCCACCGGGTCCAGGATGCGAACCACAGTCGACTACGTGGGAGTCCAGGGACATAGCCATTATGCTAAATGCTGGTCCCAAAGCCGCTTCACCCCTCTAAGCCAAACGCTTCTCACCCTGTGCCCATGCAGCTTAACAGACCAGCGGTTAGTGTAATGGCTGTGTCGCTGGACTCCTATGTAGTTGACTGCGGTTCCAGTCCCGAACCCGGTGGCTTAAATTCAGGACAGGCACGTGTGTGTGCGTGCCCCAGATCCTGAGAGGAGAATGGAGGAGAAGGGATTGTGGTGTGGCCATCTCCCCGGGGGGTGATTTCTCATTTTCTGTCTCTCTCTGTCTTTCTAGTGAGCGCACACGCCCTCTAGCAAAAACCTCTCCCAAAACAACAACCACAAAAAAGCAGTGCTTCACGGGGCAAACAGAAGGTGTGGTTGTTAGGGTGCTGGACTCCCACATGGTAGTTAGAGTCCTGGACCTAGTAGCTTGGAAAAACCATGTGTGTGCGAGCCCAAAATCCCTCCAGGAGAATGGAGGAGAAGGATTAAGGTGTGACCATACCCCCCTGGGGAGTGATTTCTCGCTTTCTGTCTCTCTGTCTCTCTAAAAAAAATTACAAAGTCCCAGTGCTTCACACAGGGCCCAGTACAAACTGGTTTCTGCTGAGGTGAAAACCAGCAGCCTGCAGGGGCCTTTCAGAGTCCCTGAGGGGTTCTGAGACACAGGGCACTGGACAGATCGGGTCGGCACGCACGATCTCCGCTCTGGGCCAGCCTCCCAGGCTTCCAGGAACTGCATAGCTCCCTGCAGTGTCGACGCCCTCCTTGAAACCAAACGACCTGACCTCCAATTCCATTCCCACCTGCATCCTGTAGCCTTCATCTGGGCTCTTTTTTTTTTTTTTTTTTTTTTGAGATATTTTTGATATAGGGCGCGTGCGCTCACCTGAGGGGGGAAGGAGAGAGAGAGGAAGTGAGGAATCACTCCCTGGGGGATAACCACACTATAATCCTTTCTGCATGTGCCCAGCGTGAGTTTTAAGCTGCCAGGTCTGGGACTCGAACCACAGTTGGCCATGTGGGGCTCCAGTGACACAACCATTCTATCAGAGGGTCCCTTCATCTGGACTTATGTATTTATTTATTTTGGCTATAGTGCGCATGGCTATACTTCAATCCCTTCTCCATTCTCATCTAGGGATCTTGGGAACGCACGCACATGCCCAGAGTGAGTTTGAAGCCGCCAGGTCTTGGACTCGAACTGCCGAACTGCTGTCGGCTCCGTGGGAGTCCAGCGACATAAGCATTACACCATCTGTTGGTCCCGCGTCTGGGCCTTTTAACAAACGCGTCCTGAGCGCATGCGCTGTGCCAGGCCCTGTCCAAGGTGCTGGCGGCTGAGGATCTCACGGAGCGTGGTTTGGAGAGACAGGCCCCGCTAACGAAAACGCACCCAGGAGAGTTGGGACCCCGCTGCGCCCCCTCAGCTCTCACACCTTCGTGGGACATGCCAGCGGTGGCCCGGGGTTCTCCACCTACACCTTCTCCAGGTCGGCACACAGTGCAAGCTGGAAGTGCCGGGGAGTTAGGATCCCCAGGAGGCACCTAATGGCTGGGAAGTGGAAGATAAACCTCGCTTTGTCATCCCACCGAGGGGACAACCAGAGGCCTGTTCTACGGGCTCCCGCGACCCCCACAGGCTGCAGCCCGGTGGCCTACAGCAGTGGCCTCCTCGCTGATGCACTCTGCATGGTCCTTTCCCTTCCCAGCCCACTCCCCGTCCCAGCTGGGGCTTCCTGTGCTCACCCCCAAGTAAACTGCTTGGACCCAGATGTGTCTCAGGGTCTGGCGCTGGGAAAGGATTAGGAACAGTGATTAACTGCGAGGATGGCGCGGGCGGAGCGGCCACATTCCGCGGAAGTGCGGAGCGACAGCTCGGACAGCTCCGCTCGGGGAGTAGGGGTGACAGGTGCACGTCAGGGCGCAGCGGGACAGGAACCAGGTTACACGCTTTAAACAGCAGGCAGGGAGCGCTGTCTCTGCGGGCCAGCCGTGGCCTCACAGGTATGCCAAGCTAGGATCCGTCCACTGGACTGCCTGCTGGGGACATTTGTTCTGATTGGCTAGCACCAGTCTCTTACCGATGGCTGAATGTTTTGAACATCATTCTTGGAGTTAGATGCTTAAAAATAACGGGCATGGGGACCAGCGGTTAGCGTAATGGCTATGTCGCTGGACTCCTACGTAGTCGACCACGGTTCGCGTCCCGGACCCAGTGGCTTAGAACTCACGTCGGGCGCGTGTGCGTGCGTGCCCAAGATCCCGAGAGGAGGATGGAGGAGAAGGGATTGTGGCGTGGCCATCCCCCCTGGGGGGTGATTTCTTGCTTTCTGTCTCTCTGTCTCTCTCTGTCTGGTGAGTGCACATGCCCTATAGCAAAAACAAAGCAAAACAAAACAAAACGGAACGGGCAGGCTGGGACCAGCAGAATGGTTACATCACTGGACTCCCATGTAGTTGACTGTGGTTTGAGTCCTGGGCCCGGCAGTTTAAAACTCATGCCGGGTGTGTGTGCTTGTGTGCCCAAGATTTTGAGAGGAGGTTGGAGGAGAAGGGATGGTGGTGTGGCCATTCCCTCAAGGCGTGATTACTCATTTTCTCTCTTTTTGTTTCTTTCTGTCTTTCTGGTGAGTGCACATGTCCTATAGCAAAAATTTCTCAAAGAAAGAAAGAAGAAAGAAAGAAAGAAAGAAAGGAAGGAAGGAAGGAAGGAAGGAAGGAAGGAAGAAACAAAGAAAGAAAGGAAGGAAGGAAGGAAGGAAGAAAAAGAAAGAAAGAGAAAGGAAGGAAGGAAGAAAGAAAAGTTGTGGCAGGAGACAGGGGCCGGTGTCGGGGTAACTTGCGGAGTTCTGTGAACCTGACTTACGTGGGACGGTCCCTGACCACGCCAGCATGTCTGTGTGCTCACGATTCAGAGCTTGCTGATGCTGGGGGTGGGTCGTGGCATGAAAACTCTTGGGGGTGCCTCTTTCTCTCTCTCTCTCTCTTTTTCTCTTGTTCAGGAAAAATAAAGTGTTTTTTTTTTTTTATTTTTTCCCCATAGGGTGCGTATGCTCACTGGAGAGAGAGCAGGACAGAGACAGAGAGAAGGAAAGTGAGAAAGCAAGCAGCCAGGTTTAGGACTTGAACCATATTCGGCCATGTGGGAGTCCAGCATCCTAACCACCACACCACCCATTGGCCCCTGAGGTTTAGTTCTGAGTCCCTTCTGGTCCTGGAGCACTAGAGCTAAAATCCCATGTATCAAGAGTCCACTCTGGGGGACCAGCGTGTGGTGTGGTGGTTAGGGCGCTGGACACTCCCACATGGCTGACCACAGTTCCAGGCCCGGACCTGGTGGCTTGCTTTCTCACTCTCTCTCTCTCTCTGTGTGTCTCTCTCTCTGGTCAAATTAAAAAAATAAATGAATTAATAATAAAAAATTAAATAAATAATTCTAAAAAATAATAAGGAGCCCAATGTGTGCTGGGCACTATGCCAGGAGCAGTGCCTGTCTCATTCTGTCTCCTGTGATCCTGAGAATAACCGAGGGGCGGAGGGATTACTGCGCCCTGATCACTGATGGGCGGCTGACGCTCCTGGTGGCTTCACTATCTGTCCAAGGTCCCATCTATGCCCAGACGCTTTCTGTCCCTGTGCAATCACTTACACTGAGAGCAGGGGAAATGTTCCTGAGGAGAGAACAACTCTCCACACACCAGTCACCTTGGGACGCAGGTGCGGGTGGGATGTGTCGCCGGGCAAGTGGCTTCAGGTCACATCCGACTGCAGCTCGACTTTCTGCGACTGCAAAGGGACAGAAAGCCTGGCCTCCTGGGTGCTCGTGAGGATTGAAAGAGAAAGAGTCTACAAGTGTAGGGACCAGCAGGTGGCACGGTACCATGGCCGACCATGGTTCGAGTCCCAGACCTGGCGGCTTGCTTCCTCACTTTCTCTCTCTCTCTGGTCAAATTAATAATAATAATAATAAATAATAATAAATGAATGCATGAGTAAGCATGTCCAAGTACGGAGTCCAGAAAGTACTCCCGAGGCGGTCTGTGGTATAGTCCCTAGATGTCCCCTGCTCAGGGGGCCTGGGGGCAGCAGGAGTCATGCCCTGATGGCGGATGTTGTCTTACTTAAGACAGCCTAGGTGTGATGAAAGTCAAGCCCTGGGGGAGCCGGGTTCATACACCCCAGGGCAGACCCTCTGTGCGAAGGGTCTCTGTGCTAGTCCCCTCGTCTGCAAACAAGAAGGTGCTGGTTTCCATCTGTCAGATGCTCAGTACCTGGGGGGCTCTTGGGAGTGTTAACAGAGATGCTGGGGGTGAATGCATTTTATGAACCCCAAGGCTTCCTCTCCCTACTTCTAGCCCACTTGAACTATGAGCACCTAGAGGGCATAGCCACGCCACAAACCTTTCCCTCCATTCTTCTCTGGGATTCTCAGCACGCATGCACACGTGCCTGGTGTACCTTTCAAAGTGCTTGGTCCAGGACTCAAACTGTGCTGTGGGCCATGTGAGATCCAGTGCCTTAATCTCTATGCCAACTGGCTGGCCTTCTCTCTCTCTATTTTTTTTTTCTTCTTTTTTTTTTTTTTTTTGGAGGGATTTTCACTGTAGGGCGCGTGCGCTCGCCAGACAGACAGAGAGAGACATAGAGACAGAAAGCGCGAAATCACCCCCCAGGGGGGGGATGGTCACGCCGCAATCCCTTCTCCTCCATTCTCCTCTCGGGATCTTGGGCACGCACGCACACGTGCCCGGCGTGAGTTTTAAGCCACCGGGTCCAGGACACGAACCGCGGTTGACTACGTGGGAGTCCAGCGACATAGCCATTACGCTAACTGCTGGTTCCCTCTCTCTATTTTTTTTTTAAGAATTATTCATTTTATTTGTGATTATCTTTATTATTACTTAATTTTCTACAGGGCATGCTTGCTCCCCAGAGAGAAAGAGAAAGTGAGAAAGCAAGCTGCCAGGTCTGGGACTCGAACCATGGTCAGTCATGTGGGAGTTCAGAGCCTTAACCATCACACAACCTGCTGGCCCCACTATTGTTAATATTAGTATTATTAGTATTTTAAAATTTGACCAGAGAGCAAGAGGAAGGGAAGAAAGAAAGCCATCAGGTCCAGGACTCGAACCATAGTCAGCCATGTGGGAGTCTAGTGCCTTAACCACCACGCCACTTGACTGTCCCTCTCTTTTATAAGGTATAACTTTTGTTTGTTTGTTTCTTTTGAGAGAGAGAGAGAGAGAAAGTGATAGGCACCCCTAACAGGGTCTTTATGCCACCATTCCCCTGAGGCTCAGCCAGCCAGGACCACGGGCACCCACGCACATGAGCGGTGGGCATGGGGAGACCCAGGGCTTCAGCATCGTGGGGCACTGTGCTCCAGCCCCATAGCAGCTGGCCTAGAGATATAATCTCAATCTTCATCTCCTCTTCCATGAGAGACAGAGACAGACACCCCCGACCGGGTCCTGATGGCACGACCCGCTCTCGTCTTCATCAGCCCTGGAGCGTGGGCATGGCCCAGCATACGCCATTCAGGGAGCTCTGCAGTACTAAGTGGAACCTGCCGCCGGGTCAGCGCCTCTGAGCGAGGTGACTGCTGCACCCCCATCCAGCCCCCCAATATCCCTCTCCACGCTGCAGAGTCACTCCCCCCCACACACCGGGACAGAGCTGCAACCACAGACTCCAGGCTGATCAAGGTGCACGTTTATTGGTGTGAGGATGACTGCGGTGACGAGGGAAGGCTCCCAGAGGGCTCTATACAAGCCACGACCTCCGGGTGAGGTTTAAATATCCCCACACACGTCCGTTCCCGGGGGTTGGCCACGCAGCAGGGCTCCGCCAGCTCTCTGCCTGCCCCCTCTCCTGCTTTCCCCGCGAGAACACAGCCATGGGCAAGGACGCCTAATACAGAGCCAGCCCGGTGTGGCATGGGGTTCCCACGTGGCGGATCCTGCCACGGGGGGGGGGGGGGGGGAGATTGAATTTTAAAGCATCCATCCCATCCCACCCTCACTGGCTGCTTTCTCTAGACGCAACCACCCCCACTCTGGGGATCCCTTAGACGACAGAGAAGGGGTGAGGAAGGGGGGGCAGGCCTGTGGGGAGGTGGGGAGAGGGCTCTGGGATCTGCTCCCTAGCCTGGGGGGTGGAGTGGGGCTGAGTGGGACAATACAGGGTTTTGGTGTTTAAGCTGGACATCTCATGTCCCTAAAGGCAGGGGCAAGGCCAGTGGCTTGGCAGGGGGTGTATGTGGGCACAGAGGGGCTCAGGTTATGGGCGGGGCTCTGAGGAGGAGGGAAAGTGAGGGTGGCAAAGACAGAACACTCGGGGCTCAAGATGGTCATGGACCCCAAATGCAGCCTCACAGGAAAATGGGCTCAGCCCTCCAGGGGCTCCCTGGCCCAGGCCACCCGCCGCCCAGGGCGCGGCCGCCTCTCCTCAGCCCCCTGGGCCCTGCTCAGGTCATCCAGGAGCCCCAGCAGGAGCCCCGCTTGACCACAGGCTCCCTGGGGCCCACACGGGACCCCCGGGGCCCTCTTTCCGGGGTGCTGGCGTTTCTCAGGCAGCAGCCCCCCATCCCCCTCTTCCTCCTCCGTCTCCTCCTCCTCTTCCCAGCTCCTGTGAGTCTTGGGGTCCACCAGCCGCCGGCCGGGGTGCTGCCTCTTGGCGACAGCAGACTCCAGCCAGCGCCGGTCGGGGGGCT
>NW_006160227.1:2299098-2313791 GCF_000334495.1 Tupaia belangeri chinensis | reverse complement strand
AGCTCCCTCTTCCCGACGGCCGGGGTGCTGCCGTTTGTGGGGTGCCACAGCCCCCCTGTCTTCCTCCTCCTCCTCTTCAGCCCCCTCTTCCTCCTCCTCTTCCCTTTTACCTGGATGCTGACGCTTGGACAGCCAGTCAGGCTGAAGGTTCGGGGACTCTGGGGGAAGACAGAGCTAATGAGGGAACCCCAACCCTGCAACTGGTGGGCCCCCCTAAGTCTCACACCAGCCGTCCTCCCAGTCCAGGCAGACGCCCTGCAGCACCCACCTGGAGTCCTGATCTTTTTTTCTTTTCTTTTCTTTTTTGTAAAAGAGATTTTTTATAAGGCATGTGTGTTCTCCAGAGAGACAGAAAGCAAGAAATCACTCCCCAGGGAAGATGGCCACACTGCAATCCCTTCTCCTCTGTTCTCTTCTTGGGATTTGGGGCATGCATGCACATGTGCCCAGCGTGAGTTTTAAGTTGCCAGGTCCGGGACTCGAACCGCAGCTGACTACATGGGAATCCAACGACGTAACCACTGCGCCATCTACTGGTCCCCCAGAGTCCCGGACTTGCACCTGACCCCTGGGACTCACAACCACTCACACAGAGGGTGGAGGCTCCAGTCCCACCTCTGCCATGCCCTGGCTGTGTGACCATAAGGGACTGTCTCTCCAGACCTCACTCTTCTGTGTAAAATGGCAATGAGGGGGCGTGTGATGAGGTGCTGGAAGCGCCGAGAGCAGCGCCTGGTTTCTAGGGGCCGGGTAGATGGTAATGAAGCTCACACAAAGACATCCCCCATCCTCGCCAGCACAGACTCCCCCCTCTGCAGTCTGCTCAGCGCTGAGAGGGACAGATGTGATCCCCGAGGAACTGGCAACTCCAGCCGGGGACAAGGTGGCCACGGAGGCTTTCTGAGCTTCGGGAAGGCGAGAGGTGGACGTCCATGCTGTTCTCTCTTCCTCTCTGGGTCCAGCCCTCCCATTTCCCCCCCTCCGCCCCCCACCCCTTTCCTGGGATGTCCCTTGCCCTGGCAGCCCGGGGCAGCCCCACACCCTCACCTGGGCTCTCGCCTGGGTTCCCTTGCAGCCTCTGGAGGTCTTCCCGGAGGAAGAGGAGGCGCTCAGCCTGGCGCAGGAGGTCGTCCAGGCCTGGGCGATCTGCGCCAGCCATGGCCTCCTCTTGCTGGGCCGCCTCCGGCTGAGCGCGGCCGCCGGGGATGTGGGTCAGGGTCAGGGTCAGGGCGAAGGCCAGGGCCAGCAGCAACCAAGAGCCGGACATCGCGGCGCCTGGGGCGAGGGACAGAGCGCGTGAGCGCGCCGAACCCGACCGTCTCGCTCCCTCCTCCTTCCTCTCCCAGGGGGTCCCCAACGCCAGATGCACCTTTCGACCACCCTCCCAAGGGACAGGGCCACGGGCCACCAGGGCGGGGACGGCACGTCCCGGGCTCTGCGTCCACACTGCCGCCCCTCGCCGGTAGAGGTGCGTGGAGAGCCTGCCCGAGAGCCGGGAGGGCGTGGGAGCCCGTCACGGCCGCCCCCACCCACCTCGCTCAGCCCCGCGATGGGGAAGGCGACCCCGGTGGGGGGCGACTGCGGCGCTGGCCCGACTGGCCTCCCCGAGGTGCCGAGTCCGTGTTGCGGTGCGTCCTCGGCGGACGCTGATGTTTCCGCGCCGTGGCCACACGCCCAGCGCGGGGATTCGAGTCAGAGTCCCCGCCGTTCGGAACGCCGAGCGACTAAGCCCGACCCCCGAGCGGACGCTACAACCCCATTTCAACCCCCGAATGACCCTTCCAGGCTGGCTTGGCTCTAGAGCTGAGGTTCTAGTCTAAGGAGGGAGGGGGGCTGCTAACGTCCAGATTCGGATTCGAACCCCGAGGCGCTCCCGCCGACACCCCGATCGCCGACCCGAACGGGGGGCGCAGCCGGGGTGGGACCGCGGACCTTCCCTCCGGACGCCCGCCCTGAACGCCGCTAGGCGCCGAGCGGGGTCCCGGCCGAGTCCGGGCAGTCTGGGGACAGTAGCGCAGTGCCTGGCTGGGGTCGTCCCCGCGCCCCGGAGACCAGAGCCCAGGGCTGCCGCCGGGGCTCCTCGGGACCCCGGGACGCCGCCTGCGGGGCGCCGCGGTGGAGGGGTTACCTGCCCGACGAGGTTGGTGAGACCGGCCGGGATCCTGGGGCTCGGGGTCCGGAGGCGGCGAACCCGGGTCGGGAAGCGCTCGCAGGCCCGGCGCCGGCTGCGCGCTCCTCGGCGGGGCGGCTCCTTATATCCGCGCGGCGGCGGCGCGGGGGAGGTCGTTCGTGTTCTTAGAGGACGCTCCTGCAGGGGCGAGGCGGGGAGAGAAGAGCTGTGGGAGACCGCATGATTCAAGAGAGGAGAGAGACACAGAGACACAGAGACGGAGAAACAGAACAGAGATGCACGGAAGGAGACCCCACCCCAAAGAGAAAAGATGTGTGTGGAGGGTGAGACCTGGGCGCTGACCTCCACGGTGTCCCCTCTGGCAAGAACAAGTCCCTTCCTCTCTTCTGGCCCTTCATTTTCTCACCTGTGCAAGGGGAAAGGGGAGAGCAGTTTTCAGAATGCCAAAACAGGGGCCCGTACGCCTTTGCTGGGTCATAACGTTTTTATTTAACCCCCATACTATTTTTTTTTTTTTGAGAGGTTTTCGCTATAGGGCACGTGCGCTCGCCAGACAGACAGAGAGAGACAGAGAGACAGAAAGCGAGAAATCACCCCCCGGGGGGACGGTCACGCCGCAATCCCTTCTCCTCCATTCTCCTCTCGGGATCTTGGGCACGCACGCACACGCGCCCAGCGTGAGTTCTAAGCCACCGGGTCCGGGACACGAACTGCGGTCGACTACGTGGGAATCCAGCGACATAGCCATTACGCTAACTGCTGTTCCCTCCCATACTATTTTTTTAAAGCAATTATTTATTTAATTTTTATTTATTATTATTGTTTTAAAATGTGCTGGAGGGCATATGAGCTCACCAGAGACACACAGATAGAAAGAGAGACAGAGAGGGAAAGTGAGAAAGCAAGCCACCGAGTCCGGGACTCAAACCACGGTTCTCCATGTGGGAGTCCAGTGCCTTAACCACTATGCAACTTCCGGCCCCAACTCCATATCATTTGGAAAACAGCTAAATCCCCAACATTTATTCAACCAAAAGCAGGAGAATTTAGCAAAAACTGGGACTTCCGGCTTCTCTTGAAAAATGTTTTTTCTCAGTTTATTTATCAGAGACAGAGAGCATGCACTCAAGAGAGGGGAGGCAGAGAGACAGAGAGACATCACACCCGGAATGTCTTCCCCTAGCCCTCAAGCTCATCAGTATCTTTGCTATGGGCACATGCACCAGCTGTGTTTTCAGCTCTACTCGGGATCTGAACCCACGGTCGGCATGTGGCTTCCAGCGCGCCAGTGCGGTACCCACCCAGGCCAGAAAAAGTGGGCTGGCGTTTTCTCTTGGCAATGACTAACTGGAGCTGAGCCTGGCTGACCCTGGTCACCACACTCCCCACTACTCCGTAATGTGTCCCGTCCTGTTGCCCCTGCCACTGAGAAGGGACATTAAAGTTTGCAGCCTCCAACCAGAAATCCGTTGGCGTCCACTCCACCCAGGCAAAGAAGGGGAGGGAATGGGGCCAGCAGTTCAAGTCCCGCACGTGGTGACTTGCTTTCTCATGTTCCCTTTCTCTGTCTCTCTCTGGTGAGCACATGTGTCCTATAGCATTTTAAAAAAATAATAATAATAAATAAAATTAAGTAAATCCTTTTTTTAAAGGGGGGAGGAGATGCAGGGTGAAGAAATGCATCCATGCCAGGAGCTTGTCCTCAGTCGGTCCCCAGCGTCCCAGCCTGCACACACTGCCGCGTCGAGCCCTGGGCACAGCCCCCACCTGAGTCACTTCACAGGTACCCACCCCACCGTGCACCTTGGTGGGTCCTGGAGATGCAGAAGCAGGCCAGGCTCCGCCCAGCACACAAGGCTCAGCGGGCCTGAAGGAGACAGCTGTGGAATACAGTTACTGTGTAGGGGATGGCCTGGGTGCAAGCTGCCTTGGCGAGGAGTCCAGAGCGGGAGCCATGGGTCTGTTCCAGAAGCTTCCAGACGCTTCACAGAGAGGCACTGAGAGCCGCACCTTGAGGGGTGAAGGAGGATTGGCCAGGTCCACTCAGAGGGAGCCACGTTTTAGGCAGGGGGATAACAGGGGTGAGGGCGGCTCCTCCCTGGACAGTCCCCACGCTATTCTGCCTCTCCATGCCCATGTTTCTGCTGAAATGTGGTGTCCCTGTTGTAAGCTGCAGGCTTTGCTAGGGGTGGGGCAGGGGAGCCCTTCCCGTGGAGGGGTGCCCGATGTTTCCCCACGTCCACGCCCACCGTGGCATCGTGCCTGGCATTACCCAGCAAAATAAAGTGGGAACTATTGATCCCACTGCACACAAAAGGCTTTGAAGGTTAGAAGTGCAAGCAAATGGGCCAGCAGGTGGCATGGTGGTTAAGGCGCTAGACTCCCAAATGGCTGACCACGGTTCAAGTCCCAGACCTGGTGGCTTGCTTTCTCACTTTCTCTCTCTCTGTCTCTCTCTCTCTTTAATGAGTGTCCATGCCCTATAGCACATTGAAAAATAAATAAATAAATAAAATTTTAAAAGAAGTGAGAGCAAGCTTTTTTTTAAAAGATATTTTTGCTATAAGGCACATACACTCACCAGAGAGCCAGAGAGACAGAGAGGCAGAAAGTGAGAAATCACCCCCCAGGGGGGATAGTCATGCCGCAATCCCTTCTCCTCCATTCTGCTCTTGGGCTCTTGGGCACGCACGCACACGCCCCCGGCGTGAGTTTTAAGCCACTGTGTCCGGGACGCGAACCACAGTCGACTGCGTGGGAGTCCAGCAATATAGTCATTACGCTAACTGCTGGTTCCCAGCAAGCTTTTTTTTAAAAGATATTTTTGCTATAAGGCACATACACTCACCAGAGAGACAGAGACAGAGAGGCAGAAAGTGAGAAATCACCCCCCTGAGGGGATGGCCACACCACAATCCCTTCGCCTCTATTCCCCCTCGGGATTTTGGGTATGCACGTGTTTGCGGCTGGCGTGAGTTTCAGGGTGCCAAGTCTGGGACTTGAAGAACCGCAGTTGGCCATGCGGGAGTCCACAGTGCCCTTAACCACTATGCCACCTGCTGGCCCCAAAACTTTTTTTATATATATTTTTTCAGAAGAATTATTTTTAACCATTGATTGGTTAATTGATCTATTTATTTGTTGTCATTTTCAAGCCACTGGGCCCAGGACTTGAACCATGGTCAGCCATGTGGGAATCCAAGCACCTTCACCACCACGCCACCTACTGGCCCTATGGGAGCAAATCTTTTTTTTTATTATTATTTTTTTGGGCGGGGAGAGGTTTTTGCTATAGGGTGCGCGGTGTGAGTTTAAGCCACCAGGTCCAGAACTCGAACCACAGCAGACTACATGGAAGTCCAGCAACGTAGCCATGACGCCAACTGCTGGTCCCAGGAGCAACCTTTTAGATCACCAGCTAGAGTCCCCTCCTCCCTTTTAGATGAAGAAACTGAAGGACAGGAGAGAGGCCTGCGCGGGCTCCCTACTCAGCCGCGGTTGGGGCATGCCGGCTCAGAGGGCTGGTTTGGGACAGGATGTGACTGGGAACTCCCCGTTTGATCTCTGAGCCCCACTCTGGGAGTTGAAGAACTGCCACCCTGGCAACGCATGAGATCAGACGGACCTGGATCATACATAATGGTGGGTGTCATCGATAAAACCTCTTCTGGCAGCGGCCTGAAATTTTAACACAGTGGCTTGCCTTCTGCAAGGCGGTTCCATTTTCCAGAATTTACCCTATAGTTACTCCCATCTGTGCACGAGGGCGGGTGCATAGGGTGCCAGTGCGGTGTGCTTTACAGGAGCCAGAATCCGGAGCGCGGATTCTGTCCATCAGAAGGGGCCGCTTCCGTCCCGCGGGCCCATCCGAAGCTGCGGACGCTCTGCAGCCTTTCCAAGAGCGAGGGTGGGGGCAGGTTCTGACGCGGAGACGGCTCTGTCTGCAGACACGAGTGACACAGCGGATGGGGCACAAGATGTCCTGGGCCCCGCTGTGTCGTTCGTGGGATGGTGGGGAGGGGGGATGAGCTATTAGGCGCTGGTGTAGACCAGTGCAAGGGGGATCTGGGGAATCCGATGAGGAAGTTGGGGGAGGTTTTTCCCGGTCAGCCCTTAGTGCGGTTTGAATCGTGTCCTCCGTGGGGCATTACCCAGCCACAGACAAGCTGAGCTAAAGAACAAAACAACGAAAACGCCTCGGAAGGCTCCAAAGGAGAAGTGCGTGCTGATGGACAGAAAAGCTAGGAAGCTGGGAACATCGCCCCCTGGTGGGCCACGGGGGTGGGGGTGGGGGTGGCAACTAGGCCTCTAAGTTCCTGGCAAGTCAATCTCTCTTCCCTTACTCCCTTTCCTCCTCTCCCTCCACGAATATTCATCCGCTGGCTGGTACCCAACTTCTAGACCCTGGGGACCCTATTAACCAGGTGTTCTGAGCTCTAGATAGCTGGGCCTCATGACCTTGGAGATGCTGCCCTTTGGTACACCTTTTTATATATTTTTTAAAAAGAGTTTTGCTAGGGACCAGCAGTTATATAATGGCTATGTCGCTGGACACCCATGTAGTCAATTGAGGTTCAAGTCCTGGACCCGGTGGCTTAAATTCATACCAGGCGTGTGTGCGTGTGTGCCCAAGATCCCGAGAGGAGAATGGAGGAGAAGGGATTGCGGTGTGGCCATCCCCCCTGGGGGGTGATTTCTCACTTTCTGTCTCCCTGTCTGTCTCTGTCTTTCTGGTGAGCACGCGCATCCGGTAGCAAAAACCTCTCAAAAAAAAAAAAAAAGTTCTGCTATAGGGCATGTGCCCTTGCTGGAAGGGCACAAAGAGAGAAAATGAAACATCACCCCCCTGAATGGCCACACAGCAATCCCTCCTCCTCCATTCTCTTAGGATTTTGGGCGCACACGCACATACATGCCCCGCCCAGTGTGAGTTTCAAGCTTCTGGGACTCAAACCATGGGTAGTCCTGTGGGAATCCAGCGCCCCAACCACCCTGGCAGTGCTGGCTCTGGGCACTTTCTTATGCAAACTAGCCAGTCCCAGCACACTCCCCTTAGTCAACCCTGGGGCCAGGCACCCCAGGAGGGACAGCTGCTAAGCTCCAGACCCTGCTGAAATGATCCAGAGGAGCCCACCCTAAGTCGGCTGCTCTTGGCGCCCATTGCTGCCCATGGAGACCACAGCGAAGGCTCCTGCCAGCTGGCCAGCACTGTGACAACCCTCATGCCTGCTCAGCAGAAGCCGGATCCCACGTGGCGACCTCAGTTCGAAACCCTGGACTGGTCAGCCTGAAACACATCAGGTGCCGGCCGGTGCCCAGGCTCCGAGCTGGAGGACGCAGTAGGGCCAGACCTTGAGGGTTCGCTTCTCCTCCCTCTCTCGCTCTCTCTTTCTCTCCCCGTGCCCTTTTGCACACACGTGTGCTTTATTATGGATAAAGAAACAGGGGAGGAGGAAGCTCTTGCCTCCATTTTCCCGTCACTCCCTCTGCCTCCTGCCCGACCCTGCTTCTTCCCCTGGGCCCTGCCTACTGTGCCTCGCCCCTCCTCTGGCGAGCTGAGAGCAGCAGACCACCTCTCTCTGTTGTTTTATTTTTTGAGAGATTTTTGCTATAAAACAACGTGTGCTTACCAGAAAGACAAAGAGAGACAGAGAGACAGAAAGCGAGAAATCACCCCCGGGGTGGTGGTGGTGGGGGATGGCCATGCCCGGTTGACTACATGGGAGTCCAGCGACATAGCCATTTCGCCATCTGCTGGTCCAACTACCTTCTCAGTGGTGGCCCTCTCCTGACCTGTTGGCCTCACCATATCTGAATAATAATAAAATTAATGTTATCTTTGTTTTTGCTACAGGGCATGTGCACTCACCAGAGAAAGACACAGAGAGAGAGACGGAAAAGACATCACTCCCTAGGGGAATGACCACACCACAGTCTCTTCTCTTCCGGTCTCCTCTTGAAATCTTGAGCGTGCATGCATACACATCTGGCATGATTTTCAGGCTGCAGGTTTGGGACTTGAACCGCACAGTCAGCTGTGTGGGATCCAGCGCCCTAACCACCATACCAACTGCTGTCCCAGTAAAAGCTCCATTTTCAGACAGGAGCCCAACAAAGCGAAGAGTCAGAGCCCTGCTCGCGTGGGGCTGAGAAGCCTGTCATTATGTTACGTGTATTTTTCTGGCTCGCTTGTTTCTTCTGGCAATATAAATGTGGTTGATTCCCGAGACGGCAGTTGCTTATCAGATCAATATTGCTACGCTTTTGAAAATGAATAATGGGATAAATTAATGGTGGGGACGTACAGTGTTTCTAACTCGCAGTGCCCTTCCCCGACACACAGGGCACGTGAGGCACGGGCACACACACACATACGCACACACACACGCACACACGCCCAGCGTGAGTTTAAGCCACCGGGTCCGGGACTCGACTACATGGGAGTCCAGCGACATAGCCATTACGCCACCTGCTGGTCCCAATGTACTGAGAGTGTTTTTCAAGACTGTGGGGCCGGAATCTGAAACATGGTTGGTCACGTGGGATCTGATTCCTTCAACCCCTAGGTCACAAGGCTGGCCAGGGGGTTCTTTAAATTCAGCTTGTTATTTCTAGATCATTGTAAACTTACATGCACTTGTGGGAAATAATACAAAGAGCATGACTATGCTTCACCCAGCTCATCCTGATGGGAACATTTTGCAGAACTACGGCATAAGCCTGGCAGGAGGCCCGGAGGTTGACGCGCTGGAGCACACGTGGCCAGCTGAGTGGTCTGAGTCCTGGATCTGGCAGCTTGAAAATCACACCGCACATGTGCATACATGTTCAAAGATTCTGAGAGGGGACCAACAGATGGCGTAATGGCTATGTTGCTGGACTCCCATGTAGTTGACTGCGGTTCCAGTCCCGGACCTGGTGGCTTAAACTCACACCGGGCACATGTGCGTGTGTGCCCAAGATCCCGAGAGGAGAATGGAGGAGAAGGGATTGCGGCGTGGCCATCCCCCCTGGGGGGTGATTTCTCGCTTTCCGTCTCTCTCTGTCTCTCTCTGTCTTTCTGGCAAGTAACACGCCCTATAAGCAAAAAACCTCTCAAAATAAATAAATAACTTGATTGATGCAGAATCAACCAAAAATATTTTTCAGTTCTCATTTCACTTTTTTTAAAGTTTATTTTATTCTTCCCATGAGAAAAAGAGACGGGGTGGGAACCAACAGTTAGCGTAATGGCTATGTCGCTGGACTCCCACGTAGTCGACCGCGGTTCGTGTCCCGGACCCGGTGGCTTAAAACTCACGCCGGGCATGTGTGCGTGCATGCCCAAGATCCCGAGAGGAGAATGGAGGAGAAGGGATTGCGGCGTGACCATCCCCCCTGGGGGGTGATTTCTCGCTTTCTGTCTCTATGTCTCTCTCTGTCTGTCTGGCGAGCGCACGCGCCCTACAGTGAAAATCTCTCAAAAAAAAAAAAAAAAAAAGAAAAGAAAAGAAAAAAAATAGAAAAAGAGACGGGGGTGGGAGGGCAAAAAGAGAGACCCTCAACAGGGTCTGCATACTGTGACCCACCTTGGGTCTCAGCCAGCACAGGTCATGGGTACAGGGACACCCGGGTGTGCAGGGAGATGTCTGGACACGAACCCAGAACCCTCCCATGTCAGTTGAGCATCACAGAGCACTGCGCTACCACCGGGCCACTGCTGTTCTGATTTGCTTCTTTAATTGCAAATATTCCCGGTGTATGCACGGGGTCAGACTGCCCTAGTCCTGGGGCATGCCGTGTGGGGAGGGGGATACAAGAGGGGAGAAAGGTGGAAATGGGTCAGCTCTCACGGGGTCCTGACCGCCGTAGAGGGGAAGGAGTTTGGATTTCAGGCGAGAGCTGATCTGACTTAATCTGTCAGGCCATCCCTGCTGTTGGTGAATTATGGATTCTGCCATCATTCTGCCGAAGCTGCTGCTTTGCAACGCTCTCCTGTTTGGGTCCCCCATTCTGGGTACCCTTTCCCTTGGGGTCTCCCCTCTGCTCTGCCTACTTCTGAATTGTTTGTGTTCCACTGGACTCAGCCCGTGTCTGCCAGCATGCTCACCCCCTCCTGCCCTCCCTGACCATCTGCTGGGGCCTCGCCAACGAGCTGCTCCACAGAAAACACAGCCATCCAAAAGCGAGAACCCCGTCTGGGGCTGATTGCCCTACCAGTTGCAAATGAGAGACAGGAAAAACACAACCCAGGGGCCAGCAGGTGGAGTGGTGGTTGAGGTGCTAGACTCCCACATGGCTGACTATGGCTCGAGTCTCGGACCTGGTAGTTTGCTTTTTCACTTCCTTTTCTCGTTCTCTCTCTCTCTCTGGTGAGAGTATACGCCCTGTAGCAAATCTATAAATAATAATAATAAATGATAAAATTAAATCTTTAAAAAAAGAATTATTTATTTAATTTAGCTTTCTTTATTTAATTTATTTCATTTTATTTTCATTTGACCAGAGAGGGATAGAGTGAGAGAGAGAAAGTGAGAAAGCAAGTCACCGGGTCTGGGACTCAAACCATGGTCGGCCATGTGGGAGTCCAGTGCTCTTAACTACCATGCTGCCTGTTGGCCCCAAATAAATAATTCTTAAAAAAAATGCTCAACCCAAATTGCCTTAAGCTAAATAAAAGGGGGATGTAACTAATAAGTAAGTGAAGACTTAGTACTAGCTTCAGGTAGGGCAGGATCCAGGGGCTCAAGTGGTGTCACTAGGAATCTGTCCTCTGTCCTTTGTCTTTGTTATTGCCCCTTTTCTTCAGATGGCATCATTCACGGGCTGAATGTCCTCCAAGGTACAGATGTGGCCTCAGGCAGCCCCAGGTCCATATTGCCCAGCTGGGTTGCAAAGGAGTCCTTCTTTCCCCCACATGTCCCAGGGCCAGTTCTCATTGGCTCAGCCTGGTCACGTGCCATTTCTGAGCCAATCACTGTGATTTCAGATTAGCAACCTTGGGGTTGAAGGGTGGAGTCAGCCGCCCTGACCAGCGTAGACGGAAGGAAGTTCTCCAAGAGCCTGTTGGGTCCGCGGTTAGAGGAAGGCGTGAATGCTGATTGGGTAGATCAACCCAGGTCCCAACACCGCACGGCTCGAGGGAGAAACCAGACTCAGAGAGGGCAGAGGATCACCCTGGACCTTGTTCCGGCCTGACTGCCATAAATCACCATTAAGAGCATTGTCTGTTCTCGAGCCTTGGGGAGCCCTACCCAGTAACACTAAGCCCCTAGAAAACGATGCTCTGGTGGAGGATTTCAGATGGTAATGGGGAGAGTGTCACGTGGTGCCGGGTGGACGGCTGGCCAGCTGACCGTGGGCTCTACTTAGACTGTCCATTGGTGCCGCTCAGCTGCCAGCAAAGGGGTCAACTCGGTCTGTCCTCCCAGTGCCTGCACTCTCACATGTGTTAATTAAAAAAGGGGGGGGGGACCAGCAGGTGGCATAACGGTTACATCGCTGGACTTCCACATGGGCGACCACGGTTCAAGGTCCCGACCCAGTGACTTGAAACTCACGCGGGGTGCATGTGTGTACGTGGCCAAAATCCCAAGAGGAGAATGGAGGAGAAGGGATTGTGGGGTGGCCATTGCTCCTGGGGGGTGACTTCTTACTTTCTGTCTGTCTCTCTGATGGTCTGTGCACCCTGTAGCAAAAATCTCTCTAACAACAATGAAAGTGTAAGTTAATTTCTTTTCTGGGAGAGAGAGAGAGACATGCAGACATCCTTGACAAAGTCTTCATGCCGAGATCCTCTCCCCGCCCTGGAGCCCATCAGGATCATAAGTGCACCCATGGGCGGGCCTGGTGTGTCCAGGAAGATCCGGGAGGCAAACTCAGAACCTTCTCCCATGGCGGCCAGCCCTGCACAGCAGCACCCGTGGCCTGCCTCAGGGGCCCCCGAATGTGTTTGTTGAACACCAGCTCCACCCAGGCGAGGTGGCAGTGCCAGGGATGGACTCAGTGAAGCTGTGAGGTCCTGCTGCTTGTAGGGCAGAGGCGCCTTGTAACCTGGCCTGGTGTTCCGGACTCTCCCCAACGTGGGCACGATCCAGGCTCCTCTCTTGCAGCTCCCCTGCCTCCACGTCTGCCACCTCCCCAGGAACCATGGAGGAGAGCGCACTGGACGAACATACGGTGCGATCTGACACCGCTGTGTTTTGGCCCTCTCCTTTCCTGCCTCACTGGGAGGCCACCTCCTTGTTCTTCAGCGCCTGCCGCAAATGCCCACCCATCCGTGCATTCATTCACCCATCCATTCATCCAACAAACACCTGCCGAACGGCCCCCCTGCTGCAGGTTAGGGACGCAGGCAGGAAGACTGTCACGAAGGGACAGACGTGTCCCCTCAGCTCGAGTGCACCGCGCCCCGTGGAAGGACCACTGATCCAGCCTGGGGAGTCGGGGTGGCTTGTTGAAGGAGTGTTTGAATAACCTGGGGGAAAGAACATGCCAGGGGGACCAGCAGTTAGCGTAATGGCTATGTCGCTGGACTCCCACGTGGTCGACTGCAGTTCGCGTCCCGGACCCAGTGGCTTAAAACTCCCGCCGGGTGCGTGTGCGTGCGTGCCCAAGATCCCGAGAGGAGAATGGAGGAGAAGGGATTGCGGCGTAGCCATCCCCCCTGGGGGGTGATTTCTCGCTTTCTGTCTCTCTGTCTCTGTCTGTCTGGCGAGCACACACGCCCTATAGTGAAAAACAAAACAAAACAAAAGAGCATGCCAGGGAGCCTCCTCCGATCACCCTGGTGAAGTAGATGCCCACCACCCTCTGTCCTTTTCTCATTTATCATGAGCTGGGATAGGGGTATTTATTTCCTTATTCCCTTGTTCATTTTCTGCCCCCCCACCAGAACCTCATCTCCACGAGGTCAGAAACGTGACCCATCTTGTTTCCTGCTGTGGCTCAAGTCCCAGCACGCAGCTGGCACTCGGTAAAGAGTTACTGGGAACGAGCAGTTAGCATAATGGCTATGTTGCTGGACTCCCATGTAGTCGACCGCGGTTCGCGTCCTGGACTCGGTGGCTTCAAACTCACGCCGGGCGCGTGTGCGTGCGTGCCCAAGATCCCGAGAAGAGAATGGAGGAGAAGGGATTGCGGCGTGACCATCCCCCCGGGTGGTTATTTCTCACTTTCTTTCTCTCTCTGTCTGTCTGGCGATGTGGGGCGCTTACACCAAAAACAACCCCAAAAAAAAAAAAAAAAAAAAAAAAGAGTTACTGAGTAATCAGACTCCATCTCAGCTGCCAGGCAAGTCTTTTGCGTTGAAAGGGAAACAAAAGGTACCAGCAGGTGGCATGGTGGTTAAGGCGTTTGATTCCCACATGGCTGACTGCAGTTCAAGCCCCGGCCCTGGTGGCTTGAAAACCACGCCGGGCGCATGTGCGTGTGAGCCCAAAATCCTGAGAGGAGAATGGAGGAGAAAGGGTTGTGGCATAGCCATCTCCCTGGGATGGTTCTCTTTGGTGAACGCACGTGCCCTATAGCAAAAAATCTCTAAAAACAAGAAAAAAAGAAAGAAAGAAAAAGGAGCAAGAGCAGCCTGTCTCTGTGGTCTCTAGACACACAGTAGGGAGAGGAGATTTTACAAGAAAAAACCATATAGGGAGGAGCAGTCCTGGACGTGCACGAGGAGAAAAGTGGAGGCTGAAACAATCAGAGAATGCTTCCTGGAGGTGGAGGGCCAAAAGCCAGGCCCTGGGGGTGAGGACTTGCTTCCTCTCCCCTTGCTGAGAAGAGCTGTGGGCCTGCCTCAGCTTCCCAGAGCCACAGAGTGCACAGATGGAGAATGCCCGGGGACCTGCTCACTGGGAGACTCAGTGCGAGCCAGGCTTCCACACGACAGCCCAGCTGACGGCAAAGCCAGGAGCCGCCATACCGCAGGCCCCGAGTCCCCGGAGTGAAGCCGATTACAGGTGCATGTGGCCAGCTCGTTTCCGAGGACCTGGGGCTCGCTAAGGGAAGCTCGGGCTCAGGAAGGGCGCCGGGGGCTGGAGGGAAGCCGCCAGCCCCCAGCACAGGCGTGAAGCTGGACACACAGGCGGGACCGCAGGGAGTGTCACCTGATACATTCGGCTGACACAGAGCGTGTGCGCAGGTGTGGACGCTTGCGATGGAGCATGTGTGTCTGCATCTTTCTTTTAAAAACGAGAAGACTGGGGCCGGCAGGTGGCATGGTGGTTAAGGGCGCTGGACTCCCACATGGCCGACTGTAGTTCCAGTCCCAGACATGGTGGCTCACTTTCTCACTTTCCCTCTTTCTCTCACTCTGTCCCTCTCTGGTCAAATTAAAATAAATTTAAAAAAATTATTAAAAAAAAATAACTAGAAGACTTTTGGGACCAGCAGTTAGCATAATGGCTATGTCGCTGGACTCCCATGTAGCCGACTGTGGTTCGAGTCCTGGACCCGGTGGCTTAAACTCACGCTGGGCTCATGTGCATGCCCAAGATCCCGAGAGGAGAATGGAGAAGAAGGGATTGTGGCATGGCCATCCCCCCTGGGGGGTGATTTCTCGCTTTCTGTCTCTCTGTCTCTGTCT
>NW_006160227.1:2290577-2298767 GCF_000334495.1 Tupaia belangeri chinensis | reverse complement strand
AGACGCTGTGGGTGGGCCGGGGTGGGGGGAGGCCTGGAGGCGGTGACGTCTTGCCGCCAGGACGCCAGGACGTTGACAGTCGCTGGCTGGTTCAGACACCTCATCATCCATCAGGCCCACCAGAGGTAATGAGCACCCTCCTCCCGCCATCGCTTCTTCTAGTAGGGCGGGAAATGAAAGCCGGCTCCCAGTTGTCTGGATGTTAGGTCTATTTATCTTGCTGTCAGTCAAGACAGGCTCTAACATTCCCAGCTAATTACAATTGTCCCGGCCTGAATATTGGAGGGGGGGGACGGGGTCAACAGCTAATAACACTGGGTCCTGAGTGGGAGACAATGGCGACTGAGAAGCTGGGTCCCACATGGCTGACCACACACTCTGGAGAAGGAGGGGCCCGTGTGCTGTTGGGGACCTTCAACACATCCCACCAGACCACCACTGTCCTCCCAAGAGTCCAAGCAAGAACCCATGTGTGGGGACCAGCAGATGGCATAATGGCTATGTCACTGGACTCCCATGTAGTCAATGGCGGTTCAAATCCCAGACCCAGAGGCTTAAACTCACGCCGGGCGCGTGTGCGTGCGTGCCCAAGATCCCGAGAGGAGAATGGAGGAGAAGGGATTGTGGCGTGGCCATCCCCCCCGGGGGGTGATTTCTCACTTTCTGTCTCTCCGTCTCTCTCTGTCTGTTGGCGAGTACATGCGCCCTATAGCAAAAAACTCTCCCCCCAAAATAAAAGAACCCATGTGTGGGGGACCAACAGGTGGCGTGGTGGTGAAGGTGCTGGACGCTCCCACATGGCCGACCACAGTTTGAGTCCTAGAACTGGTGGCTTGCTTTCTCACTTTCCTTCTCTCCGTGTGTCTTTCTCTGGTCACATAGAAATAAGTGAATGATGGGACCAGCAGTTGATGTAATGGCTGGGTCGCTGAACTTCCATGTAGTCAACCACGGTTCAAGTCCCGGACCCAGAGGCTTAAACTCATGCTGGGTGCGTGTGCGTGCGTGCCCAAGATCCCGAGAGGGGAATGGAGGAGAAGGGATTGCGGCATGGCCATCCCCCCTGGGGGGTGATTTCTCGCTTTCTGTCTCTCTGTCTCTCTCTGCCTTTCTGGCGAGCGCACGTGCCCTATAGCAAAAACCTCTCCAAAAAGTTGGCTTTTTTTTTTTTTTTTTTTTTTTTTTAGGTTTTTGTCATTTGGCACAAGTGTTTGCTAGAGAAGAAAGACAAATCATCTCCCAGGGGGGTGGCTACACCACAATCCCTTCTCCTCCATTCTTCTCTTGGGACCTTGAAAACACCCATGTACAACACACATGCCCTGAGTGATTGTCAAGCCACTCGGACTTGAACCGTGGTTAGCCATGTGGGAATCTAGCCACCTTAACCACAGCGCCATCTGCTGGCCTCAGTTAAGAAGTTCTTTTCTGGGGCCGGCAGGTGGCGTGGTGGTTAAAGGCACTGGGCTTCCACATTGCTAGCTATGGTTCAAGTCTCAGACCTGGTGGCTTCCTTTCTCACTTTCTCTGTCTCTCTCTGGTCAAACTAGAAAATAATAATAAAGTTAAAATAAAAATTCTTAAAAAAAAAAAAAAAAGAAAGAAAGAAAGAAAAGAAGTTCTTGCCGTCTGACTGGCTGGACGCTAGCCAGGCCCTTTGGTCTCATAGTCCGAGCCCTTGGCTTTCTATGGATGGCTGTCTTACAAAGCCCAGCTGTTTCTTTTTTGGCCTATTCCTCATCTCATAGGCGAGTTCGGTTTTATCTAAGTGTCCCCCTTGGGGAAGTGACTCAAAGGCTCATGAGTTTCTGGAGGGAAATTAAGATCGTGGCTAAGGTCCAGGGTCCAGCCTTGCACTGTGACCAACTCCTGACCTGGACTTTCAAATGATGGGCCATTTCTTTGATCTCATCCAAATGTGCTCAAAAGGAAGCCAAAAAAGCGTTTAAAGATAACAATGCTTGGGACCAGCAGTTAGCGTAATGGCTATGTTGCTGAACTCCCATGGAGTTGACCGCAGTTCAAGTCCCGGACCCGGTGGCTTAAACTCATGCCGGGCATGTGTGCGTGCGTGCCCAAGGTCCTGAGAGGAGAATGGAGGAGAAGGGATTGTGGCGTGGCCACACACCCCTGGGGGGGGTGATACCTTGCTTTCTCTGTCTCTCTCTCTCTCTGGCTGGCGAGCACATGTGCCCTATAGCAAAAACCCCTCCAAAAAAAAAAAAAAAAAAGAGTGGCTATTTTTGGAAAAGCTGGGAAAGAGGAAGTAGGGTTCTCAGGAGGGAGCATGGTGTCCAGGTGAGGGATGGAGGGCAGAAGACTCCTCTCCCTGTAGACCTACCCCACTCTTACCATTTCTTTTTCTTTTCTTTCTTATTAATGTTTTTCTGTTTTGTCTTGTTCTGGTTTGTTTTTTAAGAATTAATTTATTTGGGGCCAGCAAGTGACATGGAGTTTACATCATTAGACTCTCACATGGCCAAATGCAGTTCAAGTCCCAGACCCAGACCCAGTGGCTTGAAACTCACACCAGGCACATGTGTGTGCATGCCCAAGAATCCTGGGAGGAGACTGGAGGAGAAGGGATTGCAGAGTGGCCATTACCCCTGGGGGTGATTCTCACTTTCCTTCTCATTGTCTCTACCTCTGTCTCTGTCTCTTTGGCAATCACATGAACCTTGAAGCAAAAAATCTCTTTAAGAAAAAGAATTATTTGAGGACCAGCAGGTGACATGGTAGTTAAGGCAGTGAACACTCCCACATGGCTGACCACGATTCGAGTCCTGTACCTGGTGGCTTTCTCTCTCTCTCTCTCTCTCTTTCTCTCTCTCTGTGTGTGTGTCTCTCTCTGGTCAAAATTTAAAAATGAAGGACCAGCAGTTAGCATAATGGCTATGTTGCTGGACTCCCATGTAGTCAACCGCGGTTCAAGTCCCGGACCCGGTGGCTTAAACTCATGCCGGGTGCGTGTGCGTGCGTGCCCAAGATCCCGAGAGGAGAGTGGAGGAGAAGGGATTGCGGCGTGGCCATTTCCCCCAAAAGAATAAATAAAATTAAATAAATAATTCTTTTTTAAAAAGAATTATTTAATTTTATTTATTATTATTGTTATTATTTTAAATTTGACCAGAGAGAGAAAGAGAAACGGAAAGTCAGAAAGCAAGCCGCCAAGTCCAGGATTCAGACCGTGGTAGGCCATGTGGGAGTCCAGCACTTGAACCACCACCCCGCCTGCCAGCCCTGCCCTCACCGTTTCTGCCGCCCTCCACACCTGGCCAAGAGCGGCCTGTGGGCAGAGATCTAGGCCACTGGTACTGGGGGAGAAATCACGGGGAAGGCCACGCTCACAGCCGGGCACAGGGACGGCCAGAGCCGTTGTCTCCAGCACTCTGGGCCCAGCCGTGCCAAAGGCCGGGGCCGGATACGGGTCCAGGGCTGCCCTCGAGCCCCCGCCGACCACAGCAAGCGCATTCCCCTTGACTGGTGTTGAAGCCGGAGAGCGATTCAGGGCCGTCATGAATGATGCTCAGGTAAGAAGGGCTCTGAGCGGGGCTGGGGCTGCAGGAAGGGTTCTAGGACCTCGCAGACCTGGTTTACTCTGGGCCCCCACCGCCTTGCTGCGTGCTTGGCCTTGCTGCGTGCTGGTGAGCTCCAGGGTCTCATCTGGAGCAGCCAGAGTAGTCATGCGGGCCTCCTGTCGGGCTGCGAGGCCACTGCCTGGCGTGGTGTCTGTCTGGAGCGGAGTAGGGCTGGGACAGCTCTTTACTCTCTTTGTTCTTTTTATTTATTTTTATTTTTTACTTTTAGAGAGGTTTATGCTATAAGGTGCGTGCACTCTCCAGAGAGACACAGAGAGATAGAAGCGAGAAATCATCCCTCCCCAGCGGGAATGACCACACCACGATCCCTCCTCCTCCAGTCTCCTTTTGGGGTTTTGGGCACGCACACACACACACACACACACACACCTGGTGTGAGTTTTAAGCCTCCAAATCTGGGACTCGAACTACGATCAACTACTTGGGAGACCAGTGATGTAACCACTATGCCATCTGCTGGTCCCCTTTATTTATTTATTTGTTTTAGAGAGATTGTTGCTATAGGGCGCATGCGCTCATGGGAGAGACAAAGAGACAGAGAGAGAAACCAAGAAATCACCCCCGGGGGGCTGGCCATGCCGCAATCCCTTCTCCATTCTTGGAATATGGGGCGTGCATGCACACGTGCCCGGTGTGAGTTATAAGCCTCCAGGTCTGGGACTCCAACTGCGGTTGACTATGTGGGAGTCGGGAGACGTAACAATGACACCATCTGCTGGTCCCTAGTTTCTGACTTTGCACCACTGAATACTTTTGCCATGAGTTACAATTTATTTTTATTTATTTATTTTAGATTGTGCCATGGGGTGCATGTGCTTGCCAGAGAAAACCAGAGAGGGGGAAAGTGAGGAATTACCCCGGGGAGGGGGAAGGCCACACTGCAATCCCTTCTCCATTCTCCTATCAGGATTTTGGGCATGCACACATGCGCACTGGGCATGGTTTCCAAGCCTCTGGATCTGGGACTTGAACTGCAGTCAGCCACGTGGAAATCCAGAGCCTTTACCATCATGCCACCTGCCTACCCCTAAATTGTTTTTTTCCTAAAATCAAAACAACAGTCTATTTACTGATGGTCTAGGGAAAAGAGCATGCCATTGGTCAGAATTCTGCCAGTAAACCGATGACATCCTCGCCTTCGACAGTTTGAGGGTAATTTAATAAAGAACATTTTAAAGAATTATTTCATTTTATTTATTATTATGATTAGTTTTTCATTTTTCAAAGGCACTCAGCAGAGAGAGAAAGAGAGAGAGAGAGAGAGTGAGAAAGCAAGTCACCAAGTCCAGGACTCGGACTGTGGTTGGCCATATGGGAGTCCAGCACCTCAACCACCATGCCACCTGCTGATTCCTGATAAAAATGTATTGGGACCAGCAGTTAGCATAATGGCTATGTTGCTGGACTCCCACGTAGTCATCCATGGTTCACGTCCTGGACCCGGTGGCTTAAACTCACGCCGGGGGTGTGTGCGTGCGTGCCCAAGATCCCGAGAGGAGAATGGAGGAGAAGGGATTGCGGTGCGGCCATCTCCGTGGGGGGTGATTTTTCACTTTCTATCTCTCTCTTTCTCTCTGTCTTTCTGGCGAGCGCATGCGCCCTATATCAAAAACCTCTCAAAAAAAAAAAAAGTATTTGTGTTAAAGTATGGGCAGAGTGCACACAGAATAGTGCCCTACCCAGGGAGGTAAGGAGAGAACTGCTGGTCCCACTGAGTTGAAAGGCGTTGGGGGGACTCCAGTCACCAGAGCCCAGAGAAAGAAGGGGCTGCCTGGGAAACGTCACGCAAGCTGCCACTCAGTTGAGGAACATCACAAAAAGGGAGCCAGTGTGGGACCAGCAGTTAGTGTAATGGCTATGTCGCTGGACTCCCATGTAGTCAACTGCAGTTTGAGTCCTGGACCTGGTGGCTTAAACTCACGCCGGGCGCGTGTGTGTGCGTGCCCAAGATCCAGAGAGGAGAATGGAGGAGAAGGGATTGTGGTGTGACCTTCCCCCCTGGGGGTGATTTCTCGCTCTCTGTCTCTCTCTGTCTGGTGAGTGCACGCGCCCTATAGCAAAAACCTCTCAAAAAAATAAAAAATGAAAGAAAGGGAGTCAGGGCTCCTGCTGCCGCCCTCTCCTCTCATTGGTCCCCCACCTCCTTCCACGTCCCCACTAGCCACTCCCAGCTGATAGCCTGGGGCCACGGGAGCCAGTGTTGACAAAGGAGAGCAGACCTGGAGGGGCAGCAGGAGAGGTTCGGCCCATTGAGAATAAACTTGAAGAGCCTCCCCATAAACATGCTCTCCAGGGGCCGGCAGGTGGTGTGGTGGTCGGGGCACTGACTGTGGTTTGAGTGGAAGACCTGGAAGCTTGCTTTCTCACTTTCCCTCTCTGGTAAAATTAAAAAATAGTAATAATAGGGACCAGCAGTTGGCATAATGGCTATGTCGCTGGACTGCCATGTAGTCGACTGTGGTTCAAGTCCCAGACCCAGTGACTTAAACTCATGCCGGGTGCGTGTGCGTGCGTGCCCAAGATCCCGAGAGGAGAATGGAGGAGAAGGGATTGCGGCGTGGCCACCTCCCCTGGAATAAATAAATAAATAAATAAATAAATAAATAATGCCCTCTGGCCCTTCTCATCCACAATCTGGGTCCAGCCCATTGCAATGACAACATTCCACCACGCAGCCAGGGGTGCGGCTCTGACAACGCTCTAACGAAGCATGAGCTGGCCTTATTGGGGACGTGGGGGGGGGCAAGACATCAGGGCGCCTCCTGGGGATGGACATTGCCGGAGGTCACGCCGAAGCACTGAGGATGTACCGCACCCGCAGGCGCCCAGTGATTGATGAGCCACTCGAGCCCCACAGGTGGGGAAATTAAAAGAAATTTAAAAAAAGAAAGTTTAATAAATGCTGGCTGGCGTTAGGAAGACAGACGAGCCCTCCCCAACCTGATTACGGGAAGTCATTTTTCAGTTCGTGTGCAGAGAAGTCACGAACAGACAGGAACATCGCGGGGCCCCGATCACGCAGCCGCGATGCACGGCAGTCCGGGAGACTCGTCCGCAGGGGACGGTCCCGGTTCAGGTCCAGGAGACGCCAGGCGTGGGTGTGCTCATGGTTTGGGGGTGGCTGAGCCCAGGTGGGGCTGGATCGTAGTGTCAAGACCCTATTGGGATCTTCATTTCTGTTCTGGCCTGGAGCTGGTCAGGTGCAGAAATGAGAAGGGGAACAGATGAGGAGCAGAGGGTGGGGACTGCAAAGGTGCGTGGGCGGGCGGGGGGTTCAGAGTGTGCAGGACAGGGAGCAGCATTGAAAAAGACCCCCACATGCCAAGCCATGGTGGAGTGTACACGCTCTGGGCAGGGAAGGGAAGGCAGTGTGACTGATAGGTGGCGTGGTGGTTAAGGCACTGGACTCCCACATGACTGACTGGAGTTTGAGTCCCGGACCTGGCGGCTCACTCTCTTTCTTTCTCTTTCTGTCTCTCTCTGGTCAAATTAATAATAATAATAATAATAATAATAATAGTAATACGGCCTTCAGCTGGTGGGGTGGTTAAGGCAACTGGTTTCTCACATGGCCGACTGTGGTTCAAGTCCTGGACTTGGTGGTTTGCTTTCTCACTTTCTCTCTCTCTCTCTGTGTCTGTCTCTTTCTGGTGAGTGCATATGCTCTGTAGCAAAACTAATAAAATAAAATAAACAATTATTTAATGACAATAATAAATCAAATTAAATAAATATTTTTGGGGGGAGAGGTTTTTGCTATAAGGCCCATGCACTCACCATAAAGAGAGAGAGACAGAGAGATAGAAAGCAAGAAATCATCCCCCAGAGGGGATGGTCATGCCACAGTCCCTTCTCCTCCATTCTCCTTTTGGGATCTTGGGCATGCACACACACGTGTGTGTGCATGAGTTTAAGCCACCGGGTCCGGGACTAGAACCGTGATTGACTACATGGGAGTCCAGCGACAGAACTGTTACTCTATCTGCTGGTCCCCATACATAAATACGTTTCTAAAAAAAGAAGCAAGGTGGTTGGGGACTCAGAGCGGCAGCAGGTGCACAGGCAGCTCTCTGCAGAGCCCAGTTCCGTCCGCCCCAGCCCCCGCCCTCCCAGGGCAGCCCCCCAGCTCTAGGATCCTGGGGGAATGAAGCGCTTGGGCTTCCTGCCAGCTCCCTGCATTCCCTTCTGGCGGGGCGAGGCTGGAGCACGCTGGGTGTTCTCGAGCCTTCCCAGGACAGCGGTTCCCGCAGAGGCTTAGCCCGGAGGCAGCGGAGTGTGTAATGACTCGTGGCTCCGTTAGGGGCGCTGTGTCTGTCAGATAACGTCACGTCGCTGCTCTGCGGAGAAAACCGCAGGCCTGGGGTTGGCGAGAGGCGTGTCCATCATTGGCCTGGGACAGCCCCGCCCTGTGCCGGAGTGCACTGTGCACCTCCCCTGCCGCCACCCCTACCCCCTACGATCCCAGCACTGCGGTAGACTGAGGTCTGGGATGAGGCCCAGGAATACACTCGAGAAGCCGCACTGAGGAGACCAGCAGATGGCGTAATGGCTATGTCGCTGGACTCCCTTGTAGGCAACCATGGGTCGAGGC
>NW_006160227.1:2287496-2289643 GCF_000334495.1 Tupaia belangeri chinensis | reverse complement strand
CTCGAGAAGCCGCACTGAGGAGACCAGCAGATGGCGTAATGGCTATGTCGCTGGACTCCCTTGTAGGCAACCATGGTTCGGGTCGAGTCCCTGTTGGCTTAAACACACCCGGTGTGTGTGCGTGTGTGCCCAAGATCCCGAGAGGAGAATGGAGGAGAAGGGATTGTGGCGTGGCCATCCCCCCTGGGGGGTGATTTCTCACTTTCTGTCTCTCTGTCTGTCTGGCGAGCGCACGTGCCCTATAGCAAAAACCTCTCCAAAAAATAAAGAAGAAGAAGCCGGGCTGAGGAGGGAGGTTGCTGGCTAGGCTGACACCACGGACCACAAACGTCTGCTCCAGCAAGGCCAGCCATGCCCGTCTACCCGCTTGGTGCTGGACGAGGGAGTGAGACTTGCTCTGACAGGGGGAGTTTGAACCAGAGGTGGCTGGCGAGACTCACTGATTCGTCCAACAGACGTTCCACACCCACTCAGGAAGCCGGGCTGAGGAGGGAGGTTGCTGGCTAGGCTGACACCACGGACCACAAACGTCTGCTCCAGCAAGGCCAGCCATGCCCGTCTACCCGCTTGGTGCTGGACGAGGGAGTGAGACTTGCTCTGACAGGGGGAGTTTGAACCAGAGGTGGCTGGCGAGACTCACTGATTCGTCCAACAGACGTTCCACACCCACTCAGGGCCAGGTCCTGTTCCAAGAACCTGTAGCAGGAAAAACTGCTGCAGTCTGTGCTGAGCTGATTGGGGGACAGAAATAAGAATAATGACTTAGAGTTACTATGTGACCCAGAATGTGCACTGTGACACAGCCCAGAGAGGGCCAAGAGTCACTCTGCTTCCCGGGCTGGGCACTTTCAGGCTGAGCTTTGAGGAACAGATAGGAGTTCACCAGGGGCAGAAGGCAGGAGGCTGAGGAAGAGGTGGAGGGGGACCGTTTGGGCTGTCTTCCCCACAGGGTCTGCTTTACCCGCTGGGAGGGCCTCCTCACAGGGGCTCACGGTGACCCTGGGACTGCTTTCTCCCAGCCCCCAGGCAGCAGGCAGAGTGGGGATGTCAGGGTGACAGCCGTCCTCAGTCATGCAGTTCCAGCTCCCAGCTCCTGCAGAGCCCTCTGAAGGGACTTTTTCTTGAGTTTTATTTATTTATTTATTGTCTCTGGGTCTGTAATTCTCATATTTAATTAATGTTTCACTTGGTTAATAAGATACATAACAGAAGCAGCGGGGGTCACGTGGGGGCAGGGGCTGGGATAATTACATGTCTTGGGAAGGAGGAGTGAACCTTTCCGGGGTGAGCAGCCCAGGGAGGGGACAACTGGGAGGGGGCAGCCCTGGGAAGGGACAGCCTGGGAGGGCGCAGCTGGGAGGGCACAGTCTGGGAAGGGGCAGCCTGGGAGGGGCTGTTAGGCCGAATTAGCATAATCACCGCCATGTTAGGCAATGCTGGGCCGAGTTAGCTTAATCGCTACCCTGTTGAGTCTTCAGGGACGGAGCCCACTGTGTTAGGGCCTCAAGGACGGGAACCAGGAGTCTGGGAACTCTCAGATAAGTGGAAAACGGGAGGGCTCAGCACCTCCGAGGCAAGGTCATCCAGACCCTTAGCTGAGAGCCCTTATCTAGACCTGAGCAGGGGTGAAAGCTGGACCCTCGTTTCTCACACCCCTCCTTCCTTTGTGTGTTACAGTCTAGAAACATCCTGAACTATAAAAGATCCCTTTATCTCAGGGACGGGGTCCTGGTGAAGGCCCGCTGTGGCGGGCTGAAACTCGGACCCCAGCTAGCTGGAAAAATAAAAGCCTCTTTTGCAGTTGCATTGTCCTTGTCTTTTCTGTGTCTCCATCAGTCAGACCGATCTCTGGACCCTTACAGGGGCAGCGGGGAGGGGACAGCCTGGGAGGGGACAGCCCTGGGAGGGAGCAGCTGGGAGAGGACAGCCTCGGAGGGGACAGCCCTGGGAGGGGGCAATCTGGGAGGGAGCAACCAAGAGGGGACAGCCTGGGAGGGGGCAGCTGGAAGGGGACAGTCCTGGGAGGGGACAGCCTGGGAGGGGGCAGCTGGGAGGGCACAGCCTGGGAGGGGACAGCCTGGGAGGGGGCAGTCTGGGAGGGAGCAACCAAGAGGGGGCAGCCAGGAGGAGGGACCTGGGAGGGGACA
>NW_006160227.1:2285144-2287356 GCF_000334495.1 Tupaia belangeri chinensis | reverse complement strand
GGGGCAACTGAGAAGAGGCAGCCGGGAGGGAGCAGCCAGGAGGGGGCAGCTGGGAGGGGACAGCCTGGAAGTGAACTGCCCTGGGAGGGGACAGCCCTGGGAGGGGACAGCCCTGGGAGGGGGCAGCCCTGGAAGGCGGCAGCTGGGAGGGAGCAGCTGGGAGGGGACAGCCGGGAGGGGGCAGCCTGGGAGGGGACAGCCTGGGAGGGGACAGCCTGGGAGGGGACAGCCTGGGAGAGGGCAGCCCTGGGAGAGGGCAGCCCTGGGAGGGGACAGCCAGGTGAGGACAGCCCTGGGAGGAGTCAGGCACAGACGGCCTCGCTCCACACCTCCACACCAGCTCGTGCCTGTGGATGCTGTGCCCCTCACAAGGACCCCTTCCCTGCCTCTGCAAAGCCCACCACTCCCATGGGCTCTCTCCTTCCCCAGACACCATGAGCAATGGCTCACAGGTCACAGGGCAGCCAGAGAGCACCTGGGTGACAAGGGGGTGGCCCCAGCTCCGGGACGCTGGTGGTTTGGAGCCCAGGAACTGGCATTTCTGCATGGCTGACCCAAATGCTTCCAATACAGACAAACACGTGCAAACTCGGGGAAATCGGGATTTAGACAATAAACTGCATTCTGTTTATGAAAGGGGGTACTCAGGGCCCCCCAGGGCACCGTCCTAAGGGTGGGGGCCCAGCCATGTCAGCGCTCGATAAACTTTAATGCCTCGGTTGTGGCCTTTGTCATTCTGCAGGGGCCGTGTCTGCCAGGTCCCCTGCCGTCCCTGTGCCCAGCACCCGGCTCCGATCTAAGCGAATGGTCAATAAGCATCGGAGAGCATTATTCCCCGGCAGCCCCAGGAGGGGGTGGGAGGGAGACCAGGTGGGCTATGACTTCACCCTCCTGTCCATGTGCATACTTGATCACAAACGTGTTATTTTTTTTAAAAAATAATTCTTTAATTTTATTTATCATTACTATTATTATTTATTCAGCCAGAGATAGACAGAGAGAGGTGGATGGGAGAGAGTGAGAAAGCAAGCCACTGTGTCCGGGACTCAAACCGCAGTCAACCATGTGGGAGTCTAGCACCTTAGCCACCATGTCACCTGCTGGCCCCAAACATATTACTTTTTTTAATGACAAAAACTTGCTCAATTTTTTATTCTTTTTTTTTTTTTTCTTTTTTGAGAGCTTTTTGCTATAGGGCACATGCGCTCTCCTGAGAGAGACAGAGAGAGCGAGAGAAAGTGAGAAATCACCCCCTAGGGGGAATGGTCACGCCGCAATCCCTTCTCCTCCACTCTCCTCTCAGGATCTTGGGCACGCACGCACACGTGCCCAGCAGGCGTTTAAGCCACCGGGTCTGGACTCAAACTGTGGTTGACTACATGGGAGTCTAGTGACATAGCCATTACGCCAACTGCTGGTCCCGTATTTGTTAAATGACTAAAATAAATTTGAGGGCTTTTTTGGTAGCTTTTTGCTATAGGGCACATGTGCTCTCCTGAGAGAGACAGAGAGAGGGAGAGAAAGTGAGAAATCACACCCCAAGGGGAAAAACCATGCCACAATCCCTGCTCCTCCTGTTTCCTCCTGGGGTTTTGGGTACGTGTGCACACAAGCTCGGTGTGATTTTCAAGCTGCTGGGTCTGGGACTCGAACCACGCAGCTGGCCATGTGAGGTCCAGAGCCTTAACCTCTATGTCACCTGCTAGCCCCAAGTTCTCTTTATGAGACTTTCTTTTAATGGCCAGAAGGCATGTGTGCTCACCAGAGAGAGACAGAGAGCGGAGAGGAAAAAGCACCCTCCAGTAAGATGTGGCTGCACCTCGATCCCGCTCCTCCATTTCTTCATCCTGTCAGAGCATGGGGCATGCACGGGCCTGGCACGATTTTCAAGTTGTCAGGGCCAGTATCCGAACCACCATGTGGGATCTGACTCCCTTAAACACGAGGTTATGGGATCGGTCTGTTCTTGTTTGTTATGCAGCTTATCCACGTATTTCTTCCAGGAGTGAGAGAGACAGAGACAGAGAGACACTACCTCCATAGGGTCTCAACATAGCCACCCACCCCCAGCCCCAGCCAGTGCTAGATCAGAGGCGAGCACATGTCTGGAGTACGCAGGGAGGTCTCCAGACTCGAACCTGCAACTTTCCCATGTAGGTGAGCCTCGCGGAGCATTGCATCTTATGGCTGCCCCCCCACCTGCCCCCCGGGA
>NW_006160227.1:2283224-2284789 GCF_000334495.1 Tupaia belangeri chinensis | reverse complement strand
CGCCCGGGGGGGAGCCTCTGCTGCGGTGGGAGACGGCACGGCTGGGCCCGCGCTGCAGGGGGCTGGGCGGAAGCCTCGGACCAGAGTGTGCTGGGGGTCTGGCTAAAACTGCACACATCCCCCCAGAATGGCCACACGTCTGCCTGAGTTTCATGATACTGGTATGACACAGGAGCTAGCGTACCCTGAGCACTTACAGAGTTGCCACGACCACCTATTTTATAGCAAGGAGACCGAGGCCCGGAGAGGCAGGGGTTCTGGCTGGGATCCACACCCACGTCTGTCTGGCTCCCAAATATCCCTTACTCTTTCTTTGGAGAGGTTTTTGCTATAGGGCATGTGCACTCGCCAGAAAGGCAGAGAGAGACAGAGAGACAGAGAGACAGAAAGCGAGAAATCACCCCCCCAGGGGGGATGACCACGCTGCAATCCCCTCTCCTCCATTCTCTTCTCGGGATCTTGGGCACACACACACACCTGGTGTGAATTTAAGCCACCGGGTCCAGGACTCGAACCACAGTCGACTACATGGGAGTCCAGCAACATAGCCATTACGCCAACTGCCGGTCCCCCTCGCTTATTTCCCAAGAACTATATATATATATTTTTTTTTTTGAGAGGTTTTTGCTATAGGGTGTGTGTACTCACCAGAAAGACAGAGACAGAGAGACAGAAAGTGAGAAATCGCCCCCCCAGGGGGGATGGCCACGCCGCAATCCCTTCTCCTCCATTCTCCTCTCGGGATCCTGGGCACGCATGTACATGTGCCCGGCATGAGTTTAAGTCACCGGGTCCAGGACTCAAACCGTGGTCAACTATGTGGGAGTCCAGTGGCATAGCCATTACGCCAACTGCTGGTCCCTCCCAATAACTCTTTATTTTATTTTATATGTCATTATTATTATTATTTAATTTGCTATAAGGGGCACACATGCTCACCAAAGAGAGACAGAGAAAGAAAGAGAGGGAGAAGGCAAGTTGCCAGGTCCAGGACTTGAACAATGGTCTGCCATGTGAGAGTCCAGCACCTTAACCACCATGCCACCTGCTGGGCCCCCACATCTTTCTCTTAAGTGCCACCACATTGCCTCTCTCTTAGAACTTGAGACAGTGCCTTGCTGAGCCTCCGTTTCCCCAGTTGTGAAGTGGTTGTGGAGGCTGGATTCCATGGTCTTGAAGGCTCACCCGCAGTTCGGGCTGAGGTGAGTATGCTGCTGGGTGTTTAAATCCTTCAGGAAGGATCAGCAGAGGCCGGTCATGAACAGGAATTAAAGTAAGACCTGCTCCTTCCCAGAAGACCTCCCAAACCTCATGCCCGCATGGGAATTAATGGCAGCTGACATGTGTCAGGCACTGTTCTTTTTTGTTTAAGAGAGAGATTTTCGGGACCAGCAGTTAGCATAATGGTCACTGGACTCCCATGTAGTCGACCATGGTTCATGTCCCGGACCTGATGGCTTAAAACTCACCCCGGGCACATGTGCATGCATGCCCAAGATCCTGAGAGGAGAATGGAGGAAAAGGGATTGTGGCGTGACCATCCCCCATGGGGGGTTATTTCTGGC
>NW_006160227.1:2279402-2282934 GCF_000334495.1 Tupaia belangeri chinensis | reverse complement strand
CACACACACACACACACACACACACGTTTTCGTGAAAGTTTCTTTCGTGAGAGACAGTGATACCAGCACTGGCAGGTGGGCGGGGCCTGGTCCTGCTGCAATCCACCCCCTTCCCTCTGCCCTCCAGCCAGTCAGGATAGTGAGTGCTCGTGTTCCTGGTCACCCGGGCCAGGGATCCCCACCCACAGTCGGCCACGTGGCTTCCAGCACTTCCATTCAGTGCTGTCCGACTGCGCTGCCAGGCTGCTTCCTTTGGAAACTGCCCCTCTCCCACTGCCCACCTGGGGTCTGGGTACATGGCTCCACCCCCACACCAGGTGGCTTGTGACTCAGACCAGTTTCTGGGTGGGCCTGTGACACAGCCTTGGCCGATCAGGATGCTCCCTGGGATGCCTGGCAGAATCCTTTGCAGTGGGTTCTCTCGTGCCTGGTGGTTGCTAGGCTATTTTGGACTGTCGGCCTGGAGCTGCAGGTAGCCATCCTGCCCCCAGGAGGAGGAAGCTTGCCTGAGAATGGAGCCCACAGAGAGAGGCCCAGGCAGGAGGCAGAGAAGCAGGTGCACAATGACATCATTTGAGTCCCTGGATGCAGCTGTGCCTGAAGGCGTCTCTTAGATGGTAGCTACGGTGAGAGAAGGATTCTTCTTTTTTTTCTTAAGTCAATTGGAAGTGTGTTTCCACCCCTTGAATCCAGGAATCATGACTAACGCAGTGGCTGGAGGCATGTTTTCAGAGTTTTGACATCATATGGCCTCAGGCAGGGCTACGTCTGCCACTCAGTTCTCTCCCCTCCTCCTTTCCTATCCAAATCCCACCTTTTTTAAGGCCTGACTCAAGAGCCTCCTTTTCCAGAAGCCTTCTCTGATTGCACCCACTGGGACCTCCTCTCCTCTGCCTCCACTGGTTGCCGGGCACGGGGTGGGAGGGAACATCCCTGGCCCCTCCTTCCTCCACTCCTTTCAGCTCCGGGTCGCCCTCAACTGGGGCACTCGGGACCCCCAAGTTTCCCCGGCAGAGGAACCTTCCTGGGTCTGGAGGACGAGGCTCAACTGTGCAGCTCTGCTTCCCCCTGGTGGTAGAAGTCAGAATTGCACCAAACTGTGTTTCCCACCTTCCTGGCTCCACGAAATGCCCAGCCCCTGCCTGGGCGGCCCCACGGGGCGTCCTGCAAAACTGCGCCCACCTCCTGGGACGCTTTTCTCCCAAGCGGGCACTTGCCAGGCCTTTGGCGACCGCTAAAGGGGCAGCTACCACAACTTCTCCCACCACAGTCGTGAAGGAAGAAAGGCCCATTTTCCCCAGAACAGGCCTCACGTCCAGCTGGAAATCGTTTCCGGGGGCCAGCAGGTGTTCGAGTCCCAGGCTGGGCGGTTTGAGCAATCATGCCAGGCATGCGTTTGCACGTGCGTGCCCAAAATCCCAGGAGAAGGACTAAGGAGAAGGGACTGCAGCATGGCCTCCCCCGGTGGGTGATGGCTCACTTTCCTCTCACGGTCTCTCTCCAGCAAGTACATGGGCTCTGTGGCAAAAACCTGGGGGGTGCAGGGGGGTTTTAAACGAAGAGAGAGAGGGAACCAGCAGTTAGCGTAATGGCTATGTTGCTGGACTCCCATGTAGTCGACCGCGGTTCGCGTCTCGGACCCGGTGGCTTGAATCTCACGCCGGGTGCGTGTGCGTGCGTGCCCAAGATCCCGAGAGGAGAATGGAGGAGAAGGGATTGCGGTGTGACCATCCCCCCTGGGGGGTGATTTCTCGCTTTCTGTCTCTATGTCTCTGTCTGGCGAGCGCACGCGCCCTATAGCGAAAACCTCTCCAAAAAAAAAAAAAATGAAGAGAGAGAGACTCCGAGACCCAGAGGGGGACACAGGGCTGAACAGCCTTGACATTTTAGGACAGAGTCCCAGGTCTCTCCTAGGCGATCTGAGGCCTCCCTGGAGACAGTCCTTCCTTCCAGGCTTCAAGAGGAGCCGCGGTCGCAGACGCCTCAGTGTCGGTCGCCCTCCAGATCCCCGAGACGACGGATCTGCTGTTGAAGCCGCTCATGGCGGTCCCAGCTGAAGAATGAGCAGAGCCCCGGTACGACTGCAGGAGCCCCTGAAGTTTCCACCGTCCACTGTGAAGGCCCCTGATGCTCACTCGTGGAAACCCCACATGCAGGCCCATGGCCAGTCCTTGGACCTAGGGGCACACACTGCAGCATGACTGTCCCCAGGAGTGTAACCTAGGATGAGGCCCAGGAAGGTCCATGGATGGGCTCCAGACACTGGGACAGAGAACCCTTGGTCCTGAGCACTCATGGCCTGATCTGGAGGGGGCGCACGGGCAGCAGGAGGGCATGGCCCTGGGCTCTGCAAACACCCTGCCTCGTGGGAGAGAAGGGTTCGAGGAAAGCCCCAGCACAGGGGCAGGCCAGAGAGCAGGAAGGGGCAGGCCACATGTGCCTGGGAGGCTGCGGGGAGGACTGTGGCCTGGTGAGACCTTAACACAGATACCCCCCTCCTCTCTCAAGAAATAAACTTTAACATGACTGGACCATGATCAGCAGTTGGCGTAATGGCTATGTTGCTGGACTCCCATGTAGTCAACCGTGGTTCGAGTCCTGGACCCGGTGGCTTAAATTCATGCTGGGCATGTGTATGCGCGTGCCCAAGATCCCGAGAGGAGAATGGAGGAGCAGGGATTGCGGCGTGGCCATCCTCCCGGGGGGTGATTTCTCGCTTTCTGTCTCTCTGTCTCTCTCTCTCTTTCTGGAGAACACACGCACCCTATAGCAAAGACCTCTCCAAAAACAAAATTTTTTTCAAAAGAATGACTGGACCGATAGCTTAGTGGTTAAGGAAGCTGGATCCCATGTGGTTCAGATCCCAGCCCTGGCAGATTAAAGAACACGTTGGGCATTGAGGCCAGCAGATGGTGTAGCGGTTGCGTCACTGGACTCCCACTTGGGCAACCGTGGTTCAAATCCCAAACCTGGTGGCTTGAAACTCATGCCAGACACGTGTGTGTGCATGCTGAAGATCCCCAGAGGAAAATGAAGGAGAAGGTATTGTGGTGTGGCCATCCCCCTGGGGATGTTTTTTCTCACTTTCTCTTTCACTGTCTCTGTCTCTCTCCCCAGTGAACTCATGCACCTTAAAACAAAAACTTCTACAAAAAAAATATTTTTAAAGAATTGCTTTATTTATTTTATTTATTTTAATTTTGACTAGAGAGGAACAGAGAGAGAGAGAGATGGAAAGTAAGAAAGCATGTCATCAGGCCCAGGACTCGAACTGTGGTTGGCCATGTGGGAGTCCAGTGCCCTTAACCACCATGCTAACTGCCGGCCCCTCCACAAAAAATATTTTTTTAAGGAAAAGAAAAATGTGCCGGGCACATGTGCATGCGTGCCCCAAATCCTGACGGGATGGAAAAATGGAGAAGGGATTACGGCTGGACCACGCCCCACTGAGGGGTGCTCTCTCCCTCTCCCTCTGCCTCTCCCTCTGCCTCTCCCTCTGCCTCTCCCTCTCTCTCTCTCCACCTCTCTCTCT